>NW_026948506.1:600000-900000 GCF_035770615.1 Melospiza melodia melodia
TTGGTCTCACTGATGAAAAGGAACAAGAGCATGGGCTGAAGAAGCACCACCATACAACTATCTACCAGCAGAAGAAACACGCTACGCTTTTTTCACTGATGGTTCCTGTCGTATTGTAGGGATGAACTGGAAGTGGAAAGCAGCTGTACAGAGCCCCACACAACAGGTTGCATAAGCTACCGAAGGAGAAGATAGATCAAGTCAATTTGCTGAACTCAAAGCTGTACAGCTGATCCTGGACATTGCTGAGAGAGAGTAGTGGCCAAAGCTCTATTTTTATACTGATTCATAGATGGTAGCCAATGCTCTGTGGGGCTGGCTGGAAATGTGGAAAAAGACCAGCTGGCAGTGTAGAGGAAAGCCAGTCTGGGCTGCTGATGAATGGAAGACACTGCCATTCAGTTGGAGAAGCTACCCGTGAAAGTTCGCCATGTAGATGCCCATGTCCCCAAGAGTCGGGCTAATGAGGAACACCAAAACAATGAACAGGTAGACCAGGCTGAAAAGATAGGGGTGTCCAAGATAGACCTAGATTGGGAACACAAGGGAGAGTTATTCCTAGCTTGATGGGCCCATGATGCCTCAGGCCATCGGCCCAGCAGTATCACAGTGCCCTCCATGATTCCATGGGGCCAGACAGTGTCACAATGGTCCCCTGGTCCCACAGGGCCCCACAGTGTCACCATGATCCCTTGGTCTCACAGGGTCCCACAGTGTCACAATGGTCCCTTGGTCTCACAGGGCCCCACAGTGTCACAATGGTCGTTTGGTCTCACAGGGCCCCACAGTGTCACAATGGTCCCTTGGTTCCATGGGCCCTGTGCTGCTGCATTCCCCCCTCCCCTTCTCAGGCCGCCCTGCCAGATGAGAAATGCTCCTTGGGCCGCAGCCTTGGCCAACAGCCCCTGGGCTCAGCTCCTCTGCAGCTCATCACAAACACTGTCTTCTCCAGGCACTGCTGATGCACAACCAGCTCCTGCTTTCTGTAGGAGCAGCCCTAGGAACTGTTTTTCTTCCCTCAGTGGCACAATATCCCTGTTCTCACACTGCCAAAGAAAGCTGTTGATGCCAAGTGCAGCCAGGATGAGCCATTGCTGGGACTGAAGCCCCTCTCTTGGGGCCCTACAAACAGCGCTCCAAAAGGAGCCCTTGGAGCTCTCCTGGGCCAGCGACTTCCTCTGAGTGGGACCTCTCCCAGCCAGGAACTCTCCCGTTTGCTGCACTCGGGGATCCCCAACAACGACGGAGCCTGGGCCGATCCCCCCACTCCTCCAGGCTCAGTCCTTCACCCTCTGGGGAGATGCCAACAGATCCACAGTGAGCATTGCCTGCCCGCAGGGGAATTGCTCCTGGGTGCCTTGCACTGACTCTTTGTGTCTGTCTGCACACAGGAGTGCCTGTGCTGGGGAAATGTGGCAGAAATGCTGCTCTGCAAGGGGCTTGAGTGCCTTGGATAGCTGAGTCAGTCAGATATCCAGATAGCTCTAAGTAAGGTTAAGTCACAAGGTCTAAATTAAGTTAAATGCTTCTGAGCATTGCTCTTTTGCTAAGTTGTTAAGTTTAATTTAAGTTATTGGTTAAGTTAAATATTGTTAAGTGTTATTCCTCTGTTAAATTGCTAAGTCATGGGTTATAAGTCAGGTCAAATACTGTTAAGTGCTGTTCTTTTAAGGTATCAGTTCAGGTTAAGTATAAGTTAAGTCCCGTTAGGTTTGAGCTCGGTAAACTATTGGGCCATATTCCTTTTATCCTTGGCCTCACTGTCCTTGTGTCACACACACACACACACAGGGACAGTTCTCAGCTCATTTCTGGTTTGATTGCCTGGATTTGGTTTGGTTTTGTTGTTGCTTTGTTTCTTGGATGTGCCTGAAGTGTCCAGTCAGGAGCAGAGTGACTCTTGCCAAGGAACTTTGTGTTGCTGTCCCTTAATATTAAATCTGGTTTTTGCTGCTCCCTTGCTGGGGATTTTTCAGCGCTCCCAAGCCCTTGTTGGTCGCAGGGTGAAGGAGCCCTGGCCCAGGCTCTGGCCCTGGGGGACACGGGGACACTGCCAGGGGGTCCCTGTCCCCCTTTCCCACCCCCAGGGCCCTGGCCCCCATCCCCATGTCAGGCTCTGGGGTTGATCTCGTGGAACATCCTCTGGGGCAGGCTGTGGGGCCGGGGGTGGGGGAACCCGGGGGGACAGGGGACCCTGCTGTGCACAAGCAGGCTTGGACGGCTCTGGGGGTAACTGTGAGGGGTGCTGGGGCATAGTGACCTCCCCAGTGACCTCACACAGCCCTCGTGATGTCAAACAGCGTCCTGTGATTTCACACAACCTCCTGGGATGTCACATAGCTATCTCTGTGATATATTACCCCTGTGACATCACGACGCCCACTGTGATGTCACATGGACATCTCTGTGATGTCATACTGTCCCTGTGATGTCACAAAGCCTCCTGAGATGACACAAAGCCCATGTGATGTCACAGAGCCAACTCTATGATGTACCCTGTGATGTCATACAGCGGTGCTGCAATGTCACAGAAGACTGCTATGTCACAAAGTTACCCTGTGATGTCACAGTCTGTTCTGTGATGTCACAGCCTCCTCTATGATGTTACACAGCCACCTGGTGATGTTACAACCCACTTTCTGATGCCACAGAGACACACTCTATGATGGCAGTCTGCTCTATGGCATTACACCCTACTCTGTGACATCACAGCCAGCTCTGTGATCTCATAGAACACTCAAGAACTTGATTACATTGAAACACTGAAGTGTCTTGTATTTGAAGAGATTTCTGTCAGAGACACAACTGAGAAAGTGTCCCCAAGTTCCAGTCAGAACAGAACACTGGAGGCAGTGATAGCAGCTGGGGACAAGCAAGGGAAACGTGTGTCTGGTGCTGAGCAAACCCGGATGTGTTTCAGGAATGCAAAGGGCCAAGGCCTGAGCCCCAGCCCCTGGCCAGGCAGATCCTGTCCCTCTCTCCTTGCTCAGGGCTCTTCCCGAGATGGGCACTGGTATGTGGGGATGTGCAATGCCAAGGGCAGGAGCATGGGGTAGCCCCTGCCAGGCTGCTGAGCAGGGACAAGGAGGCAATGAGGCCCCAGCCCTGCAAGGGTCACTTGTCCCCTCCTGGCCTCAGGCCCAGGCCCAGCAGCCATAGCCAAAGTGCTGCCCAAGTTGGCTCTGGCAGGGCTGTCTTGCAGCTGCTGCCCATCCCTGTGTCCTGTGCAGCCCAGGCTGTCCCATGGTGTCCTTGCCCTGCGTCTCTGTCCCTGCAGGCTGTTGCCATCCCCTGGCTGCCCCACCTGACTGGGCCCTGCCTTTGCTGACCTCCTGCCTGCCTCTGCCAGCCCACACAAAGCCTTGGGCTGCTCCAGGCTCCTGCTGGGGACGTGCTGCACCACAGACCTGCCTTGGCAGGGAAATTCCTTTCTCCTGGTGCCAGTCTGGGCCTCCTCATCTGCCCTTGGCATTAATTCTTTCTCTCTCTGGCTGTTTTCCACTATGAAGAAAAGGATATACCATCCCTGAAATTTCCCTTTAAACACTCTCATGGCTCTGCTCCACTGTCCTCAGTCTCCACCCCACTGAGCAAAGAGCTCCTTTGTCCCTATACAGTGCTCATGTGCCCAAGGCCTCCAAACCCCTTGTTGGGACATCTCTCGGTCCTCTCCAAGGTGTTTCCAAATAAAAACATTCAGCTCATAGTCTAAGAAAATCACCAGAGGATAGGGCCAGCCTGACCTGTCTGTCCTGGCTACTTTTGTATGGGAGCAGTCCTTGGATATACGGAATTTGGGAGGCCAAATTCTAATTTTGGCCATAGTCCCTGGACAAGAAGACTGGTTCTCTTCCATAGGAATGAAGGAATGGAGACCCTCTGTTTCAGGGGCAGATGAGAGGTGACCACCAGAGACCAAGGCCAGCCAGGGTGGGCAGGTTTTGTTTTGTGAGATACCCTTGCAAATAGGAATTTTTTTAGGGAGAGTACCAGTTTTGGCAATGGGCATCTAAAAAGTCAGAGAGTTCCTTTTCATAGCAAGGAAAGCACGGAGTCCCAGCGCTCCAGGAGCTGATGAGAGGCAGCCATTGACATCCCAAGATCAGGCAGAGCTGTCAAGTGGCCCCTGGGAGGCCAAGCCAGCAAGAGCTGTTCCATGTTCCCTGGGTTCCATGGGGTCCCATAGTGTCCCAATGGTGTCTTGTGTCCATGAGACCCTAAGGTGTCATACTGCCCCCTTGGTGACACGTGGCCCTGAAGGGTCACAATGGCCTCCATGGTTCCATGAGGTCCCACAGAGCCATAATGGTCCCTGGGTCCATGAAGCCCCTCTGTGTCACCAACGCCCCTTGGTTCCATGGGCTCCAGTCGGGCCACCATGATCTCCTTGGTTCCATGGCCTCCAGGGGGGCCACAATGATCCCCTTGGTTCCATGAGGTCCCCACAGTGTCCCTGTGATCTCCATGGGAAGGAAAGAACCCAGCCCCAGTGTTGCAGGGGCAGCCACCAGAGGCCAAGGCCAGCCAGACTTGATGGTACTGACAGATTTACCTGGGAGCAACCCTTGGATATACAGAATTTTGGAGATGGAATCCCAATTTCAGACATGGACACCTGGAGGAGAAGGACGGTTCTTTTACATAGGAAGGAAAGCAGGGAACACTGGTATTTGAGGGGCAGACGAAAGGTGGCCATCAGAGGCCTAAGTCAGCAAGACCTCTCTGTTCTAGTCGTTTTTGTATGAAAGTAACCCTTGGATATAGGGAATTTGGGAGGTGGAATCCCAATTTTGGCCATTTCTTTGTAGATAAGAACAACAGTTCTTTTTCATAGGAAGGAAAGCACGGAGCCCAAGTGTTTCAAAGGCAGAAGAGGAGACAGGTGGCTCCTCTCCTGGCTCCCAAGCCAGCCAGACCTGATTGTCATGGCAGCTTTTGTCATGAAGGAGTCCTTGGATATATGGAATTTCAGAGGAGAAATCTCAATTTTGACCTTGTTCTCCTTGAGAAGAAGGATGGTTCTTTTCCAGAGGAAGAAAAGCATTGAGCCACAGTGTTTCGAGGCAGGTGAGGGACAGCTCCCAAGCGTCAAGGGCAGCTAGACCTGTCTGGCTTTCACTTGGGAGCAATCCTTGGATGTACAGAGTTTTGGAGGTAGAATTCCAAGTTTGGCTATGGACACCAGGTTAGGATGGATGGTTTTTATCAATAGGAAAGAAAAATGCCAAGTCTAAGTGTTTTGGAAGAAGATGAGAGGTGGTCACCCTTAGGCCAACACAGCCAGACCTGTCTGTCCTGGCACCTTTCATCTAGGGACTCTCCTTGGACATAGGGCGTTTTGGAGGTGGAATCTCATATTTGGCTGTGGGTGCCTGGACAGGAAGACAAGTCCTTTTCATTAGGAAGGAAAGCACAAACCCCAGTGTTTCAGAGGCAGATGATTGCCAGCCCTCAGGAAGCCAAGGCCAGCGAGATTTGTCAGTCCTGGCAGCTTTTGACTGGGAGCTATCCTTGGATATAGGGAATTCTGGAGACAGATTCTCAATTTTGGCCATGGGCACCTGGTCAAGATGGATGGTTTTTTTCCCATAAGAAAGAAAAGCACATGATCCCAGTGTTTCAAAGGCAGATGAGAGGTGGCCCCTGGGTGGCCAAGGCAGCCAGATGTGTCTCTCCTGGCAGATTTCATCTGGAAACAATCTTTGCATATAAGAAAATTTGGGGGAGGAATCCCAGTTTTGGCCATGAGCTCCTGGAGGGGAAGGACAGTTCTCTCCTATGGGAAGGAAAGCCCAGAGCCCAGTGCTTCAGGGGTAGATGAGAAGCAGCCTTCACATGCCAAGGTCAGCCAGACCTGTCCAGCAGCCTCTGGGTGGCCAAATCAGCCACACCTGTTCCCTGTCGCCTTGGTTCCATGAGGCCCCACAGCTTCATCCTTGGCCCTTGGTTCCACAGGGGTCCTGAATTTCGTAATGGTCCCCCTTATTCTGTGAGGTACCAGAGTGTCACAATAGTCTCTCTGATTCCATGAGGTTCCATAGTGTCACCATGGTGTCCTTGGATCTGCATTGTTCCAATGGCCCCTTGGTTCCATGAGTTCTGTACTGTCAGCAATGGTTTTTCTGTTCCAACAGGGTCTTGATGTGTCACAATGGCTCCTTGGTTCTGTGATGTTCCAGAGTGTCATGTACGGAAAATCACCCTATGAAAAGCGAGTGTCCATAAAGGAGAGAGAGGAGTCCTTCAACTTTAATGGAATAAAGGGAGAGAATCCACCAGGGCACATGCCCACGGGGTTTTCTCTTTCGAGGTTTCAGACGGTGTAGCCTCTTTTTATCCTAAGCTCCTGGCTGCATGTTGCCCTCTTCTATTCCCTATTGGTTGAGGTATGAGGAAGGTACAGCCCTCCTGAATCCGCAACCTCGTATTCCCCTCTTGAACCCATCATTTTACCCAAAGTTCATTAACTCAAGCTCATGCAGACCCACTCGCCTGTTTCAGAAGCCAAGCCATCTGGGCTCTGTAATAAACCTGTTGCTTGAAGTTAGTAGAAACATTAAGACCCAATTCAAGGATGTTAACACCCCTACATTCACCCATCAAATTGTCTGTAAAGACATCTTGCCCATCAGTCACAATGGATTCCTCAGTTCCATGGGGCTCCACAGTGTCACCATGGCCCCGTTGGCTCCATGAGGTTCTGTAGTGTCACCGTGGTGTCCCTGGACCTGCATTGTCACAACTGAGCCATGGCTCCTTGAGGTTCCATAGTGTCACCATGGTGTCCTTGGACCTGCATTCTCACAGCTGACCCATGGTTCCATGAGAAGTTGGTATGGTATGTATGTGCATGTCTTTCTATAGACAGTCTGTCTTGTGATTGTGGAGCAGAGTGGGTTGGCAACAAAGACAACCACTCACCCGATGTCCATGTGGCAACAGAGAGCATTTATTCCTCCAGCTCCTCTTTATAAAGAGGAAAAACCTGGTCTGGATAGCCCATTGGTCTGATCTTTTAGACTGCCCAGCTCCTGGACCAGTGAGACGTCTGCAGCTAGGATGCAATGTAATTAGTTGAGGTTCTGTAATTAGTTGAGGTTGACTGACCCCTGTCAGTCAACGCAGGGGTTGGTTTTATGGAGCCAGTTGGGTTTCTTATTTAGAGATGAATTAATTGCGCAGTACAAACCAGCTTGTACTGTGACATAATGTGACAACATTGTCTTTCTGTTATTCTCTATTTCTTCTCCTTCTAATCCTACTTACCTGGAACATTTTTGTGTAACCTCTTAAGGGTTAAAGGTTTTTAGGTTAAATGGCTAAGTTAATGGTACAATAAGAGTTTCATATTGAAGTGAATGTTGTATTAAACCCTTTGCCAAAGTTCCTTGATTGTATCTATTTTGCCAGAAAAATTTGGTGTAATTTTGATGTCTTAGCACAGTTGGTTAGAGCATGGTGCTGATATCACCAAGGCTGTGAGTTCAATTGTTGTGTGGGCCATTCACTTAAGAGCTGGACTTGATGATCATTTTAAGTCCCTTCCTAGCAAGAATATTTTTTGCATCTGTCAATGTTGACAATATCTGGTTGGTGTTTCTCCTGTGCACCAAATTCAAGTCAAGGAAGCTTTGGTTACCCCCAGCATTTCAGTGTTCTGGGGTGTTCCAGCCCTGCAGGCTCACAATGGCCTCTTGTTTCCATGAGGCCCCACAGTGTCCCACTGGCCCCTTGGTTCCATGAGGATCTGCAGTATCACACAGGTTTATGACATTTGTCCTTGCTGCCCCTCACATCCCACTGCCCCACTAACAGCCCCAAGCCACCCGTGAGGGACAGGCCGTGCTGTCCCAGGCTGGGCTCAGGGCTTGGCCTTTCTGCTTCCCCCAACCAGCCCAGGCCTTACTCAGCATTGCAAGAGCCTTTGGCTGCCTGCAATCCTGGCCTCAAGGATCTGCTCTCAGCAGTCCCTGGGGAGCCTTTTGCACTCCCTGCCCTCAGTGGGGCCCAGTGATGCTCCAAGGGACTTGGAGTTTTGCTTCTGACTTCTTGAGCAGCTTCTTCAGCCTTCTCTCAGTGCCTGAGGGTCCTGGACTCAGCCCCAAATCCACCATGGGTTTGATTAAAATACAGAAAGCACTTCAGGGCTCTTTCTCTGGCTTCAATGGTTTTCAGGTCTTCAGGGCTTCTACAGCTCCCTGGAGTCAGTTTGGAATTCTTTTCAAGAGAAAGATTTCAAAGTGCATCTCATGACTTTTCTTCTTTAATCAAGTATTTTTTTATTTTCCAGTTCAGAGTAGAGCTGATAGAAGCATTCCCCAGGTGATCCTCATGCTGAATGTCTCCTTAGGAAGTCTGGGCACAGAGAAGAATGAGCCCCTTGAGGGCTGACCCTGTTTGGACAAGCTGCTCCTCACCCCCAGCCTCACCATGTCTGACATGGCCCACGTGGCACTGACATCCCTGTGCCCTGCAGCAGAACCTTGCCTCTGAGCTCTGCAGCTCCATGTCCAAGCCCATTGCACCATGTCCCACCTGCTCTCCTCAGGGCTCTACCTGCACACAGGCCCAGGAGAAGTTTTCCTGTTGGGAAGGAAAGAATGGAAAAGCCTGAGCAGGTTTCCGAAACAACAAACCCCACTCAGGAACCACCTGCTCAGGCCAGGCTGACCTGGAAAGGTGTCACCTTTCTCCAAGGGACAGTGTGCGGAGAAATGATCTCTGGAAGCAGAATTCTCTGAGTCTTGCAGCTGAATTCTCTGCCTGTGTCCTTTCCCTGGATCTCTGTTGCAGATGGAAGCTGCTGGTGCCATCCTCACCTTTAACCTCTCTCTTGAATGCAAACAGATGTTCCCAGGTGTGTTAAGCAGGATTTGCTCAATGTTTCTACAGAAGTTTTGTCTTCCTTATGGAATGAAGGGGCCATTTTGGCACTGAGGGGGTGACGTGGGAGCAAGGAGTCAATTGTGACCCTGGGGTCCCATGGAACCAAGGGGCCATGGTGACACAGCATGGCCACATGGATCCAGCAGTCCATTGTGACACTGTGGATCCAAGGAGACCATGGAGACACCCCCAGAACCTCATGGAACCAAGGAGTCCATGGTGACCCAGCATGGCCACATGGATCCAGCAGTCCATTGTGACACTGTGGATCCAAGGAGACCATGGAGACACCTCCAGAACCTCATGGAACCAAGGAGTCCATGGTGACCCAGCAGGGCTGCATGGAGCCAATTGTCCATGGTGATACTGCCTATCCACGGAGGCCATTGTGACCCTGTGGAAGCTCATGGAGCGAGGGAGGCCATTGTGACACTGAAGAACTTCATGGCACCAAATATCCATGGTGACACAGCAGGGCATCATGGGAACCAAGGAACCGCTGCTGGCAGTAGGGAAACTCATGGAACCAGGGGCCCTTGTGGCACCGCAGAACCAACAGAGCTGCTGGACCTTGTTCCCTGGCCCTGCACAGCTCCTTGGGAGGCACGGCAGGAGCAGCACCCTGGGAGCCTTGGGAATGCCCCTCTGGGATCCATGGCACACACTCCCAGGGGCTGGAATTCCAGTTCCCAGCCAGGAAAATATGTTCCTGACTCTGAAGGCAAAGCTCTTAAGAAGGAGCCAAAAGCCAAGTTGAGCAAGATCTTACAGTGACATTTCACTGCCATCCTTCATAACTTCACCCATGGTTGTTGTAGCGCATGGACTGGGAATTAAATCAGGACAGGGGCTTTTGTGGGAGCTGCCCTGGGTCAAGAGAGACATTGAGAGAGAAACAGATCAGGCAAAGAAAGGCAGGAGAGAAAGGAGGACACAAACACAATCAGCTGAGAAGGTGGCACTCTGAAAAACAAACTGGAATTGATAGAAAATGAATGGGACAGAAACTAATAATTGTGAAAGTTTTATTTACTGTCAAAATACATCCCACACACCCAGCCTGACACAATCCTCAAGCCACTCCCTTAAATTTGGATCCAACTTCTCCCAATCTGCTTCCAATCCCATCTCACCCTGGAGGTTGTGGAATTGAGTAATTTTGGCATTGGACTGAGATTTTTAAGGTGGAAACAAGCCAATTTGAGGTGAGATTGTGCCCCTTGAGGTAAGATTGAATTGTTTTCAGTTGGATTGAGACATTTTGAGGTGACAGATCAAACCATCTTGAGTTTTGGAGTGCAAGGAGATGGAGAACACTTCTTGAAATCCGCCAAGAACCCACTAATCCCCCAGAATATGTCTTTAAACCATAAAGTCCATCTGAAATACCTGTTCTATGGTGGAACTTTATAAATCTTTAATAAATAACTTTCTTTTATTCCTATTTCAGGTGGTTTTAAGTGATAAACACATATCAGGACAAAATTAGGGCCAAACCAAAACAATGAACAGCCAGGTGTCCTCCCAACATGGATCACAGGGAATGTGGGTCACCAGGGCTCTGACCAACATTGATCCTCCTGTGGAGCAGTGCAGGAAGCTCCTTCTGCAGTCAGAGCACTTGCAGGGCTTCCCTTACCAGTGCCTCTGCTGGTGTCTGGTCAAGTGAGAGCTGCTGGTGAAGCTCTTCCCACACTGGGGACATTCGTAGGGCCTCTCTCCAGTGTGGATGCGCTGGTGGGTGACGAGAGTGGATTTGTGCTTGAAGCCCTTCCCGCAGTCAGGGCAGCGGAGGGCCTCTCATCTGTATGAATCCGCTCATGGAGAAGGAGACTGGAGCTGGTCTGAAACCTCTTCCCACATTTGGGGCACTCATAGGGCGTCAACCCAGTGTGGATGCACCCATGCCTGATGAGTTTGGAGTTGCAGTTGAAGCCCTTCCCACATTCAGGGAAGTGGAAGGGCCTCTCCTCAGTGTGAATCCGCTGGTGCAGCAGGAGTTCTGAGCTGATCCTAAACTTCTTCCCACACTTGGGACATTCATAGGGCTTTTCTCCGGTGTGGACGCGTTGGTGGGTGATGAGGTGGGAGCTGTAGCTGAAGCCCTTCCCACACTCCACACACTCATAGGCTCATTCCCCAGTGTGGATCATCTGGTGGCGGATCGGGGTGCTGCTCTGCCTGAAGCTCTTCCCACACTCCCAGAACTTGTAGGGCTTCATCCCATCATGAAGCTGCCCATGGACCACCAGCTCCAAGCTCTGGCTGAAACTCTCTCCACCTTCCTGGTTCACGGTGGGTCTTTCCTCCTCAGAGCACCCTTGGCTGAGTTTGGAGCTCCTCCTCCTCATGGGGGATCTCCAGGGCTTGTCCTCCCCATTGGATTCTTGTCCCATGGAACTGCTCAAAATGGCCTCTTCCATGAGGTTCTGCCGTGGGGATTTGTCATCCCTGATCTCAATCCTCAGCTCCTTCCCTGGGGGAGGAAGGACAAGGACAGGATAGGATTTCCCTCCACGCCACAGGGAAGGGGAAGGAGATCCCCCAGTGCATCCCAGCAGGACGGCGTTGGCAGCAGGGTTGTCCTGCAGCCAGGGGATTTTCTGGGCTGGGAGATGGAGCAGGAGAGAGGGGGAAAGGGGCACTGCCTTCCTCCTCACATGCCTGGGTGTCCCGGGGCATCTTTCTCTTCCTTGAGGTGTCTCCCTCCATCTGGCCAAGTTTTAGGAATGGGATATTCTGTTTTGGGAAGAAAACAAGGGATGAACACAATGAACTTTGTACTGGTTTGAAGGCAAACCTGGGGGAGAGTCTAAGCCAGAATTACAATTTAATAAGAAAATGAAGATCAAGGCAATAATACAGAAACACTGGCTTCAACTGACAGTCAGGATATAACCTGAAACCCTTCTGGTCAGAGTGGTGGCAGCAGTCCCGTTAAATGGTGGCTGCAGTCCTGTTGAAGTGATGAACGCAATTCTGTCAAAGCAGTGGTCCTGTAGAAGGGTCTAGTCTTCCTCTGAAGGTCCAGTGGTAGTTATGGAGCTCTTGTCCTCTGGGAATCCAGTAGGCAAGGGGCTCCTAGTGTTGAAAGTTTCAGCTTATATCCAGGTAGGAGTGCTTGGTTCCTCCCCCTGGGCGGAGCATCCCACAATGGGATGATGGAATTTTATCAGTCCTGCAGTGACACTAAATGGCCCATTGACAGAAGATATCTCCCCTGGAGGGTGTTATCAGGTTGAGTAATGGAAGAGATAAAGAACACTGCCCCAGCTGTTTATAGCAGTTTATAAAGGTGGGGATTGAAAACATGCATTTGGTTACATCTTGCATTGCAACCTGAAACAGTGGGGCAATCCCTGCTCAAGGGGTGAACACCACCCCCCTTACCCAAAGTGGCTCAGGTGTAAAACCGCCACCCTGGGAAGGCCATGCATACAGGGGACAATGTCATACTTGGGCCACTGCAGGGCATCTCTTTAACAATTTTCTTAACCAGATTGCAGCATTATTTTGGCACAATGAGTTTAGGCACTGTTCTCCGACCCCAAGTGCCTTTGACAACATCATGGCTCCCTCCACTGAGGAGGTTGTGGTTGTTTCTGGAGGAACTCTTAGAAACTTGGACACAGTCCCTCCTTCCTCCTGGGGAACTTATGGGAGAACTGATGAGGAAAATGGCTGTTCTGGGTGCCCTGTGTAAAGAAAATATTTTGTTGTCCTTCCTTGAAAAGTTTGTTAACGTCACTGGAGGAGAGGAAGCAAATTATATTAGCGTGACTGATAAAGTTCATTTACTCCAGAGGAACACGACTCTGCTCGAAGTCCCACAAGAAGCCCAGCTCAAGTAGCTAAATTCCCAAATAACTCCAGCCAGGGGGCTCTGGGAGGATTTTTTGGAGAGTGTTCAGAGCTGGCATATCCCAGACTCGAGCCCCGATATCTCCGGGCTCCTTAAGAGGAGCTTTTTCGGGGGGAGAGGAGCTGTGATCGCCCCTCGGGAGGGTCCCGGGGGGTCCATGTTGGGGATGACCCAGTACCGACGGGGCGGGACATTGGTTTTGGGGATGCCCATGAGAGCCAGGGCTGTGGAACATGGGACCCCCGGGGTGGGGAGAGGGGAAGGGGCGATACCAGAACTGGGGAACCCCCGGCAGCCTGGAGATGAGACGGGGACGGGACCCCCTGACCCTGACAGGGGCGTGTCCTGGGGTGACCTCATGATGCTCATACCCCCATCGGTACGTTTAGCCCAGTAATGAGTTCTGCACCTTTAAGGCTGGTTCTGAGAGTGAAGGGGAGGAGGAAGAAGTTGCAGTTTGTTTTCAAACACTGCACTCACTCTTCTACATTACGGCTCCTATACAGACAGGAGGGATAGACAGACAGGGGGACAGAGCTCCTCTTTGCTTTTTGTTAGTTTTTAGCTCACTGAGGTAGAGAAGTTCTCCCAACTGTGGTTTTTCTTTTTTTTTTCATGCTGTTTAAACCTGCTCTGGACTGAACACCCAGAACACCACCAGCAGCTCCCACCTGTGGCCCACCTGGCCAGGCCTGGGCTGTGGTATTTCCAGCTCTGGAGGAACTGATAAGAGACTGATAAAATACTGATAAGAGACTGAGTGAGATGAGCTACAGCCCAAGGAGGGACTTTCAGAGTTTGTCATCTCTTTTGGAACAGCAGGAGGTTTTATTGCTCAATATTGTTCAATTTTTGTGCTGGTGAATGCATTGCTTGTTAAATAAACAGGTTTTTCCACTTTTCTGTAAGGAAATATTTTCCCAAACTAGTGAGGGTGGGGCTGCTGAATCTGCATTCTAGAGGAAACTCCTTTTGGAGGTTTTCAACCAAATTTGCCCTAAACCAGGACAGGGTGGTGGAGAGAAGGGGGAACCCTAAGTGGCTGGATTGAGGGGAGGCTGGAGAGGGGGACCCTGGGACTCCAGAACCCCCCAGGGTCTCTAAGCAGGACCCTGGAGCGGAGGGCTCCCCAGGACTCATGGGATCCACACGAGCCCTGAGATGGGGGACCACCAGAACCCCAGAGGGATAAGACTGGACGTGGGAAACTACTTGGGGCTTTTTTCATTCACTCTTGATTTTTGGAGGTTTGTATGCACATCAGGTGACTTCTAGACATAGACTTGCGTGGGACGAATCCCCAACCCAAGGCATTCACACCTTGTTTTTCCCCAAACCAGGATTTTTCCCAAACTGTCCTGCAGTGACATCCCCCCTGTCCCACTCTGGGTGAGCTCAGCGCCAAATCTGACCCTGATCCTGGTCTCAATCTCACTCCATGTTTAGACACACTCACAGTTCTGTATTTTTTCTCATCCCAGCACCAGACTCATCTAAGCCCAGATCCAATCCCAACCCCAGCCCTAAAGCTAATTCCATGTCTAGCCTTAACCCCAATCCCAGCTCAAATCCAAATCACAGCCCCAACTACAAGCCCAGCCCCAATTCCAGCCCCTTCCTAAACCCTAAGCCCCAAACCAAATCCCAGGTTCAGCAATTCTGGGGCTTTGGAGGTGTCTCTGTCCCTCTGACCCCAATGATGTTTGGGTGGGGTCACAGCACGGCTGAGAGGGATGGGGAGACTCCCCGAGCATCCCCCAGGGTGAGGGGACAGAGACCCTCAAGCATCCCCTGGGCTGAGAGGGACAGAGACTTCCCCGAGCCCTCCCCTGGCACAGGGGTGAGCAGGAGGGAGACCCCCAGCAATTCCCTGGGGTGAGAATGATGGAGACTCCCTGGGGAAAGGCCTGGGGTGACAGGGACAGGGACAACCGCTGCAAGCCCCTCCCAAGCATCCCCCCAGGCAAGAGGCATAGAGACCCTTGATAATCCCCTCGATACTGGACAAAATAAACTTAGCAGTAATCAATCTTTGCATAAAATACTTTGATGAATATTTGATTTCCCACAAGTCACATGTGATGAAAACAAATGAAAACAAATCCCAAATATTATTAAACCAATAATAGAACCAATTCTGTGGCAATTTCAAGTTTCATTGGTTCCTGCACAGCTCCAGCTCAGCTGCTGGCAGATTCCAACGAAAGAAAGAGAAAATTTGGCCCAATACAGATTATTTAAAAAAAGGGGAAGCTCTCTGTAGCTGTCACTAAGGTGAAAGGGACGAAGAGAATAATGATTCTCACATTTGGTGAAGAACCCAAGCCTGGAAATTCAGGAGTTACATGGGAATTTAGCGACTTGAGCTAAGCTTCTTGTGGGACTTACAGCAGCCTTGTGTTCCTCACCATGGGGTGAATGAACCTTGTCAATCTTGCGGGTCACATTTGCATCCTTTCCTCCAGTGATTTTAACAAACTTTTCAAGGAAGGACAACAAAATATTTTCTTTACATTCCAGGCCCACAACAGCCATTTTCCTCATCAGTTCTCCCATAAGTTGCTCAGAAGAAACATGTGTCCAAGTTTCCATGAGCTCCTCCAGAGAGAACCACAACCTCCTCAGAGGAGGGAACCGTGCTGTTGTCAAAGGCACTTAGGGTCAAAGAACAGTAACTAAACTCACTGTGTAAAAATAATGTCACAATCTGGTAAAGAAAATTGTTAGAGAGATGCCTCTGCCCCAGTTAAGGTGCTAATGATACTAAATCCAAGGTGGATTTTATTGAACAGTAAATGTGAGGCAGAGAGAGAGATGGAAAGAAAGAGAAGAGAGGGAGAGCAAGGGAGTGAAAGGGATAGAGACCTCCCCTGGAGCAAGGCAAGTGTGACATTGTCCCCTGGGTGTGTGGCCTTCCCATGGTGGGAGTTTAACACGTGAGCCGGTTGGGGTAAGGGGGGTGGTGTTCACCCCCTGAGCGGGGATTACCCCACTGTTTCAGGTTGCAATGTAAGATGTAACCAAATGCATGTTTTCAATCCCCATCTTCATCAACTGCTATAAACAGGCAGGGCAGTGTTCTTTATCTCTTCCATGACTCACCCCTGATAACACCCTCCAGGGGAGATATCTTCTGTGAATGAGACGTTGTTTGTCACTGCAGGACTGATAAAAGTCCATCATCTCATTGTGGGATGCTCCGCCCAGGGGGAGGAACCAAGCACTCCTACCTGGATATAAGCTGAAACTTTCAACACTAGGAGCAGCTTGCCTACTGGATTCCCAGAGGACAAGAGCTCCATAACCACCACTGGACCTTCAGAGGAAGACCAGACACTTATACAGGACCACTGCTTTGACAGAATCACGTTCATCACTCCAACAGGACTACAGCCACCATTGAAATGGGAGTGCTGCCACCACTCTGACCAGCAGGGTGTCAGATTATATCCTGACTGTCAGTTGAAGCCAGTGTTTCTGTATCATTGCCTTGATCTTCATTTTCTTATTAAATTGTAATTCTGGCTTAGACCCTCCCCAGGTTTGCCTTCAAACCAGTAGAAAAGACAGTGTACTCACCGCTTGTTTTCTTCCAAAATAAGGATTTTCCATTCCCAAACCTTGATTGGATGGAGGAGGAGGCTGTCAGAAAGAGGAACATGCCCCGGGACACCCTGGGAGGAAGTCAGTGCCCCTTTCCCCCTCTCTCCTGCTCTATCTCCCAGACCAGCACAGACCCCGGAACAAAAGAAAATTTGCGCACCCTTTGTTTTCTTCCCAGAACAGTATTTCACATTCCCAAACCTTGATTGGATGGAGGAGGAGGCTGCGAGGAAGAGGAAGGAGCCTTGGGACACCCAGGCAGGTGAGGAGGAAGTCAGTGCCCCTTTCCCCCTCTCTCCTGCTCCATCTCACAGCCCAGCACAGCCCCTGGCTGCAGGACAACCTCGCTGCCAAGACCGTCCTGCCAGGGATGCACTGGGGGAATCTCCTTCCCCTTCCCTTCTGGCATGGAGGAAAATCCCATCCTCTCCTTGCCCTTCCTTCCCCAGACAAAAAGCTGAGGATGGATACCAGGGAAGAAAATTCTCCTTGGCAGAACCTCGTTGAAGTGGCCGTTTTGAGTGACTCCACAGTGCAGAATTCTAATGGGGAGGAAAATCCCCAGAGATCCTGCAGGAGGAGGGGCTGCAAACCCAGCCCAGGGTGCTCTGAGGAATAAACACTCAACCTGATCCAGGAAGGTGGACAGAGCTTCAGCCAGAGCTCGGAGCTGATGGCCCAGGAGCAGCTTCATGATGGGGAGAAGCCCCACAAGTGCTTGGAGTGTGGGAAGAGCTTCAGACAGAGCAGCACCCTGATCAGCCATGAGATGATCCACACCAGGGAATGGCCCTACGAGTGTGCAGAGTGTGGGAAGGCCTTCAGCTGCAGATCTGCCCTCATCACCCACCAATGCATCCACACTGGGGAGAGGCCCTACAAGTGTCCTGAGTGTGGGAAGAGTTTTCAGACCAGCTCCAATCTCCTCCGCCACCAGCAGATTCACTCAGAGGAGAGGACCTTCCTCTGCCCCCACTGTGGGAAGGGCTTCAAGCACAGCTCCCACCTCATCAGGCACCGGCGCATCCACACAGGGGAGGGGCCCTATGAGTGTCCCCAGTGTGGGAAGAACTTCGCCCAGAGCTCTCACTTGACCAGACACCAAAGGAGGCACCTGAAAAGTAAGCCCTGTCAATGCCCCAAGTGCAGGAGGAGCTTCTTGCACTACTGCAGCTTCAACCCTCAGGGAGGACCCATGTTAAGCAGAGCCCTGGTGATCCATGTTCCCCATGATGCCAGGAAAACACTTGTACCTTTTCCTGCTCCTGCCAATGGACATGATGTGGCTCTGAAGAACCACATGAGGATCTGGGCATGGCCATGTCATTACATTCTCTCCCACCTCAGGACATTGCCAGGGGCAGGAAAGGGACTCTCTCTCTCTCTCTTTCTCTCTCCCCTGAGGAGAAGGGTGTCCTTTCGAGCCAGTGGCAAATTGTGGCTGGGAAGGGACAGTCAGTTGTGTAGAAGTCCATCCGAAAATCCTTCATTTTTTGCCTCACAATTGTCATGCGAAAAGACTACCAAAGGGTTAAAACTGCTGAGCCAGTTGGGAAAGAATGTCTCCTGCTTATCTAGTGTGTTCACAAGTGATGTTTGCAGAACACGCCATGCTGTACTCGAAGGGGGCATGCTGCCCTTTTCTGGACAATTGAACTGGACTTTCTTCCAAACTCCTGAGCTGGCTGGATTGAGCTCTGGGGTGGCTCCCTCCCCGCTCCATGAGAAGACCCCTCTTGCCTGTCTTCAACCACCGTGACGGACCAACAGAGATGCGAATCCCGTCATCAAGGAACCAAGAACCCCTCTGGCACCCTATTGGCACCCCCATGGCACCCCCATGGCACCCCCCTTGCAACCTCCTTCCAGAGGCTGGGACTATACTCCCTCCCAACTCAGGGAGGGGCAAAAAACCTAACGTACCTGTGAGCATTTGGCCATGAAAACAATGGAACTGTCTCACCCCCTCCTCCTGTTCCTATTCTTCTCCCCTCCATGGAAACATAATTTCAGCCACCCTTCCCCCAACCAAGAACAGTATATATATTGGGGTTCGGTTTGACTCCCCTTGGAGTACTCCCCAAGACGTGCACCAGCGAGTTTCGGCGGCGGGACCCCGAAGACATCAGGTTTTGGTAGCTATACCCCATTCTCTGACCTTCTTTCCCCCCTTTTTTCCTTGTCCGGATCCCCTAACTAAACGCATATTTAGCTGTGGTTATATTCAATAAAATTGCAGTTTGTTGATTTGTTACTGCAAAAAAAAATCGTTCGACACTGGTTCATTTCGGGCAGACCTTCACAAGTTGTCTCGTAGTTTTCCCTTTATTTTATCCCTTCTGTTACCAGTACTATTTCTGTTCTTGTTTTTTCAATATCTAGGTGCTGTTCCCAATAAGTTGTTCTTATCCCAGCCTGGGATCTTTGCCTTTTGTTCTTTCCACAAGAGATGGGAGAGTAGCCAGGGCAGCACAGTTTTAGCGGGAGCAGGAAATTCAGGAATCCCATTCCTGAACCCTGGCCCATGGAAACCGAGCATCCCAGCTGGTCCCAGCCATGGTGGCCATAGCAACCAGCAGTGAGCGGGTCCTTGGCTGGGGCTGTGGGAACCTCTTCCCTCTGGTGCCCAGGGACAGCAGTGGAGGGAACAGCTGCAGCTGAGTCGGGGCAGGCTCCGGTTGGATGTCAGGAAAAGGTTTTTGCCCAGAGGCTGCTGGGGCCCTGCCCAGGCTCCCCAGGGAAGGGTCCCAGCTCCAGGGCTCTCTGAGCTGCAGCAGTGTTTGGACAGCGCTGCCAGGCCAAGGCTGGCATTGTTGGGGTGTCCTGTGCAGGGCCAGCAGTTGGACTGGAGGATCCTGATGGGTCCCTCCCAGCTCAGCCAATTCTGTGGTTCTGGGATCCCATGAGCCTGGGGATGGGACTGCAAATGGCTGCCATGGCAACTGGCTCTGGCTGCAGGCCTGAGCTGGTGTCCATGGCAACCACCCCTGGCATGGGGTCTCCATGGAGCTGCCAAGGGACTAAGCATAGCAACAGGGGGCTGGTGATGGTTGCCATGGAAACTGAGCATAGCAACAGAGTCCTGGTGATGGTTGCCTGCTAAGGATCAGATTTGTCACAGCCCCTCTGAGGGATTCCATGGGGACTTTCCAAGAGTCTCCAGGCTGTTCAGGAGCTGGAATGTCACAGGCAGAGACAGACACTCCATGGAGACTTCCCAGGGGTTTCTGGGGATGGTAAAGAGCCCTGTGGTCAGACGCAGTCACAGCCATTCCATGGTGACATCCTAGGGAACCTTGGGCTGCAAAGGCACCCATCTTTTAGAGGCGCTCATGAGGGCTCCACTGTGACATCCCAAGAGTCCCCAGGCTTCCAAAGAGCTGGGATGTCCCAGACACTCACAGGGGTTCCTGCCATGGGCACAGTAGGAGCTTAGGCAAAAGCTTTATTTCTTTATTAGAGAAAGTCCTGCTGAGTCATGAGATGGAGAAATGACACCCAACAGCCACCATGGATCCTCAAACCCCTGCAGGGCCCCTAAATGTCTAAAATTCCTTCTAAGAGAGGAGGCTGGGAGCAGGTGGATCCAATCCCAGCCCCAGACTTTGTAAAAAGGTGTAAAAGATTGGACAGGTGAAATTGAACTTTAACCCAATTTGTCCCACAGGATTGATAGAGTACCAGATAAATTTACATAAATACATCTCTGATTGATTCTGATCATAATCAGACAGAAACATCTTAACCAGAGTTATTTACTCCACAGTTCAGGAGCTATAACCATTATTAGAATATAGTGCTCTAGGCAGCAATTTTGAAGTCAGCAGGGCTATGCTGGAGTTGTTGGAGCCCACTGCAGGTAGAGCCTCCTGCTCCAGCAGGAACTGCCTTTCCTGTGCCATCAGCAGGGCAGGTCCCGCTGCAGGAAAAGCCGCAGGTCAGCCCCAGCACAGTGAAGGCCTTGGGTACAAGGGCAGAGTGCCGTGCTGGGAGCTGTGCAAGGGACAGTCTGAGGCACCAAAGGTACCTTGGCAGCAGCAGCTGCTTGCAGGCCGTGGCCAGAAGCCTCCCTTGGCAGCCCAGCCTGGTGGCCACCACTGCAGAGCTGCTGCCTCAGGTCTCATTCCTGGCTGGGCTCTGAAAAGCCACTTCTGCACCAGGAGCCTGACTGGGAAGCCATTTGCCCCAGCACCCTGATATTAATGACAAGATATTAATGACAAAATTCTTCATGCCAGCAGAGCCAAGTCAGGGGCAGAGGAAAGGGGAGAGCCAGGCCCAGGGGACAGGGCTGCCATGGTGATGGCTGTGAGGTCACTGCCCCTGCAGCAGCCTGGCTGCCCTCAGCAGACATTCTGGCCAGAAGCGTTATGAGGGCACCCAGCATATCAGAGAACCCACACTACAGGAATTCTGTCCATGGGGATGAGAGGGTTTCACTGGGTCAGGTTGCACAAAGCTCCTGCTCTTGGACAATTCCTGGGATAGGGCATCCAATTTTCTGGAAAAACAGTTGCAGTTTCATGCCACTTTCATAATTGTAAAATATTTCCTCTTCTAACAAATGTAAATCCACCCTCATTCAATTTACAGATATTGATCCTTTTTCTCTCACTGCGAGATTTGGGAGAAAATATCTTTGACCACTATTATTCCATGTTCACAGATGTTGGAGAGGATGCAAAAATCTCCCAGGATGGGGTTTGGAGGTCTCATCACAAAACCAGTAGGGAGAGTCTGTAGGCTCTGGGCTCAGTGGGATGGAGACTGAGGAGAGAACAGGAGTAGCCTGGGAGGGATTGAAGGGTGGTTTCAGAGAGGCTGGAGCTTTTCTTCATAGAGGATATAAGCATGAGAAGGAAACAATGGCACCAAAGGCAGCTGGGGAGGCCAAGACTGGACATCAGGAGAAAGGAATTTCCCTGCCACGGCAGTGCTGTGGTGCAGCACATCCCCCAGAAGGAGCCTGGAGCAGCCCAATGCAGTCTCGCTTCCGCGGCCACTGGAGCTGACCAGCCGGCTAGCCACTCCCAGATTGACCAGTGGAGACTACAGGTCCCGCCACTCCCAGGTTCTCTAAGAGAACCCTGAGTAGTGGCTGCGTCTGTGGTGTGGTGATGCAGGCGAGAGCAGGACTGAGAAGAACTGCGGTAAAGGAATGAAGGAGTGGACACGCATGTAGATGCCAAGACTCTTTATTTGACCCAGGCGGGGCCAGTGATGGTGTCAGGGAAAAGCCGTTAGAGAGGCACTTAAAAAGGGGAAGGGGGTAACGGAAGGAGACACGAGGAACCAATGAACGAAGCCCAGGGGAGGAGCGAGGGACACAACTGAACCAATAGGAAGGGCCCAGGGGAGGGAAAAGGCTCAGAGGATCAATCATATGTTAGGTGAGGGATGACTGACATAGAAGACTCTCGAAATGAAAGGGGACGGTTACAACGACTGACAGGTAAAAGGTGGGAGGAACAAACCATTAGGAGGGAGAATGTGGGGGGAACCGAGGGTCAAACCAAAATTTAAACTTATAAAAAATAACCAACTTTACAACAAAGCCCATATAAAACATAAAATGCTACAGCCCAAGGCTTTGTGTGGGCTGGCAGAGGCAGGCAGGAGGCAGAACTGTCAGCAAATGAAGGGGCCAGCCAGGTGGGGCAGCTGGGGGATGCTGACAGCCTGCAGAGACAGAGGCACAGGGCAAGGAAACCGTGGGACAGCCTGGGCTGCACAGGGCACAGGGATGGGCAGCAGCTGCAAGACAGCCCTGCCACAGCCAACTTGGGCAGCACTTTGGCCATGGCTGCTGGCCCTGGGCCTGAGACTACGAGGGGATGAGTGACCCTTGCAGGCCTGGGGCCTCATTGTCTCCTTGTCCCTGCTCAGCAGCCTGGCAGGGGCTACCCATGCTCCTGCCCTTGGCATTGCACATCCCCACATACCAGTGCCCATCTCGGGAAGAGCCCTGAGCAAGGAGAGAGGGACAGGATCTGCCTTGCCAGGGGCTGGGGCTCAGGCCTTGGCCCTTTGCATTCCTGAAACACATCCGGGTTTGCTCAGCACCAGACACACCTTTGCCTTGCTTGTCCCCAGCTCTCATCACTGTCTCTGCTGTTGTGCTCTGAATGGAACCTGGGGACGTAGTTGTTATAGGTAAAAGTTAAGTTAAAATAGGATTTAGTTAAATTATATTGTATTAATTATGTTCTATTATTTGTATTATGTTAAAGGGGAGGGGCTTATAAGAATATGCTAGAAGGGTCCAGGGTTTGGTGAAACAGGGTTCTGATGGGGCAAGGCAAGGTCGAAGAGAGATTGGATGAAACATCTGACCAATCATTCGAAGCCCTGCAGAAATGATTGGTCCAGAATGAACGGCAGTAAAGACCAATGAGAAGCCTGGAAATGGACGGAAATGGACCAATCATCATGAGGATCCAAAATGCACCAATCCTGGACTCGAGGGGGACTATAAATGTGGGGAATTCGTTTGGGTCAGGGTTCTTCTTCTTTTGGGGTATTTGTTGTTTGGGAGAACCCAGTGCACTTGGGGTGACCGCACTCTTTTCGTTTTTGGCTCGCTGTGTGGGTGCCTGGGCTTATCCTGGGCACTCCGTTCCTTGTAGCTATTTTAATAAATGAGAACCTCTTTCTCTGGAGAAAGTTTGGCCTCGTTCATATCCGTAACATTATCACATGAGTTGTGACCTTTGGGAACATGAGTCCCATCAGTGGGACCCATTAGAAGTCAAAGAAAGTTTGGACTTTGAATCTGATTTTGAGTTCTTGAGAAGTTCTTTGAGCACACTCTGAGGGACTGGGTCTGATGCAAAGAGCACTAAAGCCCTAGAGGGGCTTTGGGGAGAGCTCTGTCTGTGCCCTGCTGGTGTCCCTGAGGGGCCCTGGCAGTGCCCCAGCCCTGCTGGGCTGTGCACAGGAGCTGCTCCTGGCCAGAGCTGTCTCTCTGCAGCACTGCCCTTGCCAGGAGCTGCCTCTGGGCAAGGAGCCCGGCCCAGCTCAGCAGAACAGAGTGGCAGTATGATGCCACAGAGAGGGTTTTGTGACATCACTAAGGGGATTGTGACATCATACATCTGACTGTGACAAAATAGAGTAGAGCCATAGAACAGACTCTTCCATCGTAGCGGGTGGTTCTGTGACATGAGAGAGTGGGTTGTGTCATCACTGTGTGGCTGTAGGACATCATAGAGCAGGCTGTGACATCACAGAATACACTGTGACATCACAGGGTGACTTTGTGACATCACCAAGTCTTCTGTGATATCACAGCACAGCTGTATGACATCACAGAGTGACACCCCGTATTTGGTTCTGTGACATCACAAGTGTGCTCTGTGACATCCCAGAGTGGGCTATGATATCACAGGTGGCTGTGTGACATCATAGGGACCTGTGTGGCACAACAGGGACACTGTGACATGACAGGGGGGCTTTGTGACATCACAGAGGGGGGCTGTGTGATATCCCAGGGAGGATCTGTCGAGGATATTTTGCGGGTTGAGGAGTTTTTGCAAGACAATGGCCATATTCAGCCGATGCACAATCCAGCCTGCTTGTACTAATGGACAATGGTCATGTTCACAAACAATGAATGATAGACATATTCAGAAATGGGGTCGGTATATCCTTGAAAAAGATACAAGAAGAAGAGTCATCAGGATTCAGCAAGTTTGTCAGCAAGCTGGGGAAACTGAGCCATGGGTGGGCCAGACAACCAGAGCAAGATGCATGAAAAATTAGATGATCCAGTCAGCATGCTTTTTTAGACATGTGAACAGCTAGGATTAACCAATCACGTATTAGCTAGAGACGCATGGACAGTAGAGATTTATTATAAATATAGCCTTTTACAGATAATAAATTTGGCTTCACTGGATCATATTTTATGGTGTGATGTCCCTGAACCTCCGCACCCTGCAGGGGAACATGTAAGGAAAGGAATAAATTGTAGATGTGAACATCTTGGATTGTTTCTTTCCATTTTCATTTCACTTCCGGAAAGCTGTTCTGCTATTGCAAGAACCTTCTCCACAGTGTCGTGGTTTGAGAGGAAGTGAGTTTTTGGGATGCTGTAGTCACACCAAGGGCCACTGCGGAAGTGCAGGGCCTCATGGAACCGATGAGACCATTGTGACATGGCACGGCCTCATGGGAGCAAAGGGACATTGTGACATTATGTGGCCTTGTAGAACTGAGGGACCCTTGTGACCCTGTGTGGCACCATGGAACCAAGGAGAGCACTGTGACACTGCAGGGCTCTGTGGAACTGAGAACTTGTGTGGTAGTGAGGAGCCCAATGGAACCAATGGGCCATTCCATCCTTCAGGGCTTCATGGAATCAAGGTGCCATTGTGATACTGCAGAACCAAAAGAGACCACTGTGACACTGAGGAGCTTCATGGAACCAGTGAGACCATTCTGACACTCCGAGTCCCCATGGAACCAAGGGGCCATTGGAACATCACAGGGCCTCACAGAACCAAGACAACCACTGTGACACTGCAATGTCTCATGGAAGAAAGGGGCCAGTGTGAAACATCCAGGCCTGGTAGAACCAAGGGGCCATTGTGATCCTGGGGAACCCAATAGAAACAAGGGGCCATTTTGAGACTGTGACCTCATGGAACCAATAGGCCATTGTGGCAGTGTGCAGTCCCATAGAAACAAGGAAACCATTTTGACACTGAAAGGCCTTGTGGAAGCAAGAGGCCATTGTGCCACTGTGGAGCCAAAGAGACCATTGTTACATCACTGGGCCTCATGGAAACAAGGATCTGTTGTGAACCTACAGGGCCTCATGGAACCAAGGGGCCATGGTGATGCTGCAGGGCCCCAAGGAGGCAAGAACATGGGACAGGTCTGGCTCGCTGGGCCCCCTGGGGGCTGCCTGACTGGCCCAGCTGACCTTAGCATGTTGAGGGTTGCTTCTCATCAGCCCCTGGAGTTCTGAGCTTTCCTTTGTGTGGGAAAGAATTTTCCTTCTCCTTTGAAATGGGAGGAGGTTCATGGCTGAAATTGGGATTCCTCCTCCAAATTTGATCATATTCCCTTATGAAACCTGCCAGTACAGACTGCTCTGGCTGGCCTTGGCCTCTTGGGGACCACCTCTCATCTGCCTTCAAAGAACTGGGGACCTGTTCTTTTCTTCGCATGAAAAAAGACATCTTTCAAGTCCAGGCATCCATGGCCAAAATTCCTTATATCCAAGGATAGCTCACAGACAAAAGCTGCCAGGACTATCTCGGTTTGTTGTCTTATATATTACAACAGTTCTATTATCATTATGGTGCAAGGATTCCATAGCCTCAGATGTGCGTACCTCCTCAAAGTTTCTTGCAGGCAATTCCTCTAAGCCCTCACTGTTCTTGGCCCTTCAGCAGCCATCTGACTCCTCTCCCCACCAATCCACTCTTTTATGCCCTAGTTCTTATTGGTTACAGGTGTTGCCTGTTATCATCCGGCCTGTTCCTAATCTTTAGTAATACGGTCCAGGTGCAACTCCTTGGGGAATAAGATTACATTCTACATTACCTTCATTTACCCATATTGTGTCCGCTTACACTGATCCTGCAGGGCTTTGTGGAACCATGCAGAGCATTGTGACAGAGAAGGACCTGGTGTTATGATGGGGCCATTGTGACACAGCAGGACCCAATGGAACCAATGGGCCAGTGCTGCTCCTCAGGTATTCATGGAATTAAGGAAACATGTTGGACACCGTGGTGGCCCTTGGAACAAAGAGGCCATTGTGAAACTCTGGGACCAAGGAGAGCATTGCTGCACTGCCAGACCTCATGGAACCAAGGGTCATTGTGACACTGCAGGCACCAAGGATCCAAGGGACTTTGTGACACCAAGGGGTCCCATGGAACCAAAGGGACATTGTGACAATGGAAGGCCTCATGGAATAATGGAGACCATTGTGACACTCTGGGGCCTCATGGAACTGTGGTGAAACCAAGTTGGCTTTGAGTGTGGATCTGCTGGAAGGTAGGAGGGCTCTGCACAGGGCCCTGGACAGGCTGGATCCAGGGCCCAAATCCAACAAGGTCAGCTTTAACAAGTCCAAGTGCCAGGTCCTGCACTTCGGCGACAACAACCCATGAAGCACTACAGGCTTGAGACAGAGAGGCTGCACAGCAACCATGCAGAAAAGGACTTGTGGGGACTGATGGACAGAAGGCTGGACATGAGGCAGCAGTGTGCCCAGGTGGCCAAGAAGGCCAATGGCTCCTGGCCTGGATCAGGAATGATGTTGCCAGCAGGAGCAGGGCAGTGATTCTTCCCCTGTGCTTGGGGGCACTGGTTGGGCAGCACCTCGAGTGCTGTGTCCACTTCGGGGCCCCCAAATTTAGAACAGACACAGAGGGGCTGGAGCATGTCCAGAGAAGGGAAACAAGGCTGGGGAGGGGTCTGGAGCACAAGTCCTGTGAGGAATGGCTGAGGGAACTGGGTTTGTTTATCCTGGAGAAGAGGAGGCTCAGAGGACACAAGGCAGTGCCAGGGCACAGGTTGGATTGGTGATCTCCAAGGTTTTTCCAACCTTGCTGATTCTGGGATTCTCTGAAACCACCCTTAGAGCAGTTGCAGGAGGAGCCCTGGGCCTCCTCTTCAGAAGCTCCAGCAGCCCAGGTCCCTCAGCTTCTCCTTCCAGCCCCAAAGCACATCCTGTCAAGTCCTGCAGAGCCTCTGCAGCTCCTCCTACTGGCCAGAACTGGAAGGCCCAGAGCCAGACAAAGCAGCCCAGTTGTGCCCCCCTGGCCTGGCATGCCTCTGGCCAGAGGGCAGTACCAGGCACTGCAGGAGCCTGCAGACAGTTCCTGCAGCACTTGTAGGAGGATCCTGCCCCTCAAGGGACGTTCCCATGGTGCCAAGCCAGGAACTGCAATGGGCATTGGAGCCAGAGACGAAAAGGCAAACAGGGATGAGCTGTTTGCAGAGGAGGGAAGAGGGATGGGAAATGGGACGATATTTGTAACATGAAAAGAAAGGAAAGCAAAGGTGAAGCAAAGGAAATGCTCAAGGCTGTTTGGGGGTGGCTGCCAGGCAGCCCTGGCTCTGAGCAACAGCATCTGCAGTGGCACAGGAAACTCCCAGCTGATGGGAACAAATTTTCTGGCTGACTACAGAGGCCAGGACAAAGATGAGTGGTTTCCCTGCCATCCCCCAGCCCTTGATGGCCCCAGGAGCTGATGGCATTTGTGCTCCCTCAAGTTCATGTCCCCACAGCAACAGCATGGGGGTGCTCCCACTGCTCTGTGCAATGCAGATAGGGGCTTGTGAGCCAGTGCTGCCGTGTCTGTGCCTGCAAGGATGGGGCACCTGTGTGAGCTGGGGGAGAGGCCAGGGCTGCAGAGGGGGGATGTTGTTGGCAGCTCCATCAGGACGCTCTGGGATGCTGCCCTGGGCTGTCCAGCGCACTGGGGATGGATCAGCCCCTGCTCTGCTGCTCCTTCCCATCTCCCCCAGGGCCCTTGCAGAGCCCCAGCCATGCTGTTTGCCCCCAGCCTGCCCACGGCCAGCCTGGGGCTGCTCATGGGTGCTTTCTGTGCTGAGCATTGGCCTGGGTGTGTTCTTGAGAGAGCCTGGGCAAGGAGCCTGAAGCTCCCAGGCCCTGGGCTGAGGCGTCAGTGCTGCCCCAGCAGTGCCCATGGCCTGTCCCTGCTGCAGCCCTGGCACTGCCACCCCCAGGACTGTGCCCGGCCCCGAGAGCACTCAGGCCCTACAGCAATGCCAGGACCACCAGGGCAGCGGGGCAGGGCCACGGCAGCAGCACTGGCAACACCAAGTGCTGCTGCTGCTGCTGGGCACAGCTGCTGGGCCAGCACTGCTCTGCCCCCAGCTCTGCACACAGACATTGCTGCTGCAGCTCTAGAGAAGGCAACAAAGGTCATTACTGCAGAAAACTTTGCTGGGAGATCCTTTAGTTCCTTCAAAGGCACTGAGAGCGCAGCCCCTCATTGACACAGTCTGTGAAAACAGGGAAGGTGGAGAGAAACAAAAATGAGAAATGGTACAAACAATGACATTTTTCTCTGGACAATATGAAGAATAACAATTCAATGTCAACAAAGAAAACAAATAAAAATAGTCTCCAAAATGAAACCAAAAAGAAGTACCAAAGATGATTTTTATTACAAGTTTTTTGAAGAAATTTGCCATCAGTTTAATGTTCCTGAAACCATCCAGTCATCAGACTCAACACTGCAGCCTTGAGCTCCTGGTTCCTCAGGCTGTAGATGAGGGGGTTCAGGGCTGGAGGCATTACCGAGTACAGAAGTGACAGGGCCAGATCCAGGGAGGACATAGAGGGGGGCATCAGGTAGGCAAACATTACAGTGCTGACAAACAGGGAGACAACAGCCAGGTGAGGGAGGCAGGTGGAAAAGGCTTTGTGCCATCCATGCTCAAAGGGGATCCTCAGCACAGCCATGAAGATCTTCACGTAGGAGAAAACAATGAACACAAAACAACCAAATGCCAAACAGGCACTGACAGCAAGAAGCCCTAATTCCCTGAGGTAAGAGTAAGAGCAGGAGAGCTTGGTGATCTGGGGCACTTCACAGAAGAACTGGCCCAGGGCATTGCCATGGCACGGGGCAGGGAAAATGTATTCGCTGTGTGCACAGTGAATAGAGAAAGGCACTGGCCCAGGCAGCTGCTGCCATGTGGGCACAAGCTCTGCTGCCCAGGAGGGTCCCATAGTGCAGGGGTTTGCAAAGGGACATGTAGCGGTCGTAGCACATGATGGTCAGGAGGAAATACTCGCCTGAGAGGAAGAACATAAAGAAAAAGAGCTGAGCTGCACATCCTATGTAGGAGATGTCCCTGGTGTCCCAGAGAGAATTGTGCATGGCTTTGGGGACAGTGGTGCAGATGGAGCCCAGGTCAGAGAGGGCCAGGTTGAGCAGGAAGAAGAACATGGGCATGTGCAGGTGGTGGCCACAGGCTACGGCGCTGATGATGAGGCCGTTGCCCAGGAAGGCAGCCAGGGAGATGCCCAGCAAGAGGCAGAAGTGCAGGAGCTGCAGCTGCCGTGTGTTTGCCAGTGCCAGCAGGAGGAAGTGGCTGATGGAGCTGCTGTTGGACATTTGCTGGGGCTGCACATGGGGACCTGTTCATGGAAAAAAGGAAATTGAGGTGTTAGAGGAGAAAGCTGCAAGCAAAATCAAAGCCATTTCCCATATACCACGCACTGCAACATACATGGACATGCTTTTGTGTTTAAGACTTCGGAAGTTTTCTTTTTAATCTCTCCCCCAATGTCTCTCCTGGTATTCTGGCATATCAGAAACCCTCAGCATTTTTTCTGCCCTCTGGTAGAACAGGATGAACTCTCTGCAGCAAGATGATGAATGGACAGTGAGGGGATATGCTTTCACTTCATGCAGTTTGGGGTTTCTGTGGACTTTCACTTTTCTCAAATGGAGGATGTTCACACTTCCACATTTCTCTTAATAACCCCCAAGTACTGCTGAGAGCAGATGGATCCTCCACAGCCCATCTCCAAATTTGTAGCCAAGGACTCACTTTGCTCATTTCACCAACCCAGCAGCATTTTCAGTGTCACAACACCTCTGCCTTTCCCATCAATCTTATAACTCAGAGATGCTCTAGGACAGGTTTTCACCCTGGATTGAAGCCCCCAGCTTGGACTGAAATCTCAGAGAAACTCCCAAGTGTCCTTATGATGGCATTGTATTGAGGGAGATGAAGCTCCTTCCCTGGCTGCACTGACAGCATTGCCCAGAGCCAGGCACTGAGGATAGCATCACTCTGAGCCAGCTGTGCCCCCTGCCAGAGCCCCCAGGGCCGGGCAGCCGCTCCCAGCCCTGTGCTCTTCAGAGGGAACTGGGCCCATGTAGGGGCTTGAGTTAACTTATGTATTGTAAATATATGTATGGCAGTGAAAGATCTTTCTATTGTATTAGTGACCCTGCCCTGATTCTAGTTATTTTAAATGGGCTGCAGCTGTGATGTCCTTGATTGGGCAGCAGCTGTAGCCCATGGAGGTAACTGAGATAAAAGGGGGCGGGGTGGTCAGGGAGAGCCTTGGAGAGGAGTCCTGACTGAGAAGCAACAACACCACTGCTGTGAAGATCTGCCGTGAGAAAACCACCAAGAAGGTATGAGACTCAGGAAATATAATTATACAACAATATGAATACAACAGGCCCAGGGCTGCAGAGCTGCCCCATGGCTCTGCTGCAGCTCTGCCTGCACAGGAGGGCCTGCACACCTTGGAGCCCCAGCCCTTAGGGCAGAGGCTTGGCTGGGGCACAGGAGGGAGGGGGCTTGTTTAGAGGATGGGGCTGCACTGGATGGGATCCTGTGGGCATCTCTCAACTCTCCCTACCACAGCATTGCTGGGTTTTGTTTTCTCTCCTTGCCTGATCTTGTCTCTGCTTCCTGGAGATTTTTCTCCTGCAGGTGTTTCCCTGTGCCTGCACTCAGAGAGCCCAAATCTCTGTGCACTCTCCTTTGCCAGCACTCACAGAGTCCAAATCTCTGTGCACTCTCCTTTGCCCACAGAATCCTGCCTGTTTCCAGGGCACTGGCTGGGGGCAGATTCTGTTTGCAGCTTGGAGAAAGGACAGCTCAGACTGAGCCTGATGGCTCCAGCAAAGGGGATGCTGGTGCTGTCCATGAGCAGAGTGGCTTAAAGCACATTAGGGATATCCTGTGAACCTCCTGGACACTAAAAGTAACAGTTTGGTTGTCTCAGGCGCCACTTATAAAAATTAATAATAAATAATTCATAATCACCTTTAATATTAATCCCCCCTCCAGGGCACTCTCCAGTAGTAGGAATTTGGATACAAAATCTTACGAAATTTCCTCATTTTTATCAAAATCCTTGTTTTGAAAATATTCTATGATTGATCAGAACCCCTCAGCATGTCAGAGCTTCATAAGCATTTCACCTCCCCTGCAGCAGAAATACCCAGAGTTATACTCACAGGGTCTGTAGGCATTGGGATGTTCCAGCTTTAGGAGATGGCTCCAGTAGCTGCAGCTGCACTATCCTGCAGCCAGAGGTTCCTGTGCCAACGGCTGGCAGTGATTCTGCCCCAGGCACTTCTCATCACCTTCCCAGCCGTGACTGATTGAAGCTCTCTGTGCCTCTGTGCTGTGCCCGGGCTGGCTGCAGGCAGTGTCCCAGCCTTGCTGGGCTGGCAGAAGAGCTGCTTGTCAAGAGAAATGTGCTTTTGAAGCTCTTCTTGGTTACCAGGAGCTGCCTCTGTGCCAGGGGCCCAGCCCAGCTTATCAGCTCAGACACAGCACAAGGACTTTAATGAGCCTCTAGGGCTTTGTGCTCAGGCCCTGAACATCAGTCCTGGAGAGGGAGCTGAAGAAACTTCTCCAGAACTCCAAGTCAGAATCCAACTCCAAAGTTTCTTGGACTTTTAATGGTCCCAGTGAAGGACACGACTGAGAGAGTGTCCCCAGGCCCCAGCCAGAGCAGAAAACTGCAGGCACTGATGGCAGCTGGGGACAAAGAGAAGCCAAGTCTTGGTGCTCTGGGGCACAGCAGGGTCTGTGCCACCAAGGGCTGTGAGGAGACACCTTGTCCTGAGGCCTTAGGGCCTCCTGGCACAGCCCCAGCCAGGCTGGGCACTGTCAGCCCCTTGTCCTGCCCTCAGCATTCCCCCCTAGCCCACATCCCAGTGGCCTCAAGGATCTGCTGGAAGGAGTCCCTGGGGAGCCTTGCTCAGGAATGGCCCTGGGGGCTCCTTCATGCTCCCCAGAGCAGGTTTTTCAAAGGACTTTGGGTTTGGCTTTTGTCTCTGAGAGGTTTGTGCAATCATGGTCTCCAATTATCCGCTGTAATTAGTCCCTTGAGAGGCTTTGTCAGTAACAACACTCAGTGGGGCTCATTAATGCTTCAGGGTACTTCAGTTTTTTAGGGTACTTGGTATTTCCCTTTTGATACAGACTCTGTGAGAGCTTTGTGCAATCATTGCCTCAATTATCTGCTTTAATTAATCCCTGCAGAGCTTTGTACTGACACTCAGTGGTGCCCATTAATGCTTTGAAGTAGTCAAAGTTTTTAAGGTACTTTGGATTTTCCTTTCCACTCTGAATATCTGAGAGGTTTTTGTGCCATCCTGGCCTCCAAGTCTCTCCTCCAAGGAGTCCATGAGGAGCCTGTGTTGGGGATGGACCTCAGTGGGATCCATTCATGCCATGAGACATTTTGGTGTTTTCTTCTGACTTTGACTTCTGGAAAGATTTTGATATCTCCTCTCGCGCCCTGAGGTTCCAGGGCTCAGCTCCAAATGCACCACAGGGCTCATTAGGATCAGGTAAGTCTTGACAAACCATGGCTCTGCCTTGATTTACCTCTGCTCTAATGCAGTTCAGCCGGAAGATTTCCTTTTATAGTTACAGAGAAATATTTCAAAGAGCTTCTAAGAAATATGTATTTCTATCTTAAAGGGTGCCTTTTTTGCTGTTCCTATTATACAAGAGGTGATTGCAGCATTCTGTGATTGATATTGGTCCAGGGTCTCTCCTAAAGAAGTCTGGCCAGGTCAGTGAAGTTTTATCCTGAGAGCTGACCCAGTGTGGACAACCTTGCCCCACATTCCCTAACCCCATGTGAGAAATGATTTTTACTTTCAAAAATGTAAATGGTTTATTAGGACCTTATGAAAATACAACAGAAGACTGAATAGAGAAAAGAACACAGCACCAGAAGCAAAGGATTCAGTCACCATGTGCTTATCTACAAAATGGATGTTCTGTCTTTTATACCTCTAGCCCCCTCCCAAGGTCTTGTGAATTGATTCCTTCTTCACTGTCCAGTGGTGGAGATCACTGTCTTACACCTTGATTGGTGGTCAGGTGCTGCCATAGTAACAAGCCAACCCTCCCAAATGCCCAGACTACTGAGGCCATCCTGTGATAACAATGCAAGGGGGAGGGGAAGGATAACTATACATCTACAGAACCTCTCTTAACATATATTTAATATTCACTCCTTAATTGTGAGAGTCAGCTGTAGAATTACTCATCTATAGGAAACCCCCCTTTTCTATAAGTAATTTTGTTCAAACAATAGAGTCAAAAATTTTCTCTGTCTTTTGAATGAGCCATACCAGCATCTGTTGATGTGGGCAAGGACAGTGGAACCAGGAGAAAAAAAACTAACAGGATTTCCTTAGACACACTTATTTGGAATGGACAAAAGGGCATCCCAGAGGTCCAGTATAGCTTTGACTCCCATCTACCATACCTATGTGGCTGCTACCCATAGTTGGTGTATCTTAGGGGTGAGTACAGAGGCCAACTCAGTCCGTCCCTCCAGTCCCTGCTGAATTAAAAGACAACTGAGGAATGAAAGAGGTCTGGTATGGCCTTTTGTCCCTACCTTACCATGCCTATGGGGTTGCTACCCACAGCAGGGCTATGGAGCCTTCTTGGTAGCAAACAAAGGGGCCAACCTGGTCTTGCCCTTCTTCCTTGGTCTTATTTTCTTGAAAAAGCTGTCCCATTACCTTTTACAGTCCCTTGTGTACTGTCGTCAACAGATGCTGGTAATTCTCACCCATTAAAACAGGAGGACAGTTCTCAAGCTGGTTGGTGGAAGCTTGACTCTACTTTTTGGGCATCTTGGTGTTTTTCTGGTTGTCTTTCAGTCTCTGCTTGAGAGCCAATCTTGTTTCACCTGACCTGGATGTTACAGTCCAATGTTTGGGTTCTTCTACTGGGCCTTTGACTCTGTTGGCATGAGTCCATCCCTGCTCTGCAGTTCACATGGCCAATGCGGTGGTGAGCAGTACCTGAAAGGGACCTTCCCATTGAGGAGTTAGAGACTGATCTCTCCATGGCTTAATCACCACCCAATCCCCAGGATTAATATTATGGATTCTGAAATCTAGGGTGGTAGTTTGAGGAATTGCCCCTTTATGTCTTAGTCCTTCTAAGGTTTGTGCTATAGACATAACTTATTTCTTTGCACTGGCTTCCCCTTCCTCATAGGTGGCAACCTCCTGGGCTGAGGTCAGGAAGGGTAACCCAAACATCATTTCATGGGGTGACACCCCCAGATCTGTCTGGGGTTGGATTCTAATTCTTAGTAAGGCAAAAGGGAGACATTTTATTCATGACATTTGGATTTTGATCATGAGCCTAACTAGAGCTCTTTTTAGAGTTGATTCATTCTCTCAACCCATCCAGAACTCTGGATGCCATGGAGTGTGTACTTCCCATTTCACTCCCAGGGCCTGAACAACTTTCTACGATATGTTTGATGTGAAGTGAGTTCCCAGTCTGAATCAATCTTGTTTGCCATCCCATATCATGGAATGATTGATTATAGAAATGTTTTACTCACAACATTGGCATTGGCTTTCACAGTGGGTACCACCTCTACCCAATGAGTCACGTGATTTACTATCAGTGGCAAAAACTTTCACCATTGTACCTGGAGAAGCTCAGTAAAGTCTACTTGGATGTTTTGGAAGGGCCATAAGGCTGGTTGTGACCCTCCTCTGGGTGTTTTCCTCATTATTTTCTTATTCACTTGTTGACATATAACACACTTTTCAGTTACTTGCTTAGCTATTGTGAAAATTCCAATGCATCCCCAATCCCTTAGAAATTGATCACTTAGCACTTCTGTCCTCCAATGTGTTGTTCCATGTATGCCTTCTATCATTTTCTTGGCCAGGGGTTTGTTCAACATTTGCCTCCCATCTGCTAATCTCCATTTCCCTTTGTTATGTTTATTGGCTCCTATTTTAAGGAGTTCTTTCTGTTCTGTCCCACTGAATACAGGGACTTTTTGCATTTGTCTCATGGATGTTAATACTGTTATTAGTTTTTCTGCCTGTGATTCAATTGCATTTTTATCTTCTAAATCAGCTAAATTGTTCCCTTGCGCCACTTTTGATGTCCTTCAATATATCCCACCACTACTTCCTCTGGTAATTGTAAGGTTTCTAACTCTTCTAAAACAAGTTTTTTGTGAATCAGTCCCTTTCCTATTGAATTTAATAGCCCCCTCCCTTCCCAAATTTTTCCAAATGTATGCACTATTCCAAAAGCATATTTTGAGTCTGTATGTATTGTTCCCCTTTTCTACGCTAATATTTCCAGAGCTCATTTTAGGACATGCAGCTCCCACGCTTAGGCTGACCAGTTGGAAGGTAACTTTCCCTTTTCTGTGGCCACCAACACTTTGTGCACTATAGTGTAACCCGATATCCTGTGCCGCTTTATTACCTGTGAAGATCCATCGATGTACAATTGTTTTCCACCTTGGTGTGGTTGATCTGAGAGGTCCTCTCTTAGTTTAGTTTGATAGTTTATAAATTGTAGGCAATTCTGTATTGGTTCCTCATCTGGTTCTCCGTACAAAAACTGGGCAGGGTTGAGTTGGTTACTCACAATTAGCTCTAAACCATTATCTATTAAGATGGCTTCATACTTTACCACTCATGAATCAGTGAGTCATTTCTCAGCCTTTTGGCTCAGGATATTCCTAACTGAGTTTGGGATATATATCTTCAATTTTCCCCCAAAAGGTTAATTTTTTGCTTTCTGCTAGGAGTAGGGCAGTCTCTGCCACAGCCTGAATGCAGGTTGGCTACTCCTAGCTGACAGGGTCTAATAATTTTGAAAAATAGGCCACTGGTTTCCTGGATCCTCCCCAGCCCTGGGCTCACACTCCATATGCTACTCCTCTTTCTACATCTACAAACAGATAGAAGGGTTTGTCTGAGGCAGGAAGACTCAGTGCTGGTGAACTGACTAATTTTTGCTTTAAAGCTTTAAACATTTGTTCGTCATCTTTTCCCCACCTAATCTCTTCTTCCACTAACTTTTCATACAAGAGCCAGATGGCCTGTGTGTATCCTTCAATCCATAGCCTACAATATCCCAACAAGCCTAGAAACCTTCTGACTTCTCTCTTTGTTTTTGGCGGTGGGAGTGAGACTAACCCTGTAATTCTCTGAGTTCAGCCACCAGCTCCCTTGACAAATTACATGTCCTAGGGAATTTTACTTCCCTCTCTACAAAGTTGAGTTTCCCTTTTGTTACCCAAAGTCCTTGGTCCCTCAGAAAATTTAACAACACTATGGTGGATTCTCAAACTTCTTTTTCTTCCTGTCCTGTGAAAAGGAAATAATTTACATATTGGATGAGCTTTATCTCAGGTTTGATGGAGAAGAATTGTGTTACTTCTCCTAGGGCTTGACCGAAGAGGTTTGGAGATTTGGAAAACCCTTGGGGAAACCTAGTCCACCAAAGCTGTTTCTTACTCCCAGAATCAGGGTCCTCCCATTCAAGAGCAAATATATCCCTGCTTTTCTCTGCCAGTAGACCTGCCCAAAAAGCATCTTTTAGGTCTATGACACTAAACCACTGGTGTGCTGGGGGGATATTACTCAGTAGTGTAGAGGGGTTAGGTACCAATTCACTGGTTTTTTGTTCACTTCTCTCAAATCTTGGACAAGCCTATAAGTCCCATCTGACTTCTTTACTGGTAATATGGGTGTATTTTGGGGGGACATTCATGGTTCTAAGGTCTCATCCTCAAGTACGTCCTGGATCTGTGGCTGCAATCCTTGTCTCCCTTCCAGGGAGAGTGGATATTGTCATACCTGAACTGGATGGTTCTCATTAACTATTTATTACTATAGGTTTATGTTCTGTTTACCAGGGTTTTTTGCATTTGCCCACACCATCTCATGAATTTCGTCCTCATCTTCTTCTCTTAATTAGAGAAGCTTAACTACCGTTTTCCCTTCCTCTAGCAGAACTCCAATGTCAAACTGCACCTGTAAATCCCATCCTGATTAATTTCACCACGCTTCTGGAAGTAATAGAACATCCACAAATCCTATTTTATTTGTTCCTTCAAACTTTATTTGCTTTATAACTGAGACCTGGAACCCGTCCCCTTCAGCACCTACTGCTTACACAGTATCTTGACCCGTTTTGCACCCCTTTGGGATTCTGCAAACACAAGTTCATTCAGACCCTGTTTCTACTAAGAATTCAAATGCTTCCTCCTGGGAATATATTTTTAAAGTTATCAAGTGCTTCTGATGGTATTCTGTCCCCAGGAGGTAGAGCCCCTGACACCCCTAATCCTCCACTTCTCCTTTTTGCTCAGTCTCATAGATCCTCAGCTCCTTTTCCCTCTGGGGGAAATCCTTTCTGATATGTCCTCTCCCTTTACAGTAAAATCAAACTGGTCCTGGGTTCCCTTATTTCCCAAATTCTCCTTTTTGTGCCCAGTCCCAAGGTGCTGCATCCCCCCTCCATCTATCTTCCTGCACTTGGAATCCCCCTCCCTTACCTGGGTAGTTCTTTATGTGTTGGTTTCCTTACCTAATGGCAGTTACCCTTACCTTGGCTTTTGCCTTGGCCTTCTCTTCATCCCTCTTTACATACTCCTTCTGTGCTTCTCTTAAAAGATCCTCTAACCTCCTTTCTTGCCCACCATCGAGCTTTTCTAACTTTCTCCATATATCTGGCCAAATGTGAGTGACGAAATTTATGTCTAGTAAGATCTGTTCAGCCACTGTATCAGGGTCAACCCCTGAATATTGCCTCATATTCCTTCTCAATCTTTCTAGCCACTCTGTCCTGGTTTCTTACTTCCTTTGCTGCTCATCAAAAGCTTTATGAGATTTTAATTCCATGGAGCCACCTCTTTGATACCTCTTATAATCAATGTTCTATATTCCTCCATATCTTGCCTTCCCCCAGTGCAGTGGTGCTCCCAGGCAGGACGCACTATGGGCATTTTCATATCCCCAGGAGGTCCTTGCACATGCTCCCTTTCCCATATTTGTATCCCAGCCGCTCGGATCATGTGTCTTTCTTCTGGTGTGAACAACATAATCATTAATGATTGCATCTCTTCCCATGTATAAATATTGGGCCCCAAAAACTGGTCTAACTGCTCTGTGGCATCATATTTTAAAATGGTTATATGAGTTCGGTTGTAAAGTCGGTTATCCCTTTTATAAGTTAAAAATATGTTTTTTTTTAAAAAATATCAGTTCCCCCCATGTACTTCCCTCAAATGGTTTCTCCCTAAGTTTGTTACCCCTTGTTTTCCCACCAATGGCTTGTCCCTCAAGGTGACTGATCCCTTGATCCTTCCCTTCATGCCCTTATAAGTTTATTTCCTCCCTTCTGGTGCTGCCCACTTCCCCTGTATATCATTGTAACCACCCCTCTTTATTTCGAGAACCTTCTGTGTCAATCATCCCTTACTCAATGTATAATTTGCCTCCAGAGCCTCTTCCCTCCCCTATGTAATCCTTACTGGTTAAGCTGTGTCCCACGCTCCTTCCCTGAGCTTCATTTATTGGTCACCTCGTGTCTCCTCCTGCCACACTCATTCCCTTTATCAGTGCCTCCCTAAGCCGTCCTCCTCTGACACCCATCACTGGTCCCGCCTGGGAAATAAAGCACCTTGGCATCCACATGAGAGTGCACTCCCTCCTTCCTTTATCTCGGGACTTCATAGCCACACTCTTGCCTGTGCCACCCATGCCGCAGACAACACCACTACCCGAGGGTTTTGAGGAGAACCCAGGAGTGGCAGATCTTATGGTCTCCTCTGGCCACACACCGGGAGCGACTAGCTGGCATTTGTCCAGCTCCCGTGGCCGCAGAGCAGGCTACAGGGAAAAATCCTTTTCCTGAGATCCAACCTAAGCCTGCCCCAACTCAGCTGCAGCCGTTCCCTCCACTCCTGTCCCTGAGCACCAGAGGGAAGAGGTTCCCACAGCCCCAGCCAGGGACCCGCTCCCAAGGCTGTTGCCATGGCCACCAGGGCTGGGACCAGCTGGGATGCTCGGTTTCCATGGGCCGGGGTTCAGGAATGGGATACCCCAATTTCCTGCTCTTGCTAAAACGGCGCTGCCCTCGCTGCCCTCCTGCCTCCCATGAAAAGCACAAAAGGCAAAGATCTCAGTCTGGGATAAGAACAATTTATTGGGAACAGCACCGAGATAAGGAACAAACAGAAACAGAAACAACACTGGTAACAGAACGGATAGGAAAAAGGATTTACAGGGAAAAATTCAACATCATTCAAAATTCAAATCTCAATTTCCTCCTACCTGGAAAGAACATCCTTCTCCTCAGGGGAGAGAGAGTCCGTTTGCTGCCCCTGGCAATGACCGGAGGTGGGAGTGAATGTAATGACATGATCATGGCCAGAATCTCATGTACTTCAATCCAACATCATATCATTGGCAGGGACAGGAAAATGTACAAGTGTCTTCCCAGCATGGATCAGAGGGAAAATGGATCTCCAGGGCTTTTCCCAATATAGATCCTCCAATGGGGATAAAGTTGGGGCAGTGCACAAAGCTCCTCCTGCACTTGGGGCATTTGCAGGACTTCCCTTACTGGTGCCTCCATTGGTGTTTGGTCAGGTGAGAGCTCTGGGCGAAGCTCCTCCCACACTGGGGACACTCGTAGGGCCTCTCCCCTGTGTGGATGCACAGGTGCCTGATGAGGTGGGAGCTGCAGTTGAAGCCCTTCCCACAGTTCGGGCAGAGGAAGGGCCTCATATCCGTGTGAATTCGCTGGTGGCAGAGGAGATTAGAGCTGCTCTGAAACCATTTCTGGCACTCGGGACACTCGTAGGGCCTCTCCCCAGTATGGGTCATCTGGTGGCTGATCAGGGTGCTGCTCTGCCTGAAGCTCTTCCCACAATTCAAGCACTTGTGGGCCTTCTCCCATCATGAAGCTGCTCCTGGGCCACCAGCTCTGAGGTCTGGCTGAAGCTCTGTACACCTTCCTGGCTCAGGGAGGGTCTTTCCTTCTCAAAGCACACTGGGGTGGGTTTGCAGCCCCTTCTCCTGAGGGATCTCTGGGGCTTTTCTTCCCTGTTTGATTCCTGTGCACTAGAGTTGCTCAAAATGGCCTCTTCCACAAGGGTCGGCCAAGGAGATTTTTCCTCCCTGGTCTCTATCCTCAGCTCCTTGTGTGGGGGAGAAAGGACAAGGAAAGGATGGGATTTGCCTCTGTGCCCCAGGGAAGGAGATTCCTCCAGTGCATCCCCAGCAGGATGGCATTGGCAGCAGGGTTGTCCTGCAGCCAGGGGCCATGCTGGGCTGGGAGATGGAGCTGGAGAGAGAGGGAAAGGGGCACTGACTTCCTCCTCACCTGCCTGAGTTTTCCAGGGTTCCTTCATGTTCCACACAGCCTCTTCCTCCATCTGGAAAAGGTTTTGGGATGGGAAATCCTGTTTTGGGAGGAAAACAACAGATGAGCACATTGTTTTTTCTACTGGTTTGAAGGCAAACCTGGGGAGGGTCTAAGCCAGAATTACAATTTAATAAGAAAATGAAGATCAAGGCAATGATACAGAAACACTGCCTTAAACTGACAGGGTCAGGATATAACCTGCTGGTCAGGGTGGTGGCAGCAGTCCCATTAAATTGTGGCTGCAATCCTGTTGGAGTGATGAACGTGATTCTGTCAAAGCAGTGATCCTGTATAAGTGTCTAGTCTTCCTCTGAAGGTCCAGTGGTGGTTATGGAGCTCTTGTCCTCTGGGAATCCAGTAGGCAAGGGGCTTCTGGTGTAGCAGAGCTCAGCTTATATCCAGGTAGGAATGCTTAGATCCTCCCCCTAGGTGGAACATCCCACAATGGGATGATAGAATTTTATCAGTCCTGCAGTGACACTCAATGGCCCATTCACAGAGGATATCTCCCCTGGAGGGCGTTATCAGGGGTGAGTCATGAAAGACATAAAGAACACTGCCTTCCCTGTTTATAGCAGTTGATGAAGATGGGGATGGAAAACATGCATTTGGTTACATCTTACATTGCAACCTGAAACAGTGGGGTACTCCCTGCTCAGGGGGTGAACACCACCCCCCTTACCCAAACTGGCTCAGGTGTAAAACCCCCACTTCAGGAAGGGCACACACACATAGGGGACAATGTCGCACTTGGCCTGCTCCAGGGGAGGTCTCTGTCCCTTGTCACTACCTTGCTGTTCCCCCTTTTCCCTTTCTTTCCATCTCTCTCTCTACCTCGCATTTACTGTTCAATAAAATCCACTTTGGATTTGGTCTCATTAGCACTTTAATTGGGGCAGAGGTATCTCTCTAACAATTTTATTGACCATATTGCAATATTATTTTGGCACAGTGAGTTCAGGGCACTTCTGTCTGACTCCAAGTGCCTTTGACAACATCATGGTTCCCTCCTTTGAGGACGCTGTGGTTCTTTCTGGAAGAACTCTTGGAAATTTGGATGCAGCTTCCTCTGAGCAAGTTATGGGAGAACTGGTGAAGAAAGTGGCTGTTGTGGCCCATATAACGAAAATATTTTTTTGTCCCTCCTTGAAAAGTTTGTTAAAATCGTTGGAGGAAAGGAAGCACATGTTACCAGCGAGACTGACAAGGTTCATTCTCACCACAATGAGGAACACAAGGCTGCTGAAGTCCCAGAAGAAGCCCAGCTCAAGTAGCTAAATTCCCGAATAACTCCTGAATTCCTAGGCTTAGGGGCTTTGCCAAATGTGAGAATCATTTTTCCCTTCATCCCTGTCATCTTTGTGACAGCTACACAGGCTTCCCCTTCATTTTAAAAATCTGTATTGGGCCAAATTTCCACTTTTCTTTTATTGGAACCTGCTAGCAGCTGAGCTGGAGTTGTGCAGGAACCAATGAAACTTGGAATTGCCACAGAATTGCTTGGATTGTCAGTTTATTCATGTTTGGGATTTGTTTGTGCTTTCATCACAAGTTACTCGTGGGAAGAGAATATATTCTTCAAAGTGATTTATGCAGAGTCAAGTTTGATTTCTGCCAAGTTTATTTTGTCCAGTGCCTAGAGGATGCTCAGGGGTCTCTAAGTCTCTCGCCCTGGGCGATGCTTGGGAGGGGTTTTGGGGGACTGTTCCTGTCCCTGTCACCCCAGGCCATTCCCCAGGGGGTCTTCATCATTCTCACCCCAGGGAATGCCTGGAGGGTCTCCCTCCCTCTCACCCCTGTGCCAGGGAGTGCTCGGGGTTGTCTCTGTCCCTCTCAGCCCAGGGGATGCTCAGGGCTCTCTGTCCCCTCACCCTGGGGGATGCTCGGGGGGTCTCCATCCCTCTGGCCTCAGGGAATGCCTGTGCAGGGCTGGGGACCAGGGGCTCTGTGTCCCTCTCACTGCTGAGGGTGCTCGGGGCTGGGGGGGCTCTCCAACCTTCTCACACCTGAGGAGGCCAGCTCTGTCCCTCTCAGCCCTGCTGTGACCCCACCCAAACATCATCGGGGTCAGAGGGACAGAGACACCTCCAAAGCCCCAGAATTGCTGAACCTGGGATTTGGTTTGGGGCTGAGGATTTAGGAAGGGGCTGGAATTGGGGCTGTGTTGGAGTTGGGGCTGAGATTTGGATTAGAGCTGGAATTGGGGTTAAAGCTAGACATGGGATTGGCATTAGGGCCTGAGTTGGGCTTGGGTCTGGGGCTAGACGAGTCTGGGACTGGGATGTGATTAAATACAGAACTGGAGAGTGTCTATATGTAGAGTGAGATTGAGACCAGGATCAGGGTCAGATTTGGCACTGAGCTCACCCACAGCGGGAGAGGGGGGATGTCACTGCAGGATGGTTTGGGGAAAATCCTGGTTTGGGGAAAAACAAGGTGTGAATGCCTTGGGCTGGGGATTCCTCTCACCCAAGTACATCTCTAGAAGTCACCTGATGTGCATAAAAACCTCCAAAAATCAAGAGTGAATAAAAAAAGCCACCAGGAGTTCCCTCTTTCAAGTCTCATTCCTCTGTTGTTCTGGTGGTCTCCCATCTCAGGGCTGCTGGGGATCCCATGGGGTCCTGGGCATCCCCCTTCTCCAGGGTCCTACTTAAGGATTCTGAGGGGTTTTGGGTTCCCCCTCTCCAGCCTCCCCCCAGTCCAGCCACTTGGGGCTCCCCCCCTCTCTCCACCACCCTACACTGCTTCAGGGAAAATTTGGGAGAAAATTTCCAAAAGAGGTTTCCTCTAGAAAGCAGATTCAAGCAGCTCCTCCCCCAGGTAGTTCAGGAAAATATTTCCTTGGAGAAAAGTGGAAAAAACTGTTTATTTAACAGGCAAAGCATTCACCAACACAACAAATGAACAATAATAAACAATAAAACATAAAGAGATGACAAACTCAGAAAGTCCCCCTGTGGGCAGTAGCTCAGCTCATTCAGACTCTTATCAGTCTCTCATCAGTACCCCCAGTGCCGGAAATTCCGTGGCCCAGGCTCGACCCAGTGGGCCACAGGTGGGAGCTGCTGGTGGTGTTCAGGGTGTTCAGTCCAGACCAGGTTTAAACAGCTCAAAAGAAAAAGAAAAAGAAAAAGAAAAAGAAAAAGAAAAAGAAAAAGAAAAAGAGCAGTCCAGGGTACTTCTCTTCCTCAGCCAGCTAAAAACTAACTAAAAGCAAAGGAGAGCTCTGTCCCGCTGTCTGTCTGTCCATCCTGTCCATCCAGGAGCCATAATGTGGAGGAAATGAAGCAAAGTGAAAGCAGTTTCTGAAAAAGAGCTGCCGCTTCTTCCTCCCACACTTCACGCACAAAAATGGCCTTAAAAGTGCAGAATTCATTTCTGGGCTAAACAGACCACTGGGGGTACGGGCATCATGAAGTCACCCCAGGATATGCCCCTGACAGGGTCAGGGGGTTCCGTCACCGCCTCATCTCTGGGCTGTCGGGGGTCCCCCAGCTCCGGTATCGCCCCTTCCCTTCTCCCCGCCCCAGGGGTCCCCTGTTCCACTACTCCGGCTCTAACGGGGATCCCCAAAACCAATGTCCTCCCCCGTCGGTACTGGGCCATCCCCACGTGGACCCCCTGTGACCTTGCAAAGGGGCGATTGTGGCTCCTCTCCCCCCGAAAAAGCTCCTCTCCGGGAGCCTGGAGATATCTGGGGCTTGAGTCCGGGATCTGCCGGCTCCAAACACTCTCCAAAAAATCCTGCTGGAGACCCCTGGCTGGAGTTATTTGGGAATTTAGCTACTTGAGCTGGGCTTCTTCTGGGACTTTCAGCAGCCTTGTGTTCCTCCCCTTGGAGTAAGTGAACTTTATCAGTCAATCAGATATAATTTGCTGCCTCTCCTCCAGTGATTTTAACAAACTTTCCAAGGAAGGACAACAAAATATTTTTTTTTCCAAAGGCCACCCACACCAGCCATTTTCCTCATCATTTCTCCCATAAGTTCCCCAGGAGGAAGGCGGGACTGTTTCAAAGTTACCAAGAGTTCTTCCAGAAAGAACCACAGCGTCCTCAAAGGAGGGAACTATGATGTTGTCAAAGGCACTTGGAGTCAGACAGAAGTGCCCTGAACTCACTGTGCCAAAATAATATTGCAATATGGTCAATAAAATTGTTAGAGAGATACCTCTGCCCCAATTAAAGTGCTAATGAGACCAAATCCAAAGTGGATTTTATTGAACAGTAAATGTGAGGTAGAGAGAGAGATGGAAAGAAAGGGAAAAGGGGGAACAGCAAGGTAGTGACAAGGGACAGAGACCTCCCCTGGAGCAGGCCAAGTGCGACATTGTCCCCTATGTGTGTGTGCCCTTCCTGAAGTGGGGGTTTTACACCTGAGCCAGTTTGGGTAAGGGGGGTGGTGTTCACCCCCTGAGCAGGGATTACCCCACTGTTTCAGGTTGCAATGTAAGATGTAACCAAATGCATATTTTCCATCCCCATCTTCATCAACTGCTATAAACAGGGAAGGCAGTGTTCTTTATCTCTTCCATGACTCACCCCTGATAACGCCCTCCAGGGGAGATATCTTTGGATGGACCATTGAGTGTCACTGCAGGACTGATAAAATTCTATCATCCCATTGTGGGATGTTCCACCTAGGGGGAGGATCCAAGCATTCCTACCTGGATATAAGCTGATGCTTTCAACACTAGGAGCAGCTTGGCTACTGGATTCCCAGAGGACAAGAGCTTCATACCCACCACTGGACCTTCAGAGGAAGACCAGACACTTATAAAGGATCACTGCTTTGACAGAATCACGTTCATCACTCCAACAGGACTACAGCCACAATTTAATGGGACAGAAACACTGCCTTGAACTGATAGGGTCAGGATATAACCTGCTGTTCAGGGTGGTGGCAGCAGTATCATTGCCTTGATCTTCATTTTCTTATTAAATTGTAATTCTGGCTTAGACCCTCCCCAGGTTTGCCTTCAAACCAGTAGAAAAAACAATGTGCTCATCTGTTGTTTTCCTCCCAAAACAGGATTTCCCATCCCAAAACCTTTTCCAGATGGAGGAGGTGGCTGCAAGGAAATGAACATGCCCCAGGAAACCCAGGCAGGTGAGGAGGAAGTCAGTGCCCCTTTCCCCCTCTCTCCAGCTCCATCTCCCAGCCCAGCATGGCCCCCAGCTGCAGGACAATCCCGTCCTGATGAGGATACACTGAGTGGATCTCCTTCCCCTTCCCTCTGGCATGGGGGCAAATCCCATCCTCTTCTTGTCCTTCCTCCCCCAGACAAGAAGCTGAGGATGGAGATGAGAGAGGACAAATCCCCACAGCAGAACCTCGTTGAAGTGGCTGTTTTGAGTGACTCCACAGTGCAGAATTCCACTGGGGAAGAAAATCCCCTGAGATCCCACAGGAGGAGGGGCTGCAAACCCAGCCCAGGGTGCTCTGAGGAGGAAAGACCCACCCTGAGCCAGGATGGTGGACAGAGCTTCATCCAGAGCTCGGAGCTGGTGGCTGATGGGCAGGTCCATGATGGGGAGAAGGCCCACAAGTGCTTGGAGTGTGGGAAGAGCTTCAGGCAGAGCAGCACCCTGAAGCCCTAAAGCAGATAGCCTTCCAGAAGTAATGGGTTAAAACATGGAATGAGAGGCATGGAAAGAAGGGCCTAGCACTAGAACACACGGAGAAAGCACAGCACTAGGAAAACAGAGCAACAAATTAGATAAGAGGTAGAGCATCATGACAGGGGAAGAGATAGGTATAGGAGAAACTAATGGGCTAAGCAGGTTTAGAGCCAGCAATGTCGAAACGACCCTAAGGGTTTTGCCAAGCCACGGGATCTAAGCCAAATACACCGGGAATTGACCAAATTAGGAAAGGAGTTCAAAAGTTTAGAGAGGAAGACTCATCGGAAAGACCCCGTCTATGATGAAGGCAACAGGAACGACCACCTGAAAATTCCCCAAAAGAGATGTCTCCTCCTACGCTCCGCCCACGCTCCGCCTACACCACGCCCCATATGAATATGCATGATTATGTATCTGATCTGATGTAATCCTATACCCAAAATTGTATATAAGGCTTGCTTTTGCTATGTGAACTCAGAAATCCATTTTGTGATTTCTCCGACGCGTCGTTAATAAAAATACCTCCTGCTTAATTGACTTAAGCTAAGTCTGATTAGGCAGTCACTCTGCCTGTTTGGGGCAAAATTCGGCATCATTTCTGGCGAGCCAGCCAGGAGATATGGCACCAGACAGGAGATCCAAGCCTTAAGGGTCCTCTCCCGAGCCGGGTCCGGGGCCGGGGTCTTCTGGGCGCCCCTGACGGCTTTTCGTCGGGAGAAGTTCCTTCCCTGGACCGGTGCTCTCGGATGGACGCTGGCTGCATCTCCTGCTCAATTAAGAGGTATTTTAATTGCCTATGGGCTTTAAGAGGTATTTGAATTGTTTGTTGGTTTTGGGATAAAGCGCTTTGTTTGGGAAACGAGGGTCAGACGTGACCGCTCGCAGGGTAAGCCGGAGGGACGCCTCGGTAAAAATCCCTGATTTTACGGGTTAAAGTCCCGTAGATACGGGTTAAAGTCCCGTAAATGCGGGTTAAAGTCCCGTAGATACGGGTTAAAGTCCCGTAAATGCGGGTTAAAGTCCCGTAGACGCAGGTTAAAGTCCTGCTACTGGGTTAGAGTCCCAGAAATAGAGATGCAGGTTAAAGTCCTGCTACTGGGTTAGAGTCCCAGAAATAGAGATGCAGGTTAAAGTCCTGCTACTGGGTTAGAGTCCCAGCTACTGGGTTAGAGTCCCAGCATTTGGTTTTGTGAACGTAAAAAGAAAAAAAAAAAAAAAGAAAAAAAAAAAAAAAAAAAAAAAAAAAAAAAGAAGCAAGGAAAAGAGAAAACGCAGGTTAAAGTCCTGCTGGAAGGAGTATTTGTTTATCTTGGTATCTTTGGTCTGTTTTTACTGTGTGGGCAACTGTTTTCAATATTGTATTTAATGTTATAATACTGTGGATTAAGGGTTGAAAACTAAGATTGCTTTCTGAGAGGTCTGTCAGCCGGTGATCCTTTTGCGTCTGTTCTATGTGTCCGTTGTAAAATCTTGTAGGGGACGCTTTTATTACTTTCTATGTAAACAGATTGGAAATGTATGTGCATGAACTTGGGAACCCGGTATTTCACGGTCTATCGGCGACCTCTTGTGACCAAACCCGGTAAAACAGCCTGTTCTGACATAAGACCATAAGGTAGGAACCTCTCACTGTACGGGTGTGTGTGTGGAGTGAGTGAGACGCAGCATCGCTGCGAAACGAGAGCAGAGTCCCGATCCGCATTTCCTGGACGAAGCGAATGGAAATTGTGTGAATGAAGTGTTAAGGTATATTGGCATATAGTACTTGTGGAAAAGAGCACGAATACAGAGAATAGCCATGGGAAGCCAACAGAGTAAAGATATAAATATGAAAACCCCTTTAGGATGTATCCTAAGACACTGGAAGGACCTGGGAGGGATTCCAGGGGGAAACATAAGTAAAAAGACACTTTTAAGTATTGTACACAATGGTGGCCCCTGTACCGTCTTGATGACGGAGAAAAATGGCCACCAGAGGGAACAACTAATTATAACACTATTTTGCAACTAATACTCCTCCTCCGCCGGCTCAATAAATGGGATGAAATAATGTACGCAGACATGTTCTTCACCCTAAGGAATAAACCTGAGTGGCAAAAAGAATGTGAAATTAACGTAGCCCCTCAGGATCCCCTAGTACTAGCCCTGGAAAGGGATAAGAAGGGTCCAAAGCCCAAGGAACGTTGCTGTGATGCATGTAGTGGAAATGAGAAAAAGAAGGGTGTGGGACCTACCTGTTTTTATTGTCATAAAAAGGGGCACCTGCAAAGAAATTGCAAAAAGAAACAGCAAGATGAGAAAACTTCTCAGGAGAGTCAGAAAGGGCAAGGATTTTGTCTAACGAAAAAGATCGAATTACACCTAGAAGAGCCCTTGATAATAAAGCTAAGAGTAGGTCCTCAGAGTGAAGAATTTGTATTTTTAGTAAATACAGGAGTTTCTCGGTCAACAGTGACAAAATTACCCCAGGGATGTGAAGTGAGTTGTGAGCAAGTTTCAGTAGTCGGAATTACAGGAGAAGCTTTCCCTGTTCCTATAATAAAAGGGGTGAAGATTGAAACAAATAACAAATTTGGAGTAAATGATTTATTGTTGGTACCAGAGGCCGAGGAGAATATGCTAGGCAGAGATCTAATAGTAGCCCTAAATTTACAGATAAAACCCTGTGAAGGAAAACTTGAAATTTATTCTTTACCTAAAGAAGATGATCTAGAAATTGATGACATGGGTTGGCTTTCAAGTGAAGTAGAAAAGTTTAGAGTGAAGGAGTCTAGTCCCTTTAGTCCCTCCTGGTCAGCGCAAGCTTGTGGATTTTAAAAGGGGACTAATTATACAGACTCCAAACATGCTTTTAGTGTAGTACATACTTTTAGAGAAATTTAGAAGGAAAGGAGACTTATAAACATTCAAAGGAAAAGGTTAATATATGGGGGGATAGTTCATATAAAGGAACACCAGAGGGGGAGGGATATTAAAGTCAGAGAAATAATTTGGCTAGTAAAGAAACAAAAAGCAACCTTAAGAAAGAGAGATATTGAAATCATGACCTCACAAAAAAAAATAGAAATTCAGCAAGAGACTCTTTCCCTTCCGCTAGTAGAATTGGCAGCTATAAGGAAATTAGGAGCAACATTTAAGGAGGAGAAGTGAGTTTTTTTTTGATGATAGAATTATGATGCCAAAACCAGTGGCACATTAAATCTTAGATAACTTGTATAAACGGACATATTGGGAAGCAAGAGCCTTTGTGATCATTTTTTTAAATTTTTTGGATGTATGAAGATATTTGAAATTTAAAAAAAAAAAAAAAAAAAAAAAAAAAAAGCAAATTACCCAGGGGTGTCTCACCTGTTAAAAGGTAAATAAGAAAGTGCTTAAGAGCCCTCCCTCTGGAAAATGCAAAACAGCCTAGCGGCTATTTCAAAAGATCCAGGTTGATTTTGTTGATTTGTTTAAAGTAGGTCGGTGGAAATATTTGTTATTTATAGTAGATCAATTAACTCAGTGGGATAAAGCACAGTTTAAACAGTACTTTTGATTAATACGGGAGCAACTGTTTCAGTTTTAAATCAGGAATTGGTACCTAAAAGTGATGGATTTATACAATTTGTGGGAGCAACAGGCCAACCAGAAAAGCCTTACTTTCTGAAACCCATTAAATACAGTATTAGGAAACAGATGAAATTCATCAGTTCTTATATTTACCAAATTTACCAAAGCCCTTATTGAGAAGAAACCTATTGGAGAACTTAAGAGCCATAATAAAATTCAATAAGGACAAATTGGAATTTCAAGTAAACGAGGAACAACTGATTACAGCTCTAAGCCTAACAATCAGTTGTGTGGAACCTTTACCTGAGAATCACAATTATTACAATTTCAAGCAAATCCCGAGCGAGACTTACCCATTAGTCTGAGCTAAAACAGCTGTTAATTTAGCAGTAACCTAGAACTCGCTCTTTGGAGTTTTAAAGGAATAGAGAATAGAGAGAGAAACGGAGCAAAATGCAGACAAAAAGTCAAGGCTGATACCTAATGGGGGCTGAAGTAGAAGGGGGCTGAAGTAGAAGGGGGCTCTGATGGGGAACTCAGTGAAGAAAGTTCAGATGCCATGGGAGTCACCTGGCGTGCTGCCAAGGCTTCTGGGAAAGCTGCCAAGGCCTTGGGGAAAGCTCCTTATCAGTCTCTTCTTCTTACTTCTCACTCCTTTAGCTAACAGGCCCACCGCTAGCCCCTTTCACAATCCCCCCCTGAAATCAAATAAGCAGCACCGATTGTTGTTGAACTTAAAATTGGAGCAGAATCAGTGGTAAGAAGACAATACCCTCTGAAGATAGGAGAAAGGAGGGGATTAAGCCCATAATCAAAAGGTTTTTAGAACTGGGGTTATTGATAGAATGCGAATTGGATTTTAATACACCAATCCTGCCAGTAAAGAAACCCAATGGAACGTATAGGCTCGTTCAGGATCTGAGGGCAGTAAACGAAATAACCAAGACATTACACCCGGTGGTTGCTAATCCATATACGCTTTTAACTAGGCTAAAAGATAGCCTGGCCTGGTTCACCATATTAGATTTGAAATACGCATTCTTCTGCTTTCCCTTAGCCCCCGAGAGTCAAAAGATTTTTGCCTTTGAGTGGGAATCAGTAGATAGGGGGAGAAAGACCCAACTTACCTGGACGCGGTTGCCCCAAGGCTGGTCTAACTCGCCCACGATCTTTGGGAATCAGTTAGCCAAAGAATTAGAACAATGGGAGGGGCCACCGGGAAATGGCGCCCTCCTGCAGTACGTAGACGACCTCCTAATAGCGACAGTGACGGAGGAAGAATGCATTGAATGGACTATTTCCTTGTTGAATTTCCTGGGTTTAAGTGGATATCGAGTCTCTCAACAGAAAGCACAACTGGTACAAAAGGAAGTGGTGTACCTGGGATACGAAATCTCCAGAGGACAGCGATCCCTGGGAGCAGCTAGAAAAGAGGCCATCTACCAGATGCCCAAACCAGAGACGGTGAGAGACCTGCGCGCCTTTCTGGGGATGACAGGTTGGTGTCGGCTATGGATCTACCAGTATGGGATACTCGCTAAACCACTGTATGATTTGCTAAAGGAAACCAAGAATGTCCTAGTTTAGACTCCCGAGGCGGAAGGGGCCTTTAAGAGGCTGAAGCGGGAGCTGATGAGAGCACCAGCCTTAGGTCTCCCAGATGTGTCAAAACCATTCTGGCTATTTTCCCATGAGCGGCAAGGGATGGCCCTAGGAGTCCTAGCACAGCAGTTGGGACCACACAAGAGAGCTGTGGCCTACTTCTCCAAGCGATTGGATGAAGTAAGTAAAGGATGGCCAGGCTGTCTGAGGGCAGTGGCCGCAGTGATAATTAACATAGAAGAGGCCAGGAAGCTTACGCTGGGCCAAAAGGTGACTGTGTTAATATCCTACACTGTGTCAGCTGTGCTGGAACAGAAAGGCAACCATTGGTTGTCGCCTTCCAGATTCATAAAGTACCAGGCCATCCTGGCTGAATCAGATGATATAACCATTCAGGTAACTAATATTGTGAACCCAGCTTCATTCTTAGAAGGAAGAGCCCCAGCAGAACCCATCGAACATGACTGCCTGGAAACAATTGAAGCCGTCTACTCCAGTCACCCAGATCTCAAAGAAGAGCCGTTCGAAGACGCGGACAACTGGTTTTCGGATGGCAGCAGCTTCGTGAAGCAAGGAGTAAGAATGGCTGGCTATGCAGTCACCACTACAGAGAGGGTAATTGAGTCAAACCCCCTGCCTGCAGGGACTTCAGCTCAAAAGGCAGAGCTGATAGCTCTGACCCGAGCCTTGGAATTAGCAGAGAACATGCAAATTAATATATGGACAGACTCTAAATATGCCTTTTCTGTTGTACATGCTCATGGAGCCATCTGGAAAGAAAGAGGACTGTTGACTACACAAGGAAAAGCAGTCAAACATACAGAGGAGGTTCTGCGACTGCTGGAAGCGGTCCAACTCCCAACACAGGTGGCCATAATGCATTGCAAGGGGCATTTGAAAGGCAATACTATTCCAGAAATAGGGAACAGGAAGGCAGATACAGAAGCTAAATTGGCGGCCACAAGAAATAGGGAAGCGGAAATAGCGGCCCTAATACCAGGGGAGCTGGATATCAATATCCAGCCAAATTATCAAGAATCAGATCATAGGTGGATTCAAAGGAATAAGGGCAAAATACTAGAAAATGGTTGGGGTCAATTAGAAACAGGACAGTTAGTGATACCAAGAAACGTGATGTGGCAGTTTGTGAAGGCAGAACATGAGAAGGCCCATTGGGGCCTAGATTCGCTTTACCAATATTTGCAGACCAGAATAGCAGGACCAAAATTATTTACTACTATAAAACACGTTACGTCCCAGTGTGAACGGTGTCTGAAGAACAACCCGAATACAGGAACCAAAGTACACCAAGGAGCCATAAACCGAGGTAAATTCCCAGGTGAGGTATGGCAAATTGATTTTTCTGAACTCCCAAGAAAAGGGGGGTTTCGGTACTTGTTGGTATTAACTGACACATTTTCTGGGTGGCCTGAAGCATTCCCCTATAGGACAAATAAGGAAAGAGAGGTAACTAGAGTACTGTTGAATGAAATTATTCCACGGTTTGGGGTACCGAAGAGCATTTCTTCGGATAGGGGTACACATTTCTGTGCAAAAATAGTGAGAGCAATAAGTAAAGCATTACAAATCAAATGGCAATTACACACGCCTTACCGTCCACAGGCCAGTGGGCAAGTGAAAAAAATGAATCATCTTATCAAACAGCAAATTGCCAAAATATGCCAGGAGACTAATTTGCAGTGGTATCAAGCTTTGCCTATTGCTCTTCTGAGGCTGAGTCAAACCAAGATCAAAAGAAAGGTTAAGCCCATTTAAAATTTTGTATGGTAGACCTTATGCTATGCAAGTTGTAGATGGGTACGCCATAGACCAAATCGGTAATCAATACATTTATGATTATGTAATTACGGTGGGGAAACAGTTTGATAAAAATGCTACTGTGATGATCGAGTACCAACCTAAGCAACCTGATTGTAAATTGCATCCGTTTAACCCCGGTGATTGGGTGTATGTTAAGAACCTTTTAGGAAAACCCCTACAAGAAAAGTAGGAAGGACCTTTCCAAGTGCTGCTGACTACCTTCACCGCGGTTTGGAGTCGACGTCCCTGGATCCCCGGCTGGCCCGTGATCCGCGGATGCACAAGGTCAGCGAAGGCGCCCATCCCGGCCCCTCCCTGGCTGGGGCCAAGCTGGATTTGCACCACGCCCACGCCAGAGTGAAGGTCAAGCAGAAAGGGCTGGATGATGATAAAGAGGACTCGGAGAGGGAGCTAAGGGAACGAGCTTTCCTCATTCCCTTGGAGCCTCTGCCGCGGGGATCCCGTAACGTGACGCCCGGCAGTTTAGCCACATTAAGATAGATGTGACCCTGATGAAACCCAACTTTGCCAAGCACATTGTGTGGGACTAATTGGATTTCTTTGTGGAGGTTGTGATAGAAAATTTTGGAACGTACAAAGTTGTTTACTAGACCTCCAATGTTATGAGTGTAACTGCAAAGAAGCAAGGGAAAACGACCATTATTTGGCCTTAAAAAAAAAAAAAAAAAATTCGCCAACAGACCCATTTTAGAGGCTAGAGAATTGTTTGAAGCTCCCGAACAAATTGTATTAGGGTGGTGCCATTGGAAAGTACACCGCTGGTTACAATATTGTTTGAAACTTAGCCGTTCTAAGGTTTTATCAACCCGTTGCTATTCTTCTGTCCCACGACATCCACTAACAAGTGACCAAATTGGACCCTTTAAAAAACAAAGAGAGACATCATGACCCCGACTCCACCTCAAACCTTTACAAATAGGGGTGGACGTCAAGATTCTCAAAGCAATGCTTGCACACCCTGAAGTAAAGAAATTGGTGCAAAAGGTGAATCAAACAACTAAACGAATGGTATGGCAGATAGAACACAATTCAAAAAGAATAAAGAATGTCCTGACTGAAGTAAAACAAGTAGGCCAGCATCACTGGTAGGACATCTTTACGAGATATTCCCCAACAGCTACACAGGTCTTCCATTACCTGGTGCACCCAATGCTAATAGTAATTGTAGCTTTGTTATTACTAACTCTTACAAACATTTGTTTGTGGTGGAGACTAAGGAGCATAATGAAAAAGGACCCAAATGATTTGGGCAATGGTACGAACCTATCAGCGTCCTGTGGAACCAGAACTTGACGAAAGAATTCGTAAGTTACAAGAAAAAGGGGGGAAATGAAGCCCTAAAGCAGATAGCCTTCCAGAAGTAATGGGTTAAAACATGGAATGAGAGGCATGTAAAGAAGGGCCTAGCACTAGAACACACGGAGAAAGCACAGCACTAGGAAAACAGAGCAATAAATTAGATAAAGGTAGAGCAATAAAGGTAGAGCATCATGACAGGGGAAGAGATAGGTATAGGAGAAACTAATGGGCTAAGCAGGTTTAGAGCCAGCAATGTCGAAACGACCCTAAGGGTTTTGCCAAGCCACGGGATCTAGGCCAAATACACCGGGAATTGACCAAATTAGGAAAGGAGTTCAAAAGTTTAAAGAGGAAGACTCATCGGAAAGACCCCGTCTATGATGAAGGCAACAGGAACGACCATCTGAAAATTCCCCAAAAGAGATGTCTCCACCTACGCTCCGCCCACACTCCGCCTACACCACGCCCCATGTGAATATGCATGATTATGTATCTGATCTGATGTAATCCTATACCCAAAAATGTATATAAGGCTTGCTTTTGCTATGTGAACTCAGAAATCCATTTTGTGATTTCTCCGACGCGTCGCTAATAAAAATACCTCCTGCTTAATTGACTTAAGCTGAGTCTGATTAGGCAGTCACTCTGCCTGTTTGGGGCAAAATTCGGCATCAGTCCTAATTAAGAATGATTATTGGTTTTCTTTTTTTCTTAATGGAATAAGCTGTTCCTAGTTAGCTCTGCTCTAAAACATTGGGTTGATGTTGATGTGCCCACCCATGTGCCCCAGCACCCGACCCCAGGGCTGTGCTCACACCACCCCACTCTGCGTGTCAGCACTGCCTGAAATCCCTGGGATTTGAGTCAGGCTTTATAAAACTCACAGAACTAAAGCAAATTCCTTGCTGCCAGGAGACCTGGTGGGGCACTGGAAGGACGCAGGTGTGTTTGGTGGGCCTTGTGCAGGTCTCAATTCCTGAGGCAGGCTGATTGTGGTGCCCACACTCGGGCAAGGCAGCTGCAACCCCCCCTTGTACGTTTGACCCTGTGGCTGATGCCATGGAATTGCCACAGATCCCAGCAGGGGTTTGCATCCTGGGGGATCCTCTCCACACGATTAGCAGATCACCTTTATCACACTGAGACAGTGGCTTGGGATCTTGTAGATGAATAGCAGAGCTTGTGGTTTGTGATCTGTCCTCTGGCTAGGAGCAATGAAGGAGAGGACAGAAAAGATGGGGGTTAAATAGGAGCTGGGAGCAGAAGGGGACACCAGGGAAGGAGACTGGGCCAAGGAGAAGCTCAGAAGGAGGAGAGGAGGGTGGAAGAGGAAGGGAGCAAAGCTCAAGGGCTCTGCCAGAGATGAAATGGAAAAAGGAATTGCTGTGCAGCAGTTTCAGCCCAGAACAGAGGGAACTGCACGGGCTCCTCGAGCTGCCCGAGGGCATTTTGAACAACAAAACCAGCAAGCTCTGACAGGGCCAGGAGACACAGGCAAGAGTGAATGGACAGAGGGGCTGCAGGGTCCCACAGGCAGGGTCCCACAGGCAGGGCACGCTCCTGCCCAGCCACATCCAGAGTGGCACCGCCCTTGCTGCTGCTGCACCGCCCCTCTGGCAGCCTGATCGGGGTTATGTAACCTTTCCTGACTGCTCTTTCCCCCGATCAAGTGAGGTTGCTGCTCCAGCTCCCTGCAAGGAGCAGCCGGAGCAGCCTTTCCTGAGCTGCCCAGAGCGACACAGCCAGCCCCAGCCTCCGAGGCAGCTGAGCAGCAGATCCTGCCCCACTGCCACCCCCGGGGAGCTGTGCTGGCAGAGCTGGCACCCAGGACATGGCACCAAGCCCCGGTGGGAGGCTGCAGGCCCTTGGCCAGGGAAGGAGATGGTTGGATCATGGGTTCTTCCTGCAGGGAGCAACTGGTGGGTGAAGCCTGGAGCACCCACTCACATGTGGGAGCAGACACAGGGGATAACACACTGCACCAGTGCTTTATGCACCTAACTCAAAATAAGCTTTCTTTTTAAAAAACATATCTAAGAAGAATGATTTTTCTCTCTCTTTTTTTTTTTTTTTTGTTATTATTTTGAAGTTATAAATTATTGAAACAAATTATTCTCACTACTCTCCCAAATCATTCTGAGGCAAAGCAAAGGCAGCTCTACCTTCAACACTGCTTTGTAACAAAATGAGTCAGATTCATTTTGCTCATGATTTGCCCTTGGCTCCCTTTGTCCATGTCTTAAACTACATCCTGGCTCGGTCTGATTAGCAGCGTGTCCTCGGAGGCAGAGGAGGCCCTGCAAGAGCCCGAGGTATTGCAGGTCAAGATTAAAGTGCTCTGCATGACTTTCACTGTCAAAGCTGTAACTGGCTTTACTCAGTGCAATTAGATGGCTCAGAGATTACACAGTAACGGCAGCAGTGTTTCAGTGCAGCTGATTAAGGCACAGCCCTGGCGTTAAAGGATGTGATTAAAAGGCAGTGTCAGGGCTGAGACCTGGCAGAAGAGCTCAGCAGGCAGGGTTAAATCCACAGCTTCTTCTGGGGTTGGACACCCCAGGGCCTGGAAAAGATCTCCAAGTATCAGCTGAGCCAGCTCAGCTTTTAGGTCTGGAATGCCATCTTGTGATGGCAGTGGGGAAGTGGAAATGGCCCCTCTGTGGAGGCAGAGGAGATGATGGAATTACAGAATGGGTTGGGTCAGAAGAGACCATAAAAATAATTTTATTCCTCCCCCTGCCATGGCAGGGACACTTCCCACTGTCCCAGGCTGCTCCCAGCCCCAATGTCCAGCCTGGCCATGGGCACTGCCAGGGATCCAGGGGCAGCCTCAGCTGCTCTGGGCACCCTGGCAGGGCCTGCCCACCCTCACAGGGAACAATTCCTGATTCCCAATATCCCATCCATCCCTGCCCTCTGGCAGTGGGAGCCATTCCCTGTGTCCTGTCCCTCCATCCCTTGTCCCCAGTCCCTTTCCAGCTCTCCTGGAGCCCCTTTAGGCCCTGGAAGGGGCTCTGAGCTCTCCCTGGAGCCTTCTTTTGTCCAGGTGAGCACCCCCAGCTCTCCCAGCCTGGCTCCATGGCAGAGGGGCTCCAATCCTGGGAGCATCTCCATGGCCTCTCTGGACTTGCTCCAACAGCTCCAGGTCCTTCTGATGCCAGAGCAGCTCTGCAGGGGTATCTCACAAGGGCAGAATAGAGGGGGACCATCCCCCCCTCACCTGCTGCCCACTCCTCTGTGGGTGCAGCCCAGCACAGGGGAGTTTCTGGGCTGCCACTGTTGCCTCATGTCCAGCTTTTCATCCATTATATCCTCCAAGTCCTTCTTTGCTGGTCAATGAGCTCTTCTCCCAGTCTGTGCTCATGTGTGGGGTATCCCTGACCTGGGTGCAGCACCTCAAAGAGGAAAAGGCACCATTGAGGCCATGGCTGCCCTGCCTTCTGCTGTGTGGGAGCCAAGCAAGGCTGGTGTCACTCACAGGGCAGTGCAAGCACCAACACCCATGAGGTGTCATCATCACGGGCCCCAGCCATGACAGACACCAGGGGGATAAAAGTTCTTCTCACCAAAGCCTGAATGTGCTTGGCTGTGGGGCTGGAGGTGACCACCATGGTAAATGATGATGTACATCCACAGATCTTTTCTTCCATAGGTTTACTGAATTTTCTTCCTCTTCCCACAGTACTACTCTGTCTTTTTCTCCAGTGACTGACAGTGTGGCCAAATGGTGTTGAGCCAAAATCTGATTGGTACAGAAGGATCACAGTACCAGCCCTGCAGTGCCAGAGCTGAGCAGTGACGGGGGGCAGGCAGTGAGCCCTGGGCACGGGTGTGTTCAGGGCTGAGGTGACAGTAAAGGATCTCTCCTGCTGCCACAGGAGCTGCAGACATCAGCTACATGGGGGATGTCCCACCCCAGGCTTGGAGCACACGTCTTTTGAAGCACTACAGCTCCATGCCAGTGCAGATCTCTTGAGTGGATGCACTGTGCCAGCAGACAGTGCTCATGTCCTGGTTTAACCCATCCTGCTAATTTATGGGAGCAAAATCACTCAGATGTGATTCCTCCTTTATGCTGCAACTGAACATTCACTCGACAGAGGTTACCCAGGCTTCTGGAGCCAGTTGAGTTGCTTTGAACACAAGCTGCAGGGCTGTGCTGGGATGCAGGGAGCTCAGGGGAGGCTGTGTCTAGACTAGAGGAACTCTCCAGGAGGCTTGCTGGGCTTTTGTTTTGTACTAACTCATATCTCTAATCTGGCTTGGAACAAAGCTTCTCAGTCCTTTCAGGCCTTGCCACGACACTTGCAGGAGAAAAGGAGGCTCTGTTTAGTGGTCAGCAAGCCAAGATGAACAACAGGGACTGGCTGCAGCTAATGCAGAGAGCACATTCCTGTGACAGAAAAGGGCTTCACCCCCATGGCAGAGCGGCTCTGCTGTGTTTCATCTGGTTTGATGCTTTTCACCCAAAGTTCACAAATGATGTGCAGGCCTTTGTTTGAGCCCCCCTCCAAGGCCAGCAAGCAGAGAAAAAGCTGTGCACACAGAGGGAATCCGTACTGGGAAGTGAGAGACTGGTCCTGGCACTTAGAGTTGCTGAGTTCTGGTATTTGGCATTCAGGAAGCTTTTGAAGTATCTCCCCAATCCTGCTGAAAATGTTTTATTAAGGAGACAAAGCATATTCATTTGGGCCCCATGCTGGGCTAATGAATTAAACAGTTCTAAACTGAAGCTGTGGCTTAGGGTCTTGGCAGAGTCATCATCCATGCCTGTGTGGGCACGTGCCCTTGGCCATGGGCAGCGAGACCCCCAGGAACAAGAGCATGAAGTGTTCTGTGTCTGCTCTTACCTGTCTCTCCTCCAGACAGGTTTTGCTGTGCTACACTGGGCATAGCTGGGAAACCTGTTCCTCACCAGGTTCATCAGTGACAGGGGAAGCACCGAGCTCCTTCTGCTCAGCACCAGCCTCTGTCCCTGCACACAGCAGTGTCCTGGGCACAACAAGCTCAGAGCTTCCCAGGACAAGGGAGGATCAGGCTGAGCTGGAGAGGAGCACCCCACATCCAGGAAGAATAGCTGCCTGCTTGGGCTGAAAATAGACCATGAAACATTTGAAGAAGACAGAGCTGGAGTGGATGATTGCCTGAGGCAAGGCACAGCTCCAGCTGAGTTCACTGCTGAGCTCTGAGAGCATAAGCACATGAGGAGCATGGGGGAGGGATGCCAGGCTTTCTAGAAAGGCCTTCAAGTGTCTCAATGGAGCACAAAGCAGAGAGAAAAACTTCCTTTGAATGGATCCCCAGCGAGGGAGTTACAGTTACACTGCTGTGCCCAGACATGGATACACAGAGCACTGGGCTGATATTACAGCATCCAGTGGAGGTCAGGGAAGGTGTGGAATTGTGCTTCTCCCAGCAAGGCACTTGGCAGCACCACAGCTTTTTCTCTGCTTATTTCAGGGCTGGTTTTTTGTTTCTGAGCTGACACTTCTACCTCCTGTGCCCGAAGTGGGACACATCAGGGGCAAGCAGAGGCAGCTCACCAGCCCTCTGCTTCCCATGAGCCGGTGCTTGAGTTCAATTATCCCAGCTCCACAAATCGTGTTCCTGCTCCGGCTCTGTCAGGGATGCTGGAAGTGTCCAAGGCCAGGTCGGACAGGGACTGGAGCAACCTGGGACAGTGGAAGGTGTACCTGCCCATGGCAGGGAGTGGGACGAGATGATCTTAAAGTCCCTCCCGGTGCCTGATTACCGAGGGTTTTTCCCCGCCCCGGGGGGAGCGGCCGAAGCGAGCGGGGCGGTGTCTGTGGAATCACCTCGGCAGCGTGGCCAGGCCGCCTCCTTTTCTGTCCCCGCCGCCGTGTGGAGATGAAGCGGTTCTGGGGGGCTGGGCTTCTTCAGCTCGCCGCCATGAGGGCCAGGAGCGGCTCTGGCGGGCCGGGCTCCCTCGCCATGAGGGCAGGGAGTGGCTCTGGTGGGCTGGGCTCCTTCAGCTCGCCGCCGTGAGGACAAGGAGCAGCTCTGGCAGGCTGGGCTCGTTCAGCTCGCCGCCGTGAGGACAAGGAGCAGCTCTGGCGGGCCAGGCTCGTTCAGCTCGCCGCCATGAGGGCAAGGAGCAGCTCTGGCGGGCCGAGCTCCCTCGCCATGAGGGGCCACCACCGCCATGAGGTGAGGGGGGGGGGCGGGTACAGGGCACGGGTGGCGGCGGCAGCGGGGCTGGAGACCGGGGCTCCGGAGCAGGAAGGCGCCACCTGAAATACTCACTGTCTCCTATTTAGCTGTTCGGCCAGGGGACTGGGGATGTTTCTCGGCTGTGCGGTTCAGCATTAATTCCTCAGCCTTTCGCTTGGTGTGCTGGCTTTTGTCCTCTGCCACAAGCCAGGCCGCTGCTGTTGAGCTTTGTGAATACAGATGGAACTAATGGCTTATTTGTGATGTTTCTGCTGTCCTCTCTTTAGGCCTTCAGCCGATGACCGATGGCGGTGACCCGCCCGAAGGAGCAGCTCTGAGGTGCCCCGGCCCCGTCACATGTGGAACCCCGAGCTGAGCTGTGCTGAGCTGTGCTGGGACAGCCGGGGAGGCGCTCCAGGAGGGCACTGGAGCCTGCGAGAGCAGATGTGAAGGGATAACCTGCCCGTGGGACCCAGCAAGAGCTCTGGAGCCACATGGGTGAGGTGTGACTGTGAGCCAGCCTGGGAAAATGGGCAAAAATGTTTTGCTGTCTAAAAGGCCTCTGCTGGCTCCTGTGCTAGCCTCAGGTCCTCAGGGTGGAAATGACGTGGTTTATCCAGAAATAAGTTTAGCTTATCTATTCCTCTTGCTGGATGAAGCCTTGATGAGAGTAGGCATCATCAGAAAAGTGCCTCCACGTTTTTTCTGCCTTGTAAACCCCCCAGTTTTGGGGTTTTTGTCTCCCAGCAGTAGTCAGCTGCCCGTGGCTGCTCAGTGCCTGTGGCAGTGTTATGCTGCTGGGAGAGAAAGGTGCTGCTGAGCTTTTCTGGCACCAGCAAGGCCGTCCTGGTGCTCAGTGGTGCCAGGTTTTGGCAGCACTCTGCATGCCTGAGAGTGGAGTAACTCCTGCCTGTGGAGACAGGTGACTAGACTGTACGTGTCCATGCAGCAACAGGCAGCTTTATTGAGATCTAACTTCCTTATATAGATGAGAAGGCCCATGAAGGTAATCCTCATTGGCTGAGCCAGTTACTACTCAGCTAACCAGCCAATAGCAGCCTGAGTCTCCAATGGCCCGGGCCTGCTCTTACTGGTTGAATTACATAAGCAAGGTAATTATATAATAAATCACTTATGAAGTTGGAATTATTTATACTGTGTGGCCTACAGGCCAGATGTAGAGCATTACAGAGGAATAGCTCATAAATATGGAACTTGTGTGTGTCATAAAACCTCTATAGCTCATCAATATGGAACTTGTGTGTATCATAAAACCTCTGTTCGCATGATGTTTGGGGCACTCGAATGGAGGAAGGATCCTCAAAGTGATCAGTACTGCAATAAAAATGAATGCTTTTTGATACTCAAACTGTGTTAGAAAGTTTCTTTTTGGGTGATTTCAGTGTCAGTTCCACAAGGCCCTGTAGTTTCACAGTGGCCCCTTGGTTCTAAAGTGTCACGATGGCCTTAGTCACACAAGGCCCCACAATGTCCAAAGAGTCCCCTTAATTCCATGGGGCCCTGAAGAGCTACAATGGCCCCTTGGCTCCATGAGGCCCTTCAGTGCCACCCTAGGCAGGAGGCCAGGAGGAACTCGTTCCCCACACGCTGCAGCTCCCTGGGCCAGCTGGCACCAACACCTTCTCCCAGGCCAGCACTGCCGGGTACAGCCAGGGCCGAGCCACACTGCAGCTCCCTGCAAACCACAGTGGGGACTGCCAGGCCAAAACCCGAGTCACAGACAGTTTGTCACTCTTCCTGTCTGTATCTGACCAAGAAATGTCCCATTGTGGGGTCCCCTTTCCTGCAGTCACTGCAGCACTGGGACCATCCCTGGAGCTCTGAGCGAGAGAAATGGCCAGCGTTGCACCTCTGCACTGACTTGGGGATGGTGGGAAATGCTCTCTGGGGTGGCTGGAACCATGGAAAAAGGACAGTTGGGAGCACAGAGGGAAACCCAGCTGGGCTGCTGGACTGGGGCAAGACATCTCTGTCTGGGGGAGAAGTTGGCTGTGAAACTCCCTCCTGTGGATGCTCACGTGCCCAAGAGTTGGGCACTGAAGAGCATCACAACAACAGACAGGAGGATGGGGCGGCCAGGATTAAAGTGCCTCAGGGGGGTCTGGACTGGCCACACAGGGGTGAACCCTGGACACCATCTCCAGGTTATCCCTGACTGTGAAACATGGGCTGAGATCAATCAGGGCCTGCCGGATTTCTCCCGGCTGATTTATGGCTGGAAAGGCTCGGAGATGGCCTTGGACAGCCCGCGCTTCAAAGGACGAGAAGAGGCTTCAGGTTTTTTCTTGATCTTCAGTATTTATTAGTTGTTTATGTAAAAGATTTTCTCTCGGCCCGACAGAGCTCTGCACAGCATGTCAGCCATGAGCACACTGAGAGCCCCCAGGGCGGTCACCTATCTTTATACTCAAAGTTACGTATACAATATTTACCTTTTCCCTCCAGTACTTGTCACCCTTATTGATCAGTGTACTTCTAGTAATAACCAATCCCAAAGTGCCAACATCATCACAGAAGATAGAGGCGAAGAAGAAGAAGAAGAAGAAGGACAGGACATGCCCCAATTCCTCCATCTTACTTCTCTAAACCCCCCTGTACAGAAATCCTAAACCCTGTGTTTTAAAATCTAATTAACTTATCCCTTCACCATTTACCCCAGTGAAACCCTCCCATCCTCATACAGGTGTCAAAGTCCAGCCACCAGACACTTCTGGCAACATTCCAGGACTCCCGAGCCCCCCAAGGGTGGTCTCGGTCTCTCTGCACATCAGTCCTGAGGTGCTGAGATCCCACAAGGGCCAGGCCAGGCAAAGCCCCTGAGGTGTGGGGGGGCAATGGTGGGAATATAAATCTGGGGCGACACATGGTCTTGGTAGTAGGTGTAGTAAATTGGGAGCACCATTCCTAAACCACAACAGCCCTGTCAGAACCAGGCCTGTCCCTGCACTGCCCCTGCTCTGCTGCCCCACAGCTGCTGGATCAGGAAGGGCAGAGCCATGGGGGAGGAAAATGCACAGGGACTCCTCCTGGGAGCGACCTTCCATCCTGATACTCAGACCCCAAGACAGAAACCCCCATCCTCAGCTGGGAGGTCACCATCAGAGTCTCTGCCAATATCCCACTTGGTGAATCTTTCACACTGAGATTTTGGTCCTTCCTTTCAGTTTCTTTACTTTTGGGGCTTTTAATGATTCCTCCATAAACATGGCAATTCATGTCCCTAATATGGCAATTCTTTCCTTTTTATGAAAGTGTTGGGAATTAGGCCACATTAAAATGCTGGCAGGGTGTGCATAGGTATTTGCAGCCCTGTGGAGAAGCAGTTGGGATATAAGAACCAAAGAAGTGTAAAATGGTTTGAGTTAGAAGAGACCGAAAAGAGTCTCTGGTAAAACTCCCATTACCCAGGAGCACCTTCACTCGTTCAGGTTGTACAAAGCCCCTGACCTTAAACACATCCAGTGATGGGGTTTCAATTCTGAGGGCAGCCTATGCCAGTGTCCTGCCACCATCATCAAAAAATATTTCAAACTTACAGAAAATCTAAATCTGCCCTCAGTCACTTAAAAGATACAGTGTATTATTCTGTATTATATTCCCCAATACAATCTTGGGCAAAAATGTACTCAGCCATTCCTGGACTTAAATCACATCTCCAGGGCTGAGCACCTTTGAGAAGGCCCAGAGATCTCCCAGGATGGGATTTGGAGGCCTCAAGAACATGATCACTGTATGGGAACTGGAAGTCCTGGGTTCAGTGGAGACTGAGGGCAGAACAAGAACAGCCTGTGAGGATGACAAAGGTGGATTCAAATATATTGGACCTCTTCTTCATAGTGGAAATGAACCCGAGATAGAAATAATGTCACCAAGTGCAGCTGTGAAGACCCAGAATGGAAACAAGGAGAGATTAATTTCCCTCCCAGGGCAGGGCTGTGGCACAGCACATCTCAAGCAGTCTGGGTCAGCCCCAGGCTCTGTGTGGGCAGGCAGAGGCAGGCAGGAGGCAGAGCTGTCAGCAAAGGAAGGGCCCAGCCAGGTGGGGCAGCCGGGGGATGCCGACAGCCTGCAGGGACAGAGGCACGGGGCAGGGACACCGTGGGACAGCCTGGGCTGCACAGGGCACAGGGATGGGCAGCAGCTGCAAGACAGCCCTGACAGAGCCAACTTGGGCAGCACTTTGGCCATGGCTGCTGGGCCTGGGCCTGAGGCAGGAGCAGGAGACAAGTGACTCTTGCAGGGCTGGGGCCTCATTGCCTCCTTGTTCCTGCTCAGCAGCCTGGCAGGGGCCGCCCCATGCTCCTGCCCTTGCCATTGCACATCCCCACATGTCAGTGCCCATCCCGGGAAGAGCCCTGAGCAAGGAGGGAGGAACAGGATCTGCCTGGCCAGGGGCTGGGGCTCAGGCCTTGGCCCTTGGCATTCCTCAAACACATCCAGGTTTGCTCAGCACCAGAGACACCTTTGCCTTGTTTGTCCCCAGCTGTCATCACTGCCTCCAGTGTTCTGCTCTAACTGGAACCAGGGGAAAATTTCTCATTTGTGTCTCTCAGTGGTACCCATTAAAACTTGGAAAACTTTGGAGTTTCAATTTAATTTTGAGTTGTTGAGAATTTTTTTGAACACTCTCTCAGGGACTCAGTTTGATGTAAATAACACCAAAGCCCCAAGAGGCTCATTTAAGTCCTTGTGCTGTGTCTGTGCTACTGAGCTTTAAAGGAACAGCTCTTCCCAGGACCAGCTCCTCTCCCAGCCCAGCAGGGCTGAGGGCTCTGCCTGCAGGCACTGAGGGGACAGGAGCCAGGCAGAGACAGGCTGAAGGCAATCGGGATTGGGAAGACATTGAGCTGAGACTTCACTTGGGGAAACATCTTCACAGCCCTGTGCACGGTGAGTGTGTGGGTGCAGGGCAATGTCCCCCGTGCTCCTGGAGGGATCCCCTGAATCCAGCACAACTCACAGCCTGGAGGATGTATCAGGAGGACTCTCCCAGTTTCTCTGTGGCACAGGAGGAGGAGGATGAGGAGGAGGAGGATGTGCTGCAGAGCGGGGCTGCCCTGGGCACCGTCAGAGGGACAGGGCAGGACGGCTCCTGCTGCCAGGGACGGCTGCAGGGGGTGAAGCTGGGGCTGCAGCCAGGGCAGGGCTGCCCAGGGCTGTCCTGCAGAGCAGCTCCTGCAGCCCTCAGGGCTCTTGGCCAGCCCAGGGCATGTGCCACCTGCCAGGGGCAGCTCTCAGCCTGTCTGGCAGCTCCCCATGGACACTGCATGGGAGAAGTTGAAGGTGGAAGGAGCCACCCCCATCAGGGCAGATTCCTCCTGCTCTGGAGATGGTGCTGCATGGCCACGGCTGCTCTCAGCTTTCTCCTAAAGGGAAGGGAAAGGGGCTGTCAGCTTTGGCTGTGTCACTGAGACTCCTGCACTGTCAGCCTGGGCATCAGCAGATGGGCCTCAGATCTCCCTCAGAAAGTGCTTCCTCAGTCTCCTCTCCCTACAGACAGCAGCAGCAGCACCTTGGCTTGCAGCATCTCTGTTTGTCTGGCCTGCCCTTAAGGCCCTGCTGCCAGGGAGATGCCCCTGGGCAGTGCCCTGTGCTGGGAGGGGTCTGCAGGGCAGAGCTGGGACCCCAGGGCTGGGCTGGGTCCTGGCAGCACAGGCAGGGACAAGGCTTGGATAGAGAGAAACAGTTCCCAGTAGGCACAACTCCAGGCAGCAGAGAGCCAGACCAGCCCTTGGTATCCTTTCCTGTTCATGTGCATAGGGAAAGAGAGAAAGGTTTGGAAAAAAAAATTTCAACTGGAGAATTCAAAAAGTCTACTTAATTTTTCAAAAAATATTAAAGTGTGATCACGGTGAAATACAGAAAGGTTAAATGAACAAAGGGCACCTGTGTGGTTCCAGCAGGTCTGACTGCCCTGCGGCACAGGGAGCCCTGTTTTCCCTCAGGTCTCCCCAGTATTCAGGCTGAGTGCAATGCTGAAAGTAAAGCAGCAACTCAGAAGGAGCACAAGCCTGAAATCAAAAAGGAAATCTGTCCAAGCTTGTCAATGTCTTTTTCAACAGCGCACCATGCCCAGAGTGAAGGAATGTCCAACAGCAGCTCCATCAGCCATTTCCTCCTGCTGGCATTGGCAGACACGCGGCAGCTGCAGCTCCTGCACTTCTGCCTCTTGCTGGGCATCTCCCTGGCTGCCCTCCTGGGCAACGGCCTCATCATCAGCGCCATAGCCTGCGGCCACCACCTGCACACGCCCATGTTCTTCTTCCTGCTCAACCTGGCCCTCTCTGACCTGGGCTCCATCTGCACCACTGTCCCCAAAGCTATGCACAATTCCCTCTGGGACACCAGGGACATCTCTTATGCAGGATGTGCTTCACAAGTGTTTTTCTTTTTGTTTTTCCTCTCAGCAGAGTATTTCCTCCTGATCATCATGTGCTACGACCGCTACGTGTCCATCTGCAAACCCCTGCACTACGGGACCCTCCTGGGCAGCAGAGCTTGTGCCCACATGGCAGCAGCTGCCTGGGCCAGTGCCTTTCTCTATTCGCTGCTGCACACAGCCAATACATTTTCATTGCCCCTGTGCCATGGCAATGTCCTGGGCCAGTTCTTCTGTGAAATCCCACAGATCCTGAAGCTTTCCTGCTACAAATCCTATCTCAGGAAATTTGGGCTCATTGCAGTTAGTGCCTGTTTAGCATTTGGCTGCTTTGTGTTCATTGTTTTCTCCTATGTGCAGATCTTCAGGGCTGTGCTGAGGATCCCCTCTGAGCAGGGACGGCACAAAGCCTTTTCCACCTGCCTCCCTCACCTGGTTGTGGTCTCCCTGTTTCTCAGCATTGCAGCATTTGCCCACCTGAAGCCCCCCTCCATCTCTTCCCCATCCCTGGATCTGGCCCTGTCAGTTCTGTACTCGGTGGTGTCTCCAGCCCTTAATCCCATCATCTACAGCCTGAGGAACCAGGAGCTCAAGGCTGCAGTGTGGAGACTGATGACTGGATGCTTTTCAGAAACATTAAACTGCTGGCCAATTTCCAATTTCTTAAATAAAAAGACTTATAATTAAAATCATCTTTGATACTTGTTGGTTTGATTGTGGGTGTTTTTTCCTTTGTTTTTTTTTTTTTTTTTTTTTTTTTCTATTGTCCACAAAGGATTGTCATTCCTTGTGCCATTTCTCCTTTTGTTTCCTTCCACTTTAACCATGGCCCCAGACTGCATCAATGAGGAGCTGGTCTCTTGGTGGCTTTGAAGGAACTAAACGATCTCCCAGCATTGTTTCCTGCAGAGATGCCCTTTTGTTGCCTTCTCTGGAGCTGCAGCAGCAATGTCTGTGTGCAGAGCTGGGGGCAGATCAGTGCTGGCCCAGCAGCTGTGCCCAGCAGCAGCAGCACTTGGTGTTGCCAGTGCTGCTGCCGTGGCCCTGCCCCGCTGCCCTGGTGGCCCTGGTGTTGCTGCAGGGCCTGAGTGCTCTCGGGGCTGGGCACAGCCCTGGGGATGGCAGTGCCGGGGCTGCAGCAGGGACAGGCCATGGGCACTGCTGGGGCAGCGCTGACACCTCAGCCCAGGCCCTGGGGGCTCCAGGCTCCTTGCCCAGGCTCTGCCAAGAACACGGCCAGGCCAATGCTCAGCACAGAAAACCCCCATAAGCAGCCCCAGGCTGGCCGTGGGCAGGCTGGGGGCAAACAGCATGGCTGGGGCTCTGCAAGGGCTCTGGGGGAGACGGGAAGGAGCAGCAGAGCAGAGGCTGATCCATCCCCATTGCGCTGCACAGCCCAGGGCAGTGTCTCAGAGTGTCCTCATGGAGCTGCCAACAACATCCCCCCTCTGCAGCCCTGGCCTCTCCCCCAGCTCACACAGGTGCCCCATCCTTGCAGGCACAGACACGTCAGTACTGGCTCAGCAGCCCCTGTTTGCATTGCACAGAGCAGGGGGAGCACCCCCATGGTGTTGGTGTGGGGACATGAACCTGAGGGAGGACAAATGCCATCAGCCCTGGGGCCAGCAAGGGCTGGGGGACACCAGGGAAACCACTCAGCTTTGTCCTGGCCTCTGCAGTCAGCCAGAAAATTTGTTCCCATCAGCTGGGAGTTTCCTGTGCCACTGCAGACGCTGTTGCTCAGAGCCAGAGCTGCCTGGCAGCAACCCCCAAACTGCCCTGAGCATTTCCTTGGCTTCACCTTTGCTTTCTTTACTCTTCCCTTATACAAATTTCTTCCCATTGCCCACCCCTGTTCCCTCCCCTGCAAACAGCCCATCCCTGTTTGCACTTTCCTCTCTGGCCCTACTCCCCATTGCAGTTCCTGACTTGGCACCATGGGAACATCCCTTGGGCAGCAGGATCATCCTACAAGTTCTGCAGGAATTGTCTGCAGGCTCCTGCAGTGCCTGGTGCTGCTCCCTTGCCAGAGGCACCCCAGGCCAGGGGGGCACATCTGGGCTGCTGTGTCTGGCTCTGGGGCTCCCTGTTCTGGGCAGTGAGGAGGAGCTGCAGAGGCTCTGCAGGACTGACAGGACGGGCTTTGGGGCTGGCAGGAGAAGCTGAGGGACCTGGGCTGCTGGAGCTGCTGAAGAGGAGGCCCAGGGCTCCTCCTGCAACTGCTCCAAGGGTGATTTCCGAGAATCCCAGAATCAGCAAGGCTGGAAAAGGCCTTGGAGATCATCAAGTCCAACCTGTGCCCTGGCACCGCCTTGTGTCCTCTGAGCCTCCCTTTGTCCAGGATAAACAACCCCAGCTCCCTTAGCCACTCCTCACAGGACTTGTGTTCCAGACCCCTCACCAGCCTTGTTGCCCTTCTCTGCACACGCTCCAGCCCCTCCATGTCCTTCCTAAATTGGTGGGCACAGAACTGGACACAGCACTCAGGGTGCTGCCCAAGCAGTGCTGAGCACAGGGGAAGAATCCCTGCCCTGCTCCTGCTGGCCACACCATTCCTGACCCAGGCCAGGAGCCATTGGCCTTCTTGCCCACCTGGGCACACTGCTGGCTCCTGTCCAGCCTGCTGTCCATCAGTCCCTGCAGGTCTCTTTCTGCCTGGCTGCTCTCCAGCCCCTCTGTCCTCAGCCTGTTAGTGCTGCAGGGGTTGTTGTGGCCAAAGTGCAGGACCCAGCACTTGGACTTGTTAAACCTCACCTTGTTGGGTTTGGCCCCTGCCTCGATCCTGTCCTGGAGCCCTGCTCCCAGCATGAGTCCAGTTGCTGCTCCTGTGTCCTTCCAGTTTCCTTGTCACTCCCAGGATGTTCCTGGTCACTTCCCCTCACTCCTGGCAGGATCCCTCTTCTTCCCAGTATGAGCCCAGGCACTCACAGTCATTCCCAATTATGATGCAATTTGTCCCCAACATGACCCCAGTTTCTCCCAGTTGCTCCCACTTTCATCCAGTGTATTCCCAGTTCTCCCAGTTGCCCCTAGTATAGTCCCAGTATCTCCCAGTATGATCCCAGTCTCTCCCAGCAGGGCCCCAGTCACTCACACTTGCCCCCAGTTTCCCCCCAACACGGTCCCAGTTCCCCCAGCACATTCCCAGTGGCTCCTAGTGTGGTCCCAATCACCACCTGCATGGTCTCAGGCACTCCCAGCATATCCCAGTTGCCCTGAACATACTCGTAGTCATTGCCAGGCACTCCCAGTTACCTGAGTGTGGTTCAGCTGCCCCCAGTTTTATCCCAGTCACTGCCAGGAAATCCCAGTTGTCACCAGCATGCATCCTGTCATTCCCAGTTGTTCCCAGTTCCTCCCAGTGTGTGCGCAGTCAGCTCCCAACACGGGCCTGGTAGCTCCCAGTAACCCCAGTCAGGGTCTATTGACACCCACTATAATCCCAGTGTGATCCCAGTCACTCCCAGTATGATGCCAGTGGCCCCCAGTGGGATCCCAGTTGCTCCCTGTCAATGCCAGCAGGACCCCAGTAGTGTCCAGTATGATCCTCATGACTCCCAGTCTCTCCCAGTATATCCCAGTTGCCCCCAGCATGCTCCCAGTCACTGCCACTTCCTCCCAGTTCCTTTCAGCATGATTCCAGTTGCCCACAGCCACTACCAGTCAATCCCAGTATGATTCCAGTAACCCACAGTGTGATCCCAGTCTCAGCCAGCATGGACCCAGCTGCTCCCACTGTGATCCCAGTATGATCCCAGCTGCTGCCAGAATAGTTCCAGTTGTTCCCAGTTCCTCCCAGTATGATCCCAGTTGCCCCTCAAATAGTCCCAGTCCCTCTCAGCATGGTCCCACTCACTCCCAGTTGCCCCCAGCATGGTCCCAGCTGTTTGCAGTGTGATTCCAGTGCCCCCAGTATGGTCACAGACACTCCCAGTATATCCCAGTGTGCCCAGTAATGTTCTGGTTAGCTCAGAATGATCCCAGTCTTTCCCAGTTCCTCCCAGTTGCCTCCAGCATGATTTCAATTTCTGGCAGATGCCTGAGGTAATGTCTAAGTTGCTCCCAATATAATCCCAGTTATAGTCTCAGTCCCCTCAGCATGGTTCCAGTACCTTCCAGTTGATCCCAGTTGCTCCCACTCTGTCCACATTTTCCTCCCAGCATGGGCCCAGTAGCTCCCAGTAACCCCCAGTCAGGATCCATTCGCATCTGCTGTAATCCCAGTGACCCCCGGGATGATCCCAGAGTCACCCAGTCCACACCAGTATGGTTACAACCACCCCCAGTATGATTCCAGTCACTCCCAGATCCTCCCAGTATGATTCCAGTCATGCTCAGAGCGACTCCCTGTCACTCCCTGTGTGGGCCCAGTTGCTCCCAGTCACCTCCAGCATAGTTCCAGTCACAGCCAGCACCTTTCCAGTCACTCCCAGTCTGGTTCCAGTAGGATCCCAGTCACTTTCAGATACTCCCAGTACTATTCCTGTCAATCCCAGTATGATGCCAACCAGTTCCAGTATGATCCCAGCATGGGCCCAGCTGCTCCCAATATCATCTAGGGGGGTTCCAGTTGCTCCCATTTACCCCCACTGTGGTTTCAATTGCTCCCAGCATATTCCAATTACTCCCAGCAGGTTCCCAATTAGTCCCAGTTGTCCTCAGTTGCTTCCAGCCTGACCCCAGTTGCTAACAGCCACTCCCAGTCACCCTCAGTGCAGTCCCAGTTGCTCCAAGTATGACCCAGTTTGATCCAAGTTGCCCCCAGCATGGTTCCAGTTGCTCCCTGTTCCTCCCAGTGTGATCCCAGTTGAATCCTGTGGTCCCTTCTATAGTCCCAGTCACTCCCCATGTGATCCCAGTCCCTGCCAGCATGATCCCAGTTATGCCCAATTGCCCCCAGTGTAGACCCAGTCACTCCCACTCACTCCCAGTTGCCCCTACCATGGTCCCAGTTCTCCCCAGCATGGTCGCTCTTGTTCCCAGTCATTCCCAGTATGATTACAAACACTCCCCGTACATCCCAGTTTCCCTCAGCATGTCCATGGTTCTTCCCAGACACTCACAGTGTTTCCAGTAAGGTGCTTGTTATCCCAGTATGTTCTCAGTCATGCCCAGCATATCCCAGTTGCCTCCAGCCTGCATCCAGTCATTGCCAGTTCCTCCAGTTTGCTTGCAGCATGATCCCAGTTTCTCTCAGTTGCTCCCAGTGGCCCAAAGTGTGATCCCAGTTGCTCCCTTTCAATACCAATAGGAGCCCAGTAACCTCCAGCATGATCCTTGTCACATGCCAGCACTTCCAGTATGGTCCCAGTATAATCCCAGTAACTTCCAATCACTCCCAGGATGGTCCCAGTTGCCTCCAGCTAGATCAATCCAGTCAGTCCCAGTATGATGCCATTTGCTTTCAGCGTGCTCCCAGTTTCTCCCAGTCGCCCCCAGTATGGGGGATGATGTGCATGGTGTGTTCCCAGTCACTCTCAATCACTCCCAGTATTAGTCCAGTCCCTCCCAGTATGATCCAAAGATGAGCCCAGAGTGCTCCCAGTCCCTGCCAGTGTGAACCAGTTGTGCCCCACATGGTTCGAGTTGCTCCCTTTCACCCTCACTTTCATTGCAGACACTCCCAGTATGTCCCAGTGTAGCCCAGTTCCTTCCAGCACATTCCTAGTCACTCCTACCCCCTTCCAGCATGATCCCATTTGCTCACAACCACTCCCAGTCAGCCTCAGTGTAGTTGCTCTCACTGCCAGTATGATCCCAGTCACCTCCAGCATGACCCCAGTTCATCCCAGTAGAAGCCCAGAGGCTTCCAATCATGCCCATCATGCACCCAGTCACACCCAGTTCCTCCCAGTTGCTCCTTGCATGATCCCAGTTGCTCAGAACTGCTCCTGGTCACCCTCAGAATGATCCCAGTCATTCCCAGTATATCCCATCTGTCCCCAGTATGGTCTCAACTGCCCCCTACAGGCTCCTACTCCATCCCAGTATGATCCCAGTATGATCCAGTCTCCCTCAGTGTGATCGCAGTCTGCCCCGGCATGGGCTCAGCTGCTCCCAGTATGATCCCTGTAGCATCCCAGTACAATCCCAGTCATTGGAGATGTTGATCTTTGACATCCCTGAATGATCCCTTTCGGTCCTGAAACCGACTTGCAGAATCCTGAAACAAAGAACTGCTAAAGAAAAATCACTAATAACTATTTTTAAAAATCCATTGATAATTATCAAACAATATTGAGAAAATTTCTGGAATGTCTTGGCCGCTGTCCTTAATTGAATCACTTGGGCTGAGTCTGACTTGTGGCTTTCCAGTACTTTGAGCTGGTAGCTTTGTCCACCTTCCACAGAACGGTGCCCCGGGCCTGGGTAGGGGGATCAAAGCCCCCAAACCTGGTGGTGGGCAGGCCAAACAGCCCAGACATGGCCTGCAGGGCAGGGTCTTTGTTCTCACAGTCTGTCCGCACTGTGCTGCCAGTGCCTCGGCAGCAGGAGTGACCGAACGCTTTTTCCCTCTCCCCCAGAACCACCAGTGCATGCTGGGGGCTAAGAAGGAGAAGCTTTCTCAGGGATCTCCATCCCGGATCTGCGGGTCTTCTTTCCCCAGAAAAAGTGAGCGATGCTCGCTCTCCACCCCCCCCCACCCCTAACCCCACAATTCACATTCCCGTGTTCCTGTTTTCTGTTCCTCAACATCACCCCCATCCCCTCTGGGCTTGTGGCCAGAGGCAGCACCTCTGGGAGCCACATCCCCCACGCCACTGGCACACGTGAGGGGAGTCAGGCACCCCAAATCCCAGCGAGAAGCCCCTGACCAAACGTGAATCAGCCTGTGAAAAATGTTGTGTCCCAGAAAAACACTGAGTTTGAAAGTTTTCAGCTGGGAGGCACCGGCTGTATATAAATGAGCTGCGCCTCCCCTAAGGGACAGGCCAGCGTCCCCTTCTTCTCTCCCAGCTCCCACCACAGGGGTGTTATAAATGAGAAGCTTGATTAGGCCAATATTCAAGCAGCAATCAAGTCATTAATTAATATGGTGAAGTATAAGCAATACAGCGCTGGGTACAGTGGGGGAAGTTTTCCCTCCAACTGCACACTGATAGCTGAGGCTTACAGGTATTTATAGGGGTACTCATCAGCTTTCTCAGCAGTTTCTATTCCCAATTTTTATGTCACAATTCCATACCTATTATGATTTAGTTATTCTCAGGATGTATCCCAGAAAGGAGTATCTCAAGATGCTGGTGGTTCAGTTTCTGAAAGAAGGAAGAAATCTCCCAGATGGTGTGGTCCAGATTCCAGATGTGGGTCCACCTTTTAATTGCAGAGACTATAAATCTCATAGCAGTGATGTCCAGTTTCCCTTGGCTATTAATCCTTGAGTTGAGGTTCATCTTCCTTTCTCAGGCTGCTTTTCACTGTTTTGTTAAGGTGTGAGATAAGCGTGTTTCATTTTATTTATTCTAAAGGTATATTTTCAAAGATCCTTACTACAAGCAATATTCTAAAATTATACTTCAAAAGGTTATTATTGCAAAACTCTTTCAGGCTTAGCTACAAGCAGAAAGTTCCTGTCAAAAAGCAACATCCTTAATGCTTTAATTCAAATGCTCCTAAATCAACTTAACACTTATAAAGGTTAATTAAGAAAAAAGGATAGGTTCAAAGGCCTTCTTCCATGCTTTACGTTCCTCAGTAATTATTAGAATTTGTCTTTATAACTGTCCCATGTTTGGTTTCCACACATATTAAAATCACAAATACACACGTTGCCAGTATGTACCTGACACGAAACACAGCTTTGTATTTCACAGGGGGGCACAGGGACGGCTCCTGTGAGAAGCTGCTGGAAGCTTCCACCGTGTCTGGCACAGCCAATTCCTGGTGGCTTCAAAGATGGACCTGCTGCTGGCAAAGGCTGGGCCAGTTACAAATGGTGGCAATGCCTCTGTGATAACAGATTGAAAAGGAAATCAAAATAGACAATGTGGCGCAGTTTTAACTCCAGTCAGAGGAGAGCAGAGGGAGAACATGTGAGAAGAACAACTCTGCACACATCAAGGTCAGTGCAGAAGGAGGGGCAGGAGTTGCTCCAGGCACTGCAGACCCAGGCACCCTGCAGGAGAGCCATGGAGAGAGGGGCCCTGCTCCCAGGCTGGAGCAGCCTCTCCCTGGAGGAATGCACCCCCTGGAAGAGTGACCCATGCTGCAGCAGTTTGGGAAGGACTGTTGTCCCTGGCATGGACTCACACTGCAGCAGTTTGCAGAGGGCTGCTGCCCCTGAAATGGACTCACATGGGAGAAGCTCCTGCAGAACTGTCTCTCTTGGGAGGGACCCACGGTGCAGCAGGGGAACCACTCCTCTCCCTGAGCAGGGGCAGAAGCCATGGGTGATGAACTGACCATAACCCCCATTCCTTGTCTCCCTGCACTGCTGGGGTAGGAGGCAGAGCTGGAAGGAGGGAGGTGAGGAGCTTATTTTATTTCCCCTTTTCCTGCTCTGACTTTGTTAGTAATAAATGAATTTCACATCTCTAAGCTAAGCCTGTTTCTCCCAGGACAGTATTTGATGAGTGATCTCACCCAGTCCTTATCTCAACCCACGAATCATTTATTAAATTGTCTTTATCCAGCTGCAGAGGGGAGTGAGTGAGCAGCCCACATGGATGCCTGCCATTTGGCCTGGGTCAACCCACGACACCTTGGTACCACAGGGTCACAATGGACCCTTGGTTCTATGGGGTCTCATCGGTTCCATCTGGCCTTGCAGGGCCACTGTGGAGAATATTATTAATAGTTGGTTAGCTGAGAAAGGCCATGCTGACATAATGCCGCTGGTCAAGCTGACAGAGGGAAGTCAGCAGTCAGCAGGCTGAAAGGAGAAGTCAGCAGTCGGTGACCAATGACAGGCAAGGACAGAATGCCCTTGCCGCAACATGAGGATAGGGAAGAGAGATTCTTCCTGAGAATATGTAGAAAGTATCAAAAGTATAACCATAAGAATGCAGAAGTAGGTGTAGTTGCTGATATGTAACTAACCAATCCTGAGCTCAACTTTTGCAATATGTATGAAGCTCATTATGAACTGTATTTAACCTGCTGTACTGATCAGTAAAATTGGGCCTGTGATGATCTAATTGATGTCCTGGTCTCCTTCCGTCGACAGGCCACTTCATTCAACAAGGCCCCAAAGTTTCACAGTGGTCTCCAGGATTCCATGGGGCCCTGCAATGTCAAAATGGACCTTTGGATCCATGGGGGCCCACAGTGTCACAATGGGCTCTTTTGGTTCTACAGCTTCACAACGGCCCCTTGGTTCCATGTGTCCTGCACTGTTCCATGAATCCTTAGTTCCATGTAGGGTCACAATGGTCTCCTTGGTTTCATGGTGCCACAGTTGCCATAATTTCCATGGTCTCACAACTGCCCTTGGATCCCAAGAGGCCCCAGAGTGTGACAATGGCCCCTTGCTTCCAGACGCCCTGCACTGTCACAATGGTGTCCATGATTCCATCAGGCCCTGCAGTGTCACCATGGACAGTTGGTTCAATGACACTCCACAATGTCACCACGGCCCCTTGGTTCCACAGAGCCCCACTGTGTCACTGTGGTCCCTTTGCTTCCAAGGCTCAGAAGTGCCAGAATGACCCTTTGGTTCCATCAGGCCTTGAAGTTTCAAAATGGTTTCTATGGTTTCATGAGCACCTTCCGCTGTGTCACAAGAGACTCTTGGTTCCCTGAAGTTCTTCTGTGTCACAATGGGCGCTTGGTTCCACGAGGTTTGGTAGAGTCACAATTGACTCCTTCGTTCCATGAAGCCCTGCTGTATCACAATGCCCATGGTTCCATGAGTTTCCATGGTGTCACCACAGTCTCCTTGGATCCCCAGTATCACCATGGTCTCCTTGGAACCATCCAGGCCTTGTAACAAGAGATAGGGAGCCAGTTTGTGTCTTATCTTAAAGGCTGCAGAACTCATGGTTGTGAAGCTGTGTCACTGATAAGAAACAAAAACCACCTGAATCTGAACGCAAAATATCATCTCAAGTACCTTCAATCTCAGCCTCAACAGAGGTAGAAAATACAAACAGAGATCTCCCAGTAAATCAAAAACAGGGACCATATTTTGAATGCAGGCAAAATGCATTCAAGTGCACTCTCTGTGATGGGGAGGTGATAATCCCCTATTCCAAGAGTGAACTTAAGAAGGGCTGACTATTGAAGGAACTGCAGAGAACCACAATATAAGAAAAGCAGGTGGCAAAGGTAATTCTGAGATAGGCAGACCAGAAAGCAAGAGCAGATGAACCAGTGCAGTCACCACCAAGAAGATCACGTTCACATGCTGTGGGCAGCAACCCCATCAGGCCGTGCCACGATCCCCTGGTACAAGGGGGGTCACGATGGTTCGTTTCACTGATCTCAGGGTGCAAAGACACACTGCTGGACACTTTCAGTATTAACCAGAACAAATTCACCTTTTATTGAGTGCCTAAAGCAGATGCAACACAAAGATTAGAAAGAAGATAAAGGATAGAGAGACAGAGAAAAGGAGGGGGGGAATAGCTGCCAACAGAGAGATGAGATCCTCGTGGTCCGCCCAATAGATCTGTCTGGTCACATCGAGGAGAGTCTCAAAGACTTTGGTTAACTCAGGACTCTTTTATATTCTACCGCCAGGAGGGGAGCAGGACGGCACATGGAGGGAACAGTGGAGAATAAATCCATTGGGAACAGGTACAGACAGTCCAGTTCTGAACAGCACAAACCGGTGCCAGCAGTGAGCGGGGCCCGTTGTTTCAGGACTGGTTCCGATGGGAAACATCCCGCTTCCCATGGCAGACATCCCGCTCCAGTCAGGCCAGCACCCCTGGGTTTGAATTTGAAGGGTCTCAGTCTCAGTCCTTGGGGAGGGCTTCAATCTCCATCCTTGACGGCGGCTGTGAGGCAGATGAGGGATCTTTGGACTGTCTCTTACAGACTGACATCCCAAAACATAAAAATAATTATGCATTTCCCCTTAAAAAATTACTGACTTAAAAAAAGAATTATTATTTTTCTTATTTATAATATTATTATTCTATATTTGTATTACTGAATTTTAATGTTTAAATTAAAAAACCCATACCTTTTTAGCAAGCAAAAAATTTATTGGTCATTGGTTCTAAGTAACACAATTCCCTTCATTAATTCACTGTCCAGTGTGGCTCTTGATTTCTCCTTTATGCTAATTAGTCCCATTTTAAATCCTTTTGTTATCTTTTTTATCATTTTCCCAGACAGGGTAAAAAAGGCCACTTTGGGGTCCATGGAGAATTTTCTGGGGCACATTTGGGGCAGTTCTGGGTCTGGGAGGGAATTGAGACAGAACTTGAGGGTCTGGAGGACACTTGGGGGAGCTGGGTGGGCACTTGGAGGGGCACTCAGGGATTCTGAGGGACAGTTCGGGGTCCGGAGCAGCACTTGGGGGTCCATGGGGGCCCTTGGAGGTCAGGGAGGGGAATTAGGGGCCCTTCAGGGTCCGGGTGGGCCCTTGGGGTCTCGAACGGGGCTCTCTGGGGCACGGGGGGCGATGGAAGTTGTAAGCATGAGTCTAATACAGCTTAACATGGCCGCGGAGCATAACTGGAGTTATAGGGGCAGCTGCAATGGCTCTCAGTGGATCTCGGGGAGATAAAGTCCCGGCTGGAAAAGCACTGGACATGCGCTGCGGAGCATGATGGGAGCCGTAGTCCCGGAAGTGGCTCGAACGCGGCATTTGGGGGTCTGGGAAGGTTTCTGGGGGACACTTCTGCGTCCGAGCTGCGACTTCAGGCTCTCGGGGGGAACGTAAAAAGTTCAGGAGCTCGGGGAGCATTAACGAGGCTCTTTAGGGTGCAGGGCACGGCAGGAGTTTTAGGCACAGGACTGTGTTCTGAGGGGGTCTGAGGGCGTGAGGGATGAGAGGACATGAATTCCCAGAAGTGGCTGTACCGGGCATCTGTGGGGTTGGGAGCACTCAGGGGGTCCGGGGACACTTCTGGGGTCCCAAATGGGCGCTGAGGGGGCACTGAGGGATCCTGGAGGGTCTGGGGGACACTTATGGCACAGATGGGGGCGGATCGAAGGGGGGGGTGTTCTGTGGAGCGCGAGGTATGATGGGCATGGTAGTCCCACCTGCAATGTAGCTCCATCAAGCCGCAGGGCATGACGGGAGTTGTAGGCAATAATAAAAGATGGCGCCAACTCCAGGCACCGCCTCCAAAGTGCTGATCCCTGGTGCTGATTAGCTGCGGTCGGTGATGGGCCGGAGGCTCGGCAAATGGAATGTGGTGGAGGTGGGAAGAGCCAATTCAGCCTCCTCCAGTCCCTCCCAGTACAGACCAGTTCATCCCCAGTACAGACAAGTTCATCCCAAGTAGACCCCAGTTCAATCCCAGTGCTTCTCCAATCCCTCCCAGTACAGCGGAGTCCCTTCCAATACACCTGAGTTTATTCCCAGTCCCTTCCAGTTCATCCCAATGTCATACACAGGATGCCCCAGTGTCCCCAGTCTTCCCTGCAATCACCCCAGTGTCCCCAGTACCCACCAGTATCACTCCCAGTATGTCCCAGTGTACCCCTGCAGTCCATCCCACTCCACCCACATTCCCCCTCAGCATTCCTTGTGTTCCCAGGTTATCCCAGTCCTCCCCAGTGTCACTCCCAGTGTGTCCCAGGGTCTCCCACAGCGTTCCCAGTGTTCCCCAGTATGTCCCAGTCCTCCACAGTGTTACAAGGACAGTTTCATTTCTCACGGTGGCCATGGCAGCCAAACCCAGCACTGGGGTCAGTGCAGTGCCCATGGCCACAGCCCCTTGCAGGGCCCCACTGCAGCTTGGGCTGATGATCCACCCTCACAGCTGGCCCAGGGCAGCTCTGCAGTGCCTTTGGTGGCACCTGGGCTGGCACACACCTGAGCAGTGTGTCTGTTTGCAGTGGGGAAACTCAGCAGTTTCAGATTGCTTCAAAAAATACAAAAAGGGAAAACCCTTCTCAGGCTGGGTGCAGCCAGCTCTGCAAGCACAGCAGGGCCCAGGGCAGTGAGGACAGACAGGATGGGGCTGGGCAATGTGGAGCAAGGTTGTCCACACTGGTCATATCTCCAGGCACAGCTTCTGTGAGCAAGCCAGAGCTGCTGAGGAGAGACCCTGGGTCAATATCAATCACAGAATGCTGCAACCACCTCTGCTCTAAAGAGAACAGTAATAAAACACATATCTTGAAATAGTAGTAGCTATTTCTTACATAATTTTGAAATCTTTCTCCATAACTTGACTAGCAAAACTTTAATGATGCTCTTGGGGCTTTGGAGTTTTTTACCTCAGACTCAGTCCCTGAGATAGTGTTCAAAAAACTTCTCTAGAACTCCAAATCACAAAGAAACTCCAAAGTTTCTTGAAGTTTTAATGTGTCCCACTGAGGGACATGACTGAGAAACTGTGCCCAGGTTCCAGTTAGAGCAGAACCCTACAGACAGTGATGACAGCTGGGGACAAACAAGGCAAAGGTGTCTCTCTGGTGCTGAGCAAAGCTGGATGTGTTTCAGGAATGCAAAGGGCCAAGGCCTGAGCCCCAGCCCCTGGCCAGGCAGATCCTGTCCCTCCCTCTTTGCTCAGGGCTCTTCACGGGATGGGCACTGGCATGTGGGGATGTGCAATGGCAAGGGCAGGAGCATGGGGCGGCCCCTACCAGGCGGCTGAGAAGGGACAAGGAGGCAATGAGGCCTCAGGCCTGCAAGGGTCACTTGTCCCCTCGTGGCCTCAGGCCCAGGGCCAGCAGCCATGGCCAAAGTGCTGCCCAAGTTGGCTCTGGCAGGGCCAATGGGTAGAATTACATGTCCACGTGAGGTTGCAAGTTATGCCTCCTTGACCTCAGGCCTGAATAAATTATACCCTCTGAAACAGCAATTGAGTGCTAAGATGACTTATTCTTATCTTTCAGAGATTTGGTGATGGTGGGGCCTCACAGAACCAAGGAGTCAGCTGTGACACTGTGCAAACTCATGGAACAAAAGGTGCATTCTGACAGAGTGGAACCCCCTGGAACCAAAATCCATTTTGGCACATTGGGGCCACATTAAAACAATGGTCCATTGTGATACTGTGGATCCAAGAGACCATTGTGACCCTGAAAAACCTCATGGAATCAAGGGGCCGTTGTGACACAGCATGGCCTGGTGGAACCATGGGTCCATTGTGACACTGCAGAATCTCATGGAACCAACGTGACCCTTTTCTACTGTGGAACCTCATGGAACCATGAGCCATTGTGACACAGCGTGGCCACACGGAGCCAAGGGGCCGCTGTGACACTGCGGATCCAAGGAGACCATTGGGAGTGAGAAACCTCATGGAACCAAGAGTCCATTGTTCCATTGTGGGGTCCTGTGGAGCCAAGGGGAGCAAGTGACATTGTGGAGCCTCATGGAACAATGGAGACTGTTCTGACACTTTGGGACCCACTGGAACCAAGGGGCCATTAGAGCAAGGCAGGGCCTGGTGGAATCAAGGGGACTGCAGTGAACACTGTGGGTGTCCATGGGATGAAGGATCCATTCTGACACTGTGGGACCAAGGATACCATTGTGACTCTGGGGGATCATGGAACCAAAGGTCCATTGTGACACAGCAGGGCCTCATGGAACCATGGAGGCCATTTTTACACTTGGAGGCCTTGTGAAACCAAAGGGCCATTGTGGCACTTCAGAGCCTTGTGGAGCCAAGGAGACCATAGTGACACTGTGGGGCTCAGTGAAACCAATGGTCTGTTGTGACACTGCAGGCCTTATGGGATCATGGAGACCATTGTGACACTACAAGGCCTCACGGAAGCAAGGAACCATTGTGACACTATGGAGTCTTGGCAGGCCAAGGGGTAGATGTCACACTGTGTGACACCATTGAATCAAGGAGTCCATTGTGACACTGCAGGGCCCCATGGAACTAAGGATCCATGGAACAGTTCAGGACCCCATGGAACCAAATGTCCATTGTGACATTGTGGGGCCTCATGGAATCCTGGAGGTTATGATGACACTTGGAGGCCTCATTTGTCACAGTTGTCACAAGGGTTGCAGGATGAAGAGAGAGACGAGAATGTTGACCTCATGTTCCGAAGGCTTGATTTATTCTTTTATGATATATATATATTACATTATGACTATACTAAAAGGAATAGAGAGAAAAGTTCTCAGAAGGCTAGCTAAGCTAAGAACAGAAAAGAAATGAATAACAAAGGAGTTCTCTCCAACTCTGTCCCAGAGAGAGCTCAGTCCTTGATTGGCCATTAACTATACACATCCAACATGGGCCAATCACAGGTGCACCTGTTGCATTTCACAGCAGCAGATAACCATTGTTTACATTCTTTTTCTGGGACCTCAGCTTCCAAGAAGGAAAATCCTTAAAAAAGGATTTTTATGAAAACATGTCTGTGACACTTGTTGAATCAAGGGGCTCTGCAGGGCCTCATGACACCAGGGAGACCCTTCTGACACTCTGAGTCCCCATGGAACCAAGGGTCCACTGTGACACTGCTGCACCAAGAAGACCCCTGTGACACTGCAAGGCCTCATGGAAGCAAGGACCCATTGTGACTCTGTGGAGCCCCATGGAAACAAGAGGCCAGTGCGACACATCTGGGCCTCATGGTACCAAGGCTCCAATATGACACCACGACTATGACACTGCAGGGCCCCATGGATCCAAGGGAACAGGGAACAGGTCTGGTTGGCTTGGCCTGATTGGTCCAACTTGGCATGTCAAGGGTCTCTTCTTATGTACCCCTGAAACCCTGGGGCTCTGAGCTGACTTTCAAATGGAAAAGAACTGCCCTTCTCATTCAAGCATGTACGGCCAAAACAGGATTCCCTCTCCAAAATTGCCAATGTCCAGGGATTGCTGCCAGAGAAAAGCTGCCATTGCCAACAAGTCTGGCTGGCCCTGTCCTTCTGAGGGCGGGCTCTCACCTGCCTTCCAAACACAAGGGCTCTGTGCTTTCCTTCCTATGGAAAAGAAGGGACCTTCTCCTCCAGGTAAAAATGACTGAAATTGGGATTCCACATATAAAATTTCAAATATAAAATTTCACATATAAATATAAAAATTTCACATATAAAATTTCAAATATCCAAGAGTTGCTCCCAAACAAACCTGCCAGGATAGACAGGTCTGCCTGTCCTAGGCCTCTGGTGACTGCAGTTCAACAGAACCTGAAATACTGGGGCTCTGTGGTTTCCTTCCTGTGGTGACACTGTAGGGAACCTGTGGAACCATGGAGACCATTGTGACACTGTGGGGCCTGGTGAAATGAAGGGGCCACTGTGACACGGTAGGGCCTTGTGGCACCAAAGCCATCACTGTTGCTCTGTTGGTCTGCATGGTCCCAAGGGCCCAGTGTGAAGCAGCAGGGCTTTGTGGAACCAAGAGGCCATTGCTGCATTTCAGGGCCTCATGGAACCAAAGGGCCGTTGTGATCCTGGGGGCACCGTGGATCCATGGAGACCATTGTGGCATTGCAAGGCCCCATGGAATCATGGAGACCATTGTGACACTGTGGGGCCCCACGGAACCAAAGGGCCACTGTGACCCTGCAGGGCCTCATGGAAGCACGGGGCCATTGTGACACTGCAGAAGCAAGGAGAACATTGTGACACTGCAGGGCCTTGTGGAGCCAAGGGGAGATGGAACAGGTCTGGCCGGTTTGGCCTCCCAGGGGCAACCTGACAGGTCCAGCTAAACTTGGCATGCTGAGTGCTGCCTCTCATCAGCTCCTGGAGAGCTTGGGCTCTATGCTTTCCTTCCTATGGAAAAGAACCATCCCTTTGTCCAGCTGTCCATGGTCAAAATTGAAACTCCCCCAAAAAATTCCCTATATGCACAGGGTGTCCCAGACAAAAGCTGCCAGGACAGAGAGCTCTGGCTGGACTTGGCCTCTGCTCATTTACTCTCATCTCAAGAAAGCCCTGAGCAAAGTATTTGAACAGGTTTGGCTATGGGAAGTACCAATGAGTCTTTCCTCCTCTGAAAAACTCAGACGCTCTTCTGATCATATGTATCTTTTATTACTTATTGTGTATTACGCATGAAATATTATTTTCAGGTAAATAACAATATTCTTCTCACTCTACCAGTGTTATCTGACACATAACACCTCCTCTACATACGGATCCAAGTCACCTGTATAAGCAAACACAAGAAAGAATGCAGCAGGAATGATTTGTCTCTGCTCCCATCTGTCCCATCTCCTCTGGAGCTGGAGATGCAGCCCCAGCACTTGGCAGGGCTCAAGGGCTCACAAGCTCAGCTCCCACCCAGAGAACTTGTAGACCCTGGGCTGCACTTCTTGGCCCCTGTACGCTCAGCCAGGCCGAGATGGACACTGATGGTTTCTGGGCCAGGCTCTCTGAGCCCAGCCCAGCTCCCTGCAAGCTCTGCCAGCTGCCCTGAGCTCTGGGCAGCACCAAGGGCCTCTCCCCAGACCAGCACAGCCCAGCCGGCTCTGGCCCCACAGCTCTGCTCAGGCCAGGCTGCTCTGGGCACTGCCCCACGGCCTCAGCCCCTGGCAAGGGCACAGCAGAGAGCTGCAGCTGCCACAGGACTCAGCCCCAGCCATGTGGGAAGGTGCTTGGCCAAGGCCAAAAGAGGCTCCCTGGCTGCCCTGCTCCCCTCGGGCTGAGGTGCTGAGAGCTCTGCAGCCCCTGCTGCCATCCCATCTGCCCAGGGCAGCACAAGAGCCCCGGCCTTGGGGCCCTCAAGAGCTGCTCCTGCTCCAGGCCCAGGGCTCGTGCCAAAGCTGGGGCAGGCACAAAGCTGTGCCCACTTCTGTTCATTGCTGCTCTGATGGGGATGGATCCTCAGCACCTTGGAGGGTGCTGATGAATTTTACTTTTTCAGAGGCCTCTTCTTTCCTGAGCTCTTCAGTTGAGAAATATAGTGACAAAGGCTCATAAACATTTGTTCAAAACACCCAAACAAGACAAGCCCATGGGAATAATTCAAGTCTTGAATTCTTCTGTGGTTAATTAGAAAGATTCCAGAAGTGTATTCAAAGTGAATCTACTATATTGAAAACAATGACAGGAGAATTGTTTTGTCCTGTTTAGTTTTCTTTTTCCCTTTTAAACCTGGTATAGCAATCCCCAGTTGATAATGATCCCCTGCCCCTCCTCATGCAGTCTGAACAGATATGAAAATCAAGCCCCTTCATGGCTGAGAATCAATCACACTTTGTCCCAACCCCCTCCCCACCATTTCCCTCATCCAACCCCTGGCACTCAGAGCAGCTGAGGAGTGGAGTCACATCCAGGGGTGTCCCCAGGGCTCAGGATTGGGGCCAGGTCAGTGAAATCCCTTTATTTCTGATCTGGATGAGGCCATCGAGGGCACCCTCAGTCAGTTCCCAGGTGAGCCCAAGCTAGGTGGCAGTGTGGCTGTGCTGAGGGGCAGGAAGCTCTGCAGAGGGATCTGGCCAGGTTGGAGCCATGGGCCCAGGACAATGGGATGAGGTTCACCAAGGCCAAGGGCCGGGTCCTGCCCTGGGCTCACAACCACCCCAAATCCCTGGCTGTGCCCTGCCCCGATCCCCACAGCCTGTCCTGTTTCCTTCATCCCTGCATTGCCAGGGACTCTCTGGGACAAGGGAGCTCTGCTCTGGGGATGGAGGGAGGTGCAGGTGCCACCAGTGGAATGGGAACCAGAACTCACCAGGTTTGTGTCCTTTGGGGGTCAGGAACTGGTGAGGCTCAGAGGTACAGAAAGTTTCTTTTCATGGCCAACATAAAAAATGTAAACATGATACAATTTAAGACACATTGAAACTCTTCTCTCAGCAATGTGAGATATGCCAGCAGCATCTGACATGTCCACCATTCACAAAGGGATTTTTGTACAAAACCAATTTTAGACAAAGATGATTCTGTTACCGATATAAATATACTTATGCTGATGTATCAGGATGCTCTGGGTGAAGTGGGATAAAACAGCCTGAATAATTCCCCATTTTTTTAAGATGTCACTGGTGGATGGACAAGGGGGTCAGGCTGCTTTTGGTGTTGAAGAAATGCTGAAACCAGCCTGACTCATTTCAACTCCTCCTGTTGTGGCTGATCTCCCCTCTTTCCCCTTCCCATTGGATTTTGTCTCCCCCTAGGTCCCCCTGTGAAGAGCCTGACTCTATGTTCTCCATCCCCTCCTTGCTGGCACTCCCAGGCTGGCATGAGGAGCCCCTCAGCCTTCCCTGCTCCAGGCTGGACAAGCCCAGCTCCCTCAGTCTCTGCTCACAGCCCAAGGGCTCCAGCCCCACCTTGGAGGCCCTTCCCAGACCCTGCTCCAGCTGCCAGACATCTTTCCTGCCCTGGGGAACCCCACCCAGGCCACAGTGACCTGGATAATCCCTGTCCTTGATGTACTGGTCACACAGCCCAGCCCCTCGTCCCTGTGTCAGGTTTTGGGGTTGATCTTGTGGAACATCCTTGGTGGAGGCTGCAGCTCCAGGTGGGCCAGGGAGATACCAGGGGACAGGAACCCTGCTGGGCATGAACAGCTTTGGACTTCTGGGGGAAAACTGTGAGGGGGGGCTGGGGAAGAGAGACCAACCCAGTGACCTCACACAGCCCTCTTGTGATGTCACACGGCCCTCCTGTGATGTCACAGATGGCTTTATGATGTCACAGCCTGCTCTGTGATGTCATAGTTTATTCTCAGATATTGCTAAGCTGGTCTTTGATGCCACAACACACTCTGTGAAGTCACACATTCCCTCCTGTGATGTCACACAGCCACCCCCCCGATGTCACAGCCTTCTCTGTGATGTCACAACCCATTATCTAATGTCACATGGCTCGTCTCTGATGTCACAGCCAATTCTGTGATGTCATAGTCTGCTCTGTGATGTCAGTCCTCTGTCCTGTGATGTCACACCTGTCTCTGTGATGTCCCAGAGACTGTCTATGATGTCGCAGCTGCTCGATGACCTCCCATAACCTACTCTGTGATGTCATAGCCCACTCTGTGACCTCATGTTACCAGATGATAAATTGGCTGCACCAGGTGAGCACACACAATGCTGGTTCTCCAGAACCTCAGGCCTATGGAAACCACACAGTGCCCATTGTGTGAGAAGGGGAACTGGAAGTTCAGCAGCCTCAGTGTCCTGCCAGCTCAGCCAGGCCCATGGGAACATTGGGGTCCACGACCACCAGGGACCACCAGGGAGACCACCAGGACAGGAGAATGCATGGGTAAAGGGGAGGGGAAATATGTTAATTATTTTGGGGAAATGATTATCATAAGTATGTTTAGTCCAGGACAATCAATGCATATGTGTGCAAAATACAGAATATAAACAGAAACTTTCCTGTACTCAGCATGCAGAGCTTTGGGAGGAGCTATCCCCCTGTGCATGCAGCCAAATAAAGAATGCTGCTTCTTAGTGCTACATTGGGGTTATGGAGTTGTATTATTTTGCCAAATATTTGGTAACAATCCCACTCCCAAGAAAAGCTCTGTCTGCTGCTGTTCACAAAGAGAGAAGGGCTGGTGGAGATGTGCTGGTTGGAGGCTGCCTGGGATACAGTGACCATAAAATACTGGAGTTTTCAATATCCTGTGAAAGAAGGAGGGGTATCAACAAAATGTCTACACTGGAATTAGAGAGGGCAGACCTTGGCCTATTCAGGATGCAGATTTGGAGAGTACTGAATCAGGGACTGATTATTTAAGGGAAACAGCACTCAAAAACAAAGGGGTCCAGGAAAAGATGGACACACTTAAAGAAACTAATTATTAGGGGGAAGGAGCAGCCTGTCCCTTGGTGCCAAAAGATGAGCAAGTGAGGAAAATTACTGTCCTGGCTGTGCATGGAGCTTTCATGAGAACTCAGCAGAAAAAAGAGGGTGCATCACCTTTGGAGAGAAGGTCTGGCAAATCAGAGTTTGTTTAAGAATGTTGTTAGGCCATGCAGAAAGAAAAACAGAGATGTGAAACCTCAATTAGAGGTTAACCTGACCACTTGGGTGAAAAATAATAAAAAATATTTGTATAAATAAATTATAGCGAAAGGAAGTGTAAGAAGAACCTCTATTCATTGTTGGAATAGAGTAACATTGGGGAATAGAGTAACTAAAGAAGAGGGAAAGACTGAAGTATTTAATCCCTTCTTACCCTCAATTTTCAACAATAAGTGAAGTTTTCCTCAGGACAAGTGTTCTCCTGAGCTGGTAGATGGGCACAGGGAGCAGAACAGCCCCCTGTAATCCAGGAGGAAGCAGCTGGGGACCTGCTGAGCCACTCAGATGCTCACAGGTGTCTCTGGGAGCAGATGGGATCCATCCCAGGGGGATGAGGGAGCTGTGAATGAGCTCTCCAAGCTGCTCTCCATCATTCACCATCAGTCCTGGCTCAGCAGGGAGGTCCCAGAGGACTGGAGGTGCCAATGTGAGCCCATCCCCAAGAAGGGCTGGAAGGAGGAGCTGGGGAACTCCAGGCCTGTCAGCCTGACCTGGGTGCCCAGCGAGGTTATGGAACAGATCACCCTGAGTGCCATCACAGGGTGCCCACAGGATGGCCGAGGGATCAGAGCCAGCCAGCGTGGATTTCAATGTCTGCACTGATGATCTGCATGAGGGGACTGAGTCCAGCATCAGCAAATTTGCAGATGACACCAAGCTGGGTGTGAGCGTGGATCTGCTGGAGGGTAGGAGGGCTCTGCAGAGGGCCCTGGACAGGCTGGATCCAGGGCCCAAATCCAACAAGGTGAGGTTTGACAAGTCCAAGTGCCGGGTCCTGCACTTTGGCCACAACAAGCCCTGCAGCACTACAGGCTGGGGACAGAGTGGCTGGACAGCAGCCAGGCAGAAAGGGACCTGCAGGGACTGATGGACAGCAGGCTGGACATGAGCCAGCAGTGTGTCCAGGTGGGCAAGAAGGCCAATGGCTCCTGGCTGGATCAGGAATGGTGTGGCCAGCAGGGCCAGGGCAGGGATTGTTCCTCTGCTCTTGGCAGTGGCGAGGCCACACATCAAGGGCTGTGTCCAGTTCTGGGCCCCCAAATTAGGAAGGCCATGGAGGGGCTGGAGCATGTCCAGAGAAGGGCAACAAGGCTGGGGAGGGGTCTGGAACAGAAGTCTGGTTGAAAAGACATGAGGGAGCTGTGGTTGTATAATCTAGAGGAGGCTCAGGTGAGACAAGGTGGTGTTAGGGTGCAGGTTAGAATTGCTCAACTCCCCCCATTTATTGTCACAATAAACCTGAGTGATTTCCCTGGTGTCCCCCAGCCCTTGCTGGCCCCAGAGGCTGATGGCATTTGTGCTCCCTCAGGTTCATGTCCCCACACCAACAGCATGGGGGTGCTCCCCCTGCTGTGTGCAATGCAAACAGGGGCTGCTGAGCCAGTGCTGCCATGTCTGTGCCTGCAAGGATGGGGCACCTGTGTGAATTGGGGGAGAGGCCAGGGCTGCAGAGGGGAGATGTTGTTGGCAGCTCCATAAGGACGCTCTGGGATGCTGCCCTGGGCTGTGCAGCGCACTGGTGATGGATCAGCCCCTGCTCTGCTGCTCCTTCCCATCTGCCCCCAGGGCCCTTGCAGAGCCCCAGCCATGCTGTTTGCCCCCAGCCTGCCCACAGCCAGCCTGGGGCTGCTCACGGGGGTTTTCTGTGCTGAGCATTGGCCTGGGCGTGTTCTTGAGAGAGCCCGGGCAAGGAGCCTGGAGCCCCCAGGGCCTGGCCTGAGGTGTCAGCGCTGCCCCAGCAGTGCCCATGGCCTGTCCCTGCTGCAGCCCCGGCACTGCCATCCCCAGGGCTGTGCCCGGCCCCGAGAGCACTCAGGCCCTACAGCAACACCAGGGCCACCAGGGCAGAGGGGCAGGGCCACAGCAGCAGCACTGGCAACACCAAGTGCTGCTGCTGCTGGGCACAGCTGCTGGGCCAGCCCTGATCTGCCCCCAGCTCTGCACACAGACATTGCTGCTGCAGCTCCAGAGAAGGTAACAGAAGGGGGATCTGTGGTGAAAAGTCTCTGATGAGAGGATCTCTTCTGGGAGACCCTTTAGTTCACCTGAAGCCACCAAGGGGCAGAGCTCCTCATTGACACAGTCTGGAGCCACAGCAAAGGTGGAAAGAAACAAAACGAAATATGGCAAAAACAATGGCATTTCTCTGTGAACCCTATTTAAAAAATAAAGGAATGAAAGGAATTACCAACCTCCAAATTCAACAAGAACTATCAAAGTTCACTTTTATTACAATGACTTGCAGAAAACGGTCAGCAGTTTAATGCTTCTGAAACCATCCAGTCATCAGTCTCCACACTGCAGCCTTGAGCTCCTGGTTCCTCAGGCTGTAGATGAGGGGATTCAGGGCTGGAGGCACCACCGAGTAGAGGACTGACACTGCCAGATCTAGGGACGGGGAGGAGATGGAGGAGGGCTTCAGATAGGCAAATGCAGCAGTGCTGATAAACAGGGAGACCACAGCCAGGTGAGGGAGGCAGGTGGAAAAGGCTTTGTGCCGTCCCTGCTCAGAGGGGATCCTCAGCACAGCCCTGAAGATCTGCACATAGGAGAAAACAATGAACACAAAGCAGCTTGAGGCTACACAGACACTAACAGCAAGAAGCCCAAGTTCCCTGAGGTAGGATTTGTAGCAGGAGACCTTGAGGATCTGTGGGATTTCACAGAAGAACTGGCCCAGGGCATTGCCATGGCACAGGGGCAGGGAAAATGTATTGGCTGTGTGCAGCAGTGAATAGAGAAAGGGACTGGCCCAGGCAGCTGCTGCCATGTGGGCACAAGCTCTGCTGCCCAGGAGGGTCCCGTAGTGCAGGGGTTTGCAGATGGACACGTAGCGGTCATAGCATATGACAGTGAGCAGGGAAACCTCTAATGACATGAAAAACACACAAAAAAAGAGCTGTGCAGCACATCCTGAGTAGGAGATGGTCCTGGTGTCCCAGAGGGAATTGTGCATGGCTTTGGGGACAGTGGTGCAAATCATGCCCAGGTCGCCGAGGGCCAAGTTGAGCAGGAAGAAGAACATGGGCGTGTGCCGGTGGTGGCCACAGGCTACGGCGCTGATGATGAGGCCGTTGCCCAGGAGGGCAGCCAGGGAGATGCCCAGCAAGAGGCAGAAGTTCAGGAGCTGCAGCTGCGGTGTGTCTGCCAATGCCAGCAGGAGGAAGTGCCTGATGGAGCTGCTGTTGGACATTTGCCGTGGCTACACATGGGGATCTCTTCATGGAGAAAAGGACAGTGAAGTGTTAGAGGAGATATTTGTAACCAAAATCAAAGCCTTTTCCCGTACACCCTCCTCTGTAACACACATGGATTATTTTAATTATTAATTAACAGGCTTCTGTGTTTAAGAGTTCTGAGGTTTTCTGATTGAGCTCCCCCCATTTGTCTCCTGTTATTCTTGGAAATCAGAAACCCTCTACATTGTTTCTGAACTCAGGGAGAACAGAGTAAGTTCTGTGAGACAAAGTAATGAGAGGAGAGTGAGGGAAGATGGTCTCTCATTCTGACCTAAACAGAGTTTCTCTGGGCTTAAACCTTTCTCAGGTGGAGAGTGATCATCTTCCCATGTTTTCCCTAAAATGTCACCAGGTACTGCTGAGAAGAGATGGATCCACCACAGCCCAGCTCCACATTTGTAGCCAAGGACTCATGTTGCTCATTTCATTAACCCAGCAGCATTTTCAGTGTCACAACACCTCTGCCTTTCCCCATCAATCTTATAACTCAGAGATACTTTAGGACAGGTTTGCACTCTGGATTGAAGCTCCCAGCTTGGACTTAAATCTCAGGGACACTTCCAAGTGTCCTTATGATGGCATTGGATTGAGGGAGATGCAGCTCCTTCCCTGGCTGCACTGACAGCATTGCCCAGAGCCGGGCACTGGGGACAGCGTCACCCTGAGCGAGCTGTGCTCCCTGCCAGAGCCCCCAGGGCCGGGCAGCTGCTCCCAGCCCTGTGCTCTGCAGAGGGAACTGGGCCCGGGGCTGCAGAGCTGCCCCACGGCTCTGCTGCAGCTCTGCCTGCACAGGAGGGGCTGCACGCCTTGGAGCCCCGGCCCTGAGGGCATAGGCTGGGCTGGGGCACAGGAGGGAGGGGGCTTGTTCAGAGGGAGGGGCTGCACTGGAGGGGATCCTGTGGGCATCTCTAAACTCTGCCTGCCACAGCATTGCTGGGTTTTGTTTCCTCTCATTGCCCAATCTTTTCTCTGCTTCCTGGAGATTTCCCTGCTGGAGGTGTTTCCCTGTTCCTGATCTCCCCCTGCCCACAGACCCCAAATCTCTGTGCCCACTCCTTGGCCTGACAGAACCCTGCCTGTTTGCAGGGCACTGGCGGGGGGCAGGTTCTGTTTGCAGCTTGGAGAAAGGACAGCTCAGACTGAGCCTGAAGGTTAAGAGCAAAGGTGATGCTGCTGCTGTCCTTGGGCACAGTGGCTGAAAGCACATTAGGGATCTCCTGTGAACCTATTGATCACAAAAAGTAACAGTTTAGATGTCTCAGGCACTTGTCAAAATTCATATTAAATACCTCAGAATCAACCATTACCTTTCATTCAGCAATAGTAGGAAACTGTCTACATAGTCTTAGAAAGTTTCCTCATTTTTATCAAAATCCTTGACTTGGAAATATTCTATGACTGATCTGAACCCCTAAGCATGTCAGAGCTTCATGAGCATTTCACCTCCCCTGCACCAGAAATACTCAAGAGTTGTACTCACAGAGCCTGTAGGCATTGGGATGTTCCAGCTGCAGGAGATGGCTCCAGGAGCTGCAGCTGCATTGTCCTGCAGCCAGAGGTTCCTGTGCCAAGAGCTGGCAATGATTCTGCTCCAGGCACTTCTCAGCACCTTCCCAGCCCTGACTGATTGAAGCTCTCTGTGCCTCTGTGCTGTGCCCAGGGTGGCTGCAGGCAGTGCCCCAGCCCTGCTGGGCTGGCAGAAGAGCTGCTCATCAAGAGAAATGTGCTTTTGAAGCTCTGCTTGGTTCTGCAGCTCTACAGGAGCTGCCTCTGTGCCAGGAGCCTAGCCCAGCTCAGCAGCACAAACACAGCACAAGGACTTTAACGAGCCTCTGGGGCTTTGTGCTCAGGCCCTGAATATCAGTCCCTGAGAAGGAGCAGAATAAACCTCTCCACAACTCCAAGTCAGAATCCAACTCCAAAGTTTCTTGAAGTTTTAATGGGTCTCACTGAGTGAGACGACCGAGAATGTGTCTCCAGGCCCCAGGCAGAGCAGAGAACTGGAGGCAGTGATGACAGGTGGGGACAAAGAGAAGCCAAGTCTTGGTGCCCTGGGGCACAGCAGCAGGGTCTGTGCCACCAAGGGCTGTGAGGAGACACCTTGTCCTGAGGCTCTGGGGCCTCCTGGCACAGCCCCAGCCAGGCTAGGCACTGTCAGCCACTTGTCCTGCCATCAGCATCCCCCCCTAGCCCACATCCCAGTGGCCTCAAGGATCTGCTGGAAGGATTCCCTGGGGAGTCTTGGTCAGAAATGGCCCTAGGGGCTCCTTAATGGTCACAGAGTTTTTCAAAGGACTTAAGATTTGGCTTTTGCCTTGGAGTCTCTGAGAGGTTTATTGTAAACATGGCCTCCAATTATCTGCTTTAATGAGTCCCCTGAGAGCCTTTGTCAGTAACAACACTCAGTGGGCTCATTATTGCCTCAAGGTACTTCAGGTATTTTAAGGTACTTGGTGTTTCACTCTTAATACAAACTCAATGAGAAGTTTCTGCAATCATGGCCCCAGTTTTCTGCTTTAATGAGTCCCTTGAGAACTCTGTACTGACATTCTGTGGGCCTCATCAATGATTTGAAATACTCAAGGTTTTTAAGGTACTTTGGAATTTCCTTTCCACACTGAATCTCTGAGAGCATTTAGTGCCATCCTGGCCTCCAATTCACTCCTCCAAGGAGTCCAGGAGGAGCCTGCATTGGGGATGGACCTCAGTGGGACCCATTCATGCTTTGAGACACTTTGAGTGTTTCCTCTGACTTTGACATCTGGAAAGGTTTGTGCAATCTCCTCTCATGCCCTGAGGTTCCAGGGCTCACCTGGATCCAAATGCACCACAGGGCTCATTAGGATCAAACAAGTCCTGACAGACCGTGGCTTTTCCTTGATTTCCCTCTGCTCTCATGCAGTTCATCAGGAAGTTCTCTGTAGTGGTTTTAGTTCACCAATATGAGATTTCTTAGCCAATGTATCAATTAGTCTGGTGGATTCAGTGTTGGCTAATTACCTGTGCACTCACTAGAATATTCTTACTGATTTTCTGCTGTGAGATAGAATTATGAGAAAGGCAAAGTGGGCTCAAAACTTTAAAAGGGTATAAAGAAAAGATTATTAATAGTAACTCAAAGAAAGAGAAATAAGAATCAGAACAAAACTTTTAGAATACTTCTCCTCTCTCTAAAACCTTTTCTTTGTTACTGACAATGTAATGAGACAAAACCTAAAGGTTTCAGTCAGTTTACCACTTCTATAAGAGCCTTTCTTCAGTTCTCTTGGGTAGAGGAGTCTTTCCTTCTATGGAGACTTCTCCATAAGAAAATAATTCTCTCATTGCTCTCAATTTCAGTGAATAGCAGCTGCCCGGCAAATCTGCAATTGTGAAGTCCCTCTCATTTTTTCCACAACTTTTCCCACAGCTGTGTTCATGGGCCATGTCTGCTTATGGGGTATTAGTTTAAAGATGAGCTGTTGAAGAGCAAAGGTCCTCTTCATGTATTTCTGAAATCATCTTCATCTCTGAATACAGAGATCTTCTTCTCTTCATGAGGGCACAGGGTCTCAACACTCTTTTCTCTTTCTCTGTTCAAACTTCTCATGCGATCACAGCTACTTCAACATTTGCTTACTTTAGCATAGAGGCCTGTCACATTAAGGCCTCCCGGCCAGGTAATAATAGACATTGACTCAATGATTCACAGAAGGCTGATCAATAATCTTTATTAAGAAACCCATACTTTTATACCCCAGTTTGATACATGTGGACTTAAATGGTCCTCCAATCCAAACATCATCACCATTGGCTAAATAAGAACCCACCCTTTGGTAAACAAATCTCCATAACACATTCAACTTGTTTAAAATACCAAGTGCAGCAAGTTAAGCTAAGAATTTTTTCTTTTTTTCTTATCTTCTCCAAAGGCTTTTCCAAAATAATGCCTGAAAAGTTGTGTTTCTCTCTGTGGCCAGAGAGCTGCTGCCATAGAAGGCTTTGCTGAACAAGTCATTTCTTCATACCTTTTAGTGCGTTATAGGGGAAAAGAGAGTCGGATGTATCAATTACATCCTTCTCCATAGCTTTACAAGAGGATTTCAGCCCCAAGATCAGGACATCTCCTCTTCCCTCCCATCTGGGATGCAACTTCGTCTTCAATGACCTTGGTGTCTTCATATTGCTCCTCTATGAGCCTGCACTTAGTCCTTTTCTCTCACTCGAGGGAGGATGGAAGCACTGAAAGAGTTCGTACCTCACCCAGGGCCTGTAGCTGGTTCCGTGATCCCGGCCAGGCTCAGTGCTTGCAGCTGGAGCTGTTTTACGATGGAGGTTTCTGCAGCGGCTGCGCTGGGGCTGTGTCAGGGTGGGCCGCGCTGAGGGGAGGGCCAGGATCTCAGCAGCCAGGCCAGAGCACAGCAGCAGCAGCTCGGATGGGGCCGATGGCTTCTCCTCCCCCTGCCCGGGGCTTGCCAGTGAACCCCAACAGTGGCAGAATCTTGGCCAAGCCGGCCTGGCCCGGGGCTGCTTCTGGGGCCCGGCAGATCCTGGCTGGGGCTGGGCTGGCAGCAGGGCAGGGCTCAGCAGTGCCCAGATGTTGCCAACTGCAGACATGGCCCGGCCCGGCCTCGGCCCCACAGCCTCCCCTGCCCTGCCCAGCAGCCGATGGGGCCTGGTGGGGTCCCTGGTGTGAGATGCAAAGCTGTGTTTCGTGTCAGGTACAAACAAGTGACGTGTGTATTTGTGAATGCAAAATTTGTGGACCTCGATAATGGGAGAGCTGTGAATTCTAATAATAACTGAGGAAAATAAAGCATGGAAAAAGGCCTTTGAACCTATCTTTTGTTTGCAATTAACCCTGGTTGATTTAGGAGCATTGGAATTAAGGTGTTAAAGATGTTGCTTTTTCCTTGCATTTAATCCATAACAAGCTCTGCAATAATAACCTTTTGAAGGATAATTTTAGAATATTACTTGTATCCTTGAAACTATAGCTTTGGAATATATATAAAGGAAATATGCTTATCTCACACCTTATTGAAGCAGAGAAAAACAGCTTGAGAAAGGAAGATGAACATCACCTCAAGGGTTTATGGTTTCGACCAAAGGGAAGCTGGATATCACTGTTATGAGATTTATAGTCTCTGCAATTAAAAGGTAGACACACATCTGGGGAGCTGGACCCTACCAGATGGGTTTCGTCTTTCTTCTTTCAGAAACTGGACCATCACCATCTGGGGATACTCCTTTGAGATACATCCTGAGAAACTAAGATCACAATAGTGTATAGAATCATGATGTAATAATATGGAATAAAAATTGCTGATGAGTAAAAAAATTGGAAATAGAAACTGCTGAAAAAGCTGATGAGTACCCCGATAAATACCCGTGACTCTCAATTATTAGTGTGCAGTTGGAGAGAAAACTTCCCCCACTGTACCCAGCGCTGTATTGCTCATACTTTACCATATTAAATAATAAATTGATTGCTGCTTGAACATTGGCCTAGTCAAGCTTCTTGTTCATAACAGAGCCATTTTCTGTCCTGACTGCAAACTTTCCTCCTTCAGTGCCACTGCCAGAGATCATCCCTCTGTCAGCTTGGCACTGTGCCTGCTGCATCCTTGTCCCTGTCCCTTGCATCAGCTCCTGCACATCATCAGGACTCAGTGTCCCACATCATGAACAGAGAGAGCTGTGTCAGGAGAGCAAGGAGTGCATTTTCTTGGCCTTTTTAACAGACACAAGAAGCATGAGTCCAAATAACTTCGTTGTTTGTTCCTGCCCTCCTTTTAGATAACTCTTTTCTGCTTTAATGCAAAAGCCTCTTTTCCGACATGGATGGAATTATCTGGAATTGGCAGTTGATTAAGCTGTCAGGTACCATGGGAGTTTTCTCTTGTCTCTGATGAGGATTTGGTGAATTTTCCATTGGTCACTTGGTGGTGTCACCATGGGCTGAGCTCAGCGGCCGACTCTGCTGTCCCCAGGAGATGCATTGGGATGCCAAGTCCCGCACGGCTGGAATTCGGGGTTGGGCGGGCTCGGAGCGCCCGGAGCCTGGGCCCGTGAGGAGCTGCTGCTGGTGCTGGCTTTGCTCAGCCGGCTGTGCCGAGCAGCCGCGGTCATGGAGACACAGGCGGGAGCTGTGGCTGAGGCCGGCAGGCGGCCCGGGCCGGCTCGCAGCTGCGAGGACGCCGGCAGCCTGTGCCCTGAGGCCGAGGCCGTGGCGGGCGCTTTGCGGGCAGGGCTTTTCCGAGCCGGCCGCAATGTGCTGCCTCCGGTGTGGGCCCGGCCGCGGCAGAGGCAGGCGGGAGCGCGGCGGGGCCGGCAGTGGCGGGGCCGGCAGCGGCGGGGCCGGCAGCGGCGGGGCGGACAGAGGCCGCAGGGAGCAGCAGCCCGGCCGGGCCCGCTGCGGAGCGGCAGGGAGCTGCCGGCCACCCCTCGGCCGTGTCTGTGCGCACAGGGCAGGAGCAGAGGCAGGAGCCGTGGCAGGAGCCAGCCATAGCGGCAGCTCACAGTGCCCAGGGCCGCAGCCGCAGCTCTCCCCTGCCGGCCACAGCAGCAGCCGCTCGCCTCCGAGGCACCGGCGCTTCCCGAAGATGATGGGCCTGGCCCCCAGCACGCCCTGGAGCCCTGCAGCGAGAGGAGCGCAAAGGGCAGCGCAGAGGGCGCAGAGCGAGGAGGAGGAGATGAGGCTCGCTCTGCGCCGCGCTGAGGCAGCTCTGCCCTGTCAGCCTTCACCTTCTGCCCTTTGCTTCTTTTCCATGGGCCCTGATCCCCATCCTTGGCCAAGGGCCCCCGCAGCCCTTTCCAGGGCTGCAGGAAAAGCTGCCTCAGTCACAGAATCACAGAATCACTGGCTTGGAAGACAGACACTTTAAAAATGATCGAGTCCAACCTATGGCCTAATACCTCAACTAAAGCACGACACCGAGTGCCCCATCCAATCTTCTTTCAAAGGCTTGCAGGGATGGTGAGTCCACCATCTCCCTGGAGGAGTCTGTCCCAGGAAGAACCAAGATAACACTGGGGCCTTCTACCCCCTGGCGCTTGGAGCTCTGGAAGTTTGTCTTTCTGCTTAGGCAAAGGCCATGGAAAAGGACTGGGAAAAGTAGTCCCAAATTGAGTAGCCCACAGAGCTCTAAATTGATGTGCAAGGAATACAGAAAAGATAGGAAAGAAAAAAAGGCAAAACCCAAATGCCTTCAGCAAAGTCTTGGGCATGAACACATAGCTGCAAAGGGTCTTCTCAGCCCTATTTCTTTGTATTTCTGGGAACCAGAGGAATCCTGCTTGAGCCTCTGGGGAGATGGGTTTGGGAGGTAAAAGTTCATGTCTTTTTTCTCCTCGGGGCAGCTCCTGTTCCTAGCATCAGCTGAGCCTCTCTCCAGTCTGATGCCTGTTCTGATTGTTGCAGCAAAACAACTGATGGCAGACAGAAGACGCTGACACTTGCAGAGACGTGACTTTTTCCAGTGCCAGCTGGGAGTGGGAGTCAGAAAAAAACTCCTGAAAGCACAACTCCATTGGAAGATTGCCTTCCTTTTCATTCCGTAAAGAAGCTCTAGATCCATTTGTGAATTGTCAGTTGTTTGTTAAGGATGGGAAGTTCTCTTTCATAATTTTTTTCATGTGGTTTGGAAATGGATGAGGCTCTCGTTCATTGACAAACTCCAGACCAAAGTGCCTTTGGAAGATGGTCCACGTGGCAGTTTTTTCCCAGCCATGGTATTGTGGATATAGGAGAGCAAGGGCAATGGTATTTGCAGCCAAAACCTAGCAAAGCTTGGCTCAGCCAAAGCATCCTGGGGGGAGAGAGGCCTCCAGCTGTTCCTAGAAATCAGCAGAGTTCCAGCAAATGGTTGTGTAGTACTAAGTGCAATCTCTTTACCTGGATCAGAGCCTTACTTAGCTGAAAGAAGCAGAAAGATCAGCAAGGAGCTCCCAAAGGTCCCTCACATCATTTTGATTTTGCTCATCCTGTGTAAGTTTGCAACTAAACGTGTGTTTGCAGTTGAGCTAATGAGAGAAAAAAAAAAAGTAAATAGAGGCTTTACGGTGGGGCCATGATATTCCACAAGAGGAATCACTGGTGTGCCTTTCATTGGACCTCTCTCAATCCTATAAAAGTATTGTAGCCCTGATTAAAAATGGGCCAATACGAACCAACTTGGAGAGACAGAGACTATAATGGCGTATGGGGTTTTTTTTTAAGAGTGAGAAAAACTACCCAAAAGGTGTTGTTTTGTGACATTTTAAAATATACTACCTCAAAATTACCAACTGCAATAAATCAAGAGTTTAAAATGGAGTGTTTAAATATATGAATAATTAAAACCACAAAAAAGTGAAGATATGAATGCATGTTTTCATAAAAATCATGAAATTATAGACCAAAAAATACATGCCCTGAACTACAATGCAAAGGCAGGTAGAACTGTACTTGAATGACCTCTTTTTACATTGCTGGAGTTTTTTCCTTGTGAAGAGGAGCTAGGGTATTCCTGAAGAAAAGTGGTGCCAGCAGGACGGGGCAGCGTGCTGTGCTCCGTGCAGAGGCTGCCAGGGGCTGCCCAAAGAGCGCCCTGCTGCAGCCAGAGCCCTCCTGGCCTGGGGCCTGGGAGCAAAGGGCCAGGGCAGGCATCTCCTCCTCGTCCTGACCCTGCCACCTGCTGCTGCTGCTGCTGCTGCTGCTGCTGCTGCTGCTGCTGCTGCTGCTGCTGCTGCTGCTGCTGCTGCTGCTGCTGCTGCTGCTGCTGCTGCTGCTGCTGCGGGAAAGAGAAGACTCCCCTAAGGCCCCATGAACGAATGCACTTACACAGCCCTGGGGATGCCAGTGAAGGAAACCATGTGTCACATATTGCATCTGTGACCAGAGTCACCAAACACCACCTAAACATGGAATTGTTGCACCTCTCTAGGACAGGCAGAAATTTATAGAATTAACTGGGGACTTGAGGGCAGAAGAGGCCGGAGGAGGAAAACAACTCTGAGAGGAAAAAAGCCCACCAGATCTGGAGGGGAAAACATCTCTGCCTGCTCAGAATTGGTCGAGGAAGCATGTCTCTAATCCTCTCCTGAAAGGGATGCTTTAGGTGACCTTTGCACCTCCAACTGCCTTGGACCAGAGCCAGGAAGATTCAATTATGTAAATGTTACATAGATAGATAGATAGATAGATACATACATACATACATAGATACATAGATACATAGATAGATACATAGATACATAGATAGACAGACAGATCTCATTACTGAAATCTCTCTTTACTGTCCTCTCTGTTGCTACACACATCAGAACTTGGTAGGCAGTGCCCCACTCAGCTACAATCCTGAACTTGCTCTCCTGTTGCTTCAGTAACCCACACTCTTGGGGAATCTGGAGCATGTAGGTCCTTATGGAATGCAATCAGACACCCAGAGCATTGCACTGGGAACTGCACTCTTTGTGCATCTGTGCTCTGGCAAGTTCTTCGCTTGGACTCGACCACACTGATGGTGCTGAAGTGGCTGGAATCAGAAATGCAGCCCAGCCCCTCCCAGCTCCTCTTATCTCTGAGCACCAGCTGGAATGCAAGGGCATTGATTTCCTGCTCAATTCCTGAACACAACACACACTGATTGCCTGGGCTGCAGAAACTCACTGGCATTGTTAAGCTCGAGATGATCTGTAAGGCCATAGGGGCTGGCCTAGAACCACAAAAGCTCCTTCCGCATAAATATCCCTGCACCAAATGATGAGTTCTCATGCAAAAATACTGCATTCCCCAGAAGTGACACCTTGGAATAGAAACTTGGAGCAGAACCAGTCCCAGTGCTGTATAAGGGCAGGAAATAATTGCAAAAAGAATCTTAGCTGGGAGAAAAAGAAAATTAATAACCCTCCTCCTCCAAGTAAAGCAAAAATAACAATAAAAAAAAGAGAGGGAAAGTAAAGTCCAAAAGTGGCTAAATATTTGAATGTACTGAGGAGATTCTCAGGAGACTCCCATTGTGCACGCTAAAGCTCCCTCAGCCCCTCCTCCCTGGCCTTGTGCTGCACCCCTTGCCCAGCTCCCCTGTCTCTCTGTGCCCACGCTGCAGCCCCTCCATGACTTTCTGCTTCCCAGGGCCCACAGCTGCACACAGCACTCCAGCTGTGGCCGCAGTGCTGCCCAGCACAGGCCACGCTCCCTGCCCTGCTCCTGCTGCCCCACTGCTGCTGGCACAGCCACCGTGCCCTTGGCCTTCTGGGCCCCCTGGCCCCACGCTGCCTCATCTTCAGCTGCTCACGGCCGCCAGCCCTGCGTCCTTTGGGCCCACGCAGCTCCCCAGCCACAAAGGCGTCCATTGCACTTCAGATACAGCAGGCACCATTGCAAGATGGCCTTCCTGTTCTACCACCTCATGTTCCAAGTAGATATCATAAAGTTGGATAGGAATAGGAGTCTAAGTCCCTCTGTTTAAATTAAAATGATCCAATTCAACTCTACAGGAAATTGCTCTTAATTAAATTTTCCCTATCTGCTGTCTGCAAGCATCGTTCTCTTTTCAAAACTAGGTTTTTAGTTCTTCAAACTCTGAGAAGGAAATTTAAAAGTATCTATCTCTGCCGTTATTATTTTTGTTACAGGCATGAATATGGATTTTCTTTCGGCCTTCCTAGCTGGCCCTGTACAGTCTACTGCTACTGGCCAAGCTCTCAGCTTGCTCTACAAGTCTTAAACAGCAGGAACATGAAATGTTCCTTTCTCACTCACCTCAGGATCTTCAGCACTGCTGAATACACGCTTCAGGTGACCTGTAGTGGGAAGGGAAAATGAACCAGATGCTGTCAGAAAACTGCCTGGGCTGCTGAATCCCACAGAACAAGTCAACCCAAACAGAGATGATTTCCCGTTTCACAACATCCTTCCAGCAGACACATCTCATTCACACAGCCAGCAAGAGATCAGGACAATCTTTTTGCTTGTGCCTACACTTCGACCTGTTTAGCCAGTAATTGAATACAAATATGATCAAGAAAATGCAAAGTGTTTTCCTTTAACACTCAATGCTCCTGTGCTACCAAACACATAAGACAGCTTCTGAAATCTCCTTCAGGTACTCTTTTTTTTTTTTCACTCAGTGTCATGCACTAATTCTGATTAACTTGCAGGAAACAGTTGCCCAGAAAAGCTTCCCCAAAATCCCCCAGAGGTGGCGCAGTTCTATTGTGGCAAAGCACAGCAGCACTTCCTTTCAAAGGGAACAACTATTTTGGCACTCAGTAAAAGGTCAAGTTACTCAAATCCTTTCAGGACAAAATTTAAAAAGAAAGAAGCTTTCTCTGAATTCTGGGAATAACTGCAGAGTTTTTGGAAAGCCTAAAAGAAGGTCTGCCAGTCTACGTTTTCAAAGGTGTCTTGCTTGTCCCAGCAAACTGAGGAAATGACAGACTCTGCTGCCACAGACTCCCGTGCAGGGAACGGAAGCCCTGTAGGTTCCCCTGCAAATGCTGCCCCTGTGGCTACAGACACCCCCTTTTTAGCTGAACCTCTTGACAGGAGCTTTACCAAACCACTGGCATCCTAATGCTCTTTCTCTTTCAAAATCAGAAACTCAGCCCCCAAGAAAGAGCAGGAAAACATACAAAAGCCAGGTAAGGATACATCCTAACCTAAGTAGAATGGAAAACTGTACTTACGTGCAAAGTGTGTAACGTAATTCGCGGAAAAAGAAATGCCATAAGCAGCAAAAGCTGCTGTGGCCAGATGGTGAAATATTGTCATTTTTGAAAGTTAGGTAAATAGAAGAAACAAGGCTCTTGTCAGTGGGCAGCTACCCACTGACAAATACCCCAACCAGAAAAGTTCTCCTCAACTGAGCAAGGCCTAGGGCTGCTCTGACACTCACGCCTTCCGTGCACCAAGGCAACCTTCTGATGTCACGACGACAAGGTGGCAACCATGCCCTGACATCACAAAGCAAACACTCCATGTTGGTCTGTGAGTTTATGCAAAGCAATAACCAACCTTGCCTACAGGAAACACAAAAGAGCCTGGGAAGTTTTTCTGTGTCACAAAGCAGCGCAAATCCCCCTCATGAGCCAAACCCTGTTCAGGGATCCAAGAGGAACTCCAGGAGTGCCCCAAGCACCTACAGCCTGTACCCCAGCTGAGCACTCAGATGGGACCCAAGCAAAGGAAACCAGAACAAGATAATGGCCCACAGCATTGCACATGTGAGAAATGACTCTCACTTTTAAAATTTTAAAGGTTTAGTAAACCTTAACAAAGGACTGAATAAGGAAAAATTGCAGCATTGGGAGTCTCTGTGACTAGCAGCCATGTGCTCATCTACAAAACTGATGCTCTGCCTTTCATACCCTTAGCTCCTCTAAAAGTTTTGTCAGTCAACTCTTTCTCTGCTGTCCATTGGTGGAGATTACTTTCCTGCATCCCGACTGGAGGTCAGGCGTTGTTACACCCTGCCTGCTGGTCACAAGCCAGCCCTCCCCAAATGCCCTGACTACCCAGGCTGTTACAAGGGGGATGGGAAAGAGGACTATGGGAGGATATATTACAATATAATCACTACTCATTTGAACATCCACATAACATCTGCTTCTTAATTGTCAGAGCCAACCATTGCCTTACTCGTCTAGAACACACTGAACCAGGAGAGAAGCCATTGTTGGCATCACAGCTGAAATCCTTCCTAACAAATCTCCCCACATATTTGCACCTTTATTGGACATGCCCAGGGCTCCGGTGCGTGTACATCTCTGCCTTTCTTTCCCTTTGGCAGCAGTCGAACTGGCAGCATCTGCCCGCCAGCAGCAGCTGCTCCCAGCTGGGAACGCCACTGGCGGTGCTGATTTCCAGAGGCTTCTGTGTGCCAGGGGATGCCAAGGAGGGAGCGGGTTGAACGGTGCTGGCGCTGCTGCTGCTCTGTGCCAGAGAGCCCCGGCTGGGCAGGGCACGGTGCCCACTGCGCTGCGGGCTCCTTCTCCTGCCACAGCTGGGCACACCTGGCAACAAGGCATGACAACCTGTGGGCAAGCCAAGGGGTTTCTGGGGCTGCACTGTTCTGCACACACCCAGCACACCTGCAGCACACAATTTTAACCCTCAAACAGGTAAACCAAAGGGAAACAGCTGGAAAAGATTTCATTTCAACCATTCCTTATGCTTCAATAGAAATGACCAAAATGAAGGTTACCGAGCAGGGCCAAATCCACACTGCCAGCTCAGTGTGAGAAAAGAGGCATTACTTTATTTCAGTGCTGGGTGCGTGAGGAATCACTTCCCTGAAACATGCACACCCACGTGTTAGTATCCATGGAACTAAGACATTACTTTCATTGCTTTTATTCATTACTTTGCTCAAACTCACAGGCTAAATATTCTCACAAAGTGTTTGACATGTTTAAATCACTTCCCCAAAATTACTGACATTTAGAGTAGGGGTCTCTTGCGGGTCTCTGGTGGTCATGTGGTGAACATCCCGTTCCTCAAATTCTCCTTCCATGGTTAAGAGCCTTCTTCTGCTTGAATGCATTGCAGCTACCTCCTCAGCAGGCCCACTGTCTTTATTCTCAAGGCTAAGACATCCACTTGCACACAGTAACCACTGCTGTGAGGGAAGGTACGACTAAGCATTGCCTGTTAAAGCTTAACAAATTCACAATTTGTTGCAGGTCAACACTTCCCCAACATATCTCGTTCCTTCTCTGGGAATCAAACACATGCATTTTGTGATCCCTGAGCCCAAGGCCGCCTCCAACCCTGCTGTCACCCAGCAGCCCTTCTCTCCTCACAAACAGCAGGCCCAGCAGTGCCTTCCCTCACTGGCTCAGTCCCCAGCTGTGTCAGGAGTTCTCTGTCACACACTGCAGGACCATCCTGGACTGTTTGCTCTCCGCTGCACTCTGTTGCCAGCAGACATCCCCACCCTGTTCCATGCCCCTTGCAGAGCCCTGCACCTGCTGTCCATGGGCACCTGGCAAGGGAGGCACTCACGGAGGAGGCGCACCAGCTGCACTGGGCAGGAACCAAAACCCTCTGGCGGCACAGCTGCTGGCCTGGGTCTGGCACAGCTCTGCACGCCCCACTCCTCACGGGCTTTGGGCTGGAAATGCAATTGCACTTTCTGCCCCATGGAGAAACACCGGGGCTGCACAAACAACGGCCAGCAGGCCACATCCCAAAGGCACTGCAGCATGGAGCTGAGAAGGAAGATCCTTCCCTAATTCCTAACCATACCAAAACCACCATCATTGGGAGTGTTAATCTTCTGAATGTAGAGTTGATTCACAGGGTGACAAGGGAATCTTCCAATGGAGTTGAAGTTTGGTAGAGTTTTTATTCTGAGTCCTACTCAGACTGTTTTGAAAGTTTATTTTAAAATATTTTTAAAACGCTGTGCAGTCATATGGTTTTGTTCTAATACCAAAATGGCTGGATGAAATGTACTGGCATTTTAATTACATCCAAACTGATTAGTCTGTAAAAGCTTTCCGGCAGAATAGCCACTAAACAAGAAATGAAAACCTGTGGACTATTGACTTTGCAAATTTCTACTAAACTTATCAGACAATGAGGCATTTTCAGTCAGATCATAGAGCCAATTAATTCCTGTGGATAACTTGATTTGGATAAACTTGTTGATTTCAAATTAAAACTGCCAGCACATACTAAGTGGAAATCTGAATACTCACTTCTATGAGCTCTGAATTATTAGATAGCCATTGTCTGCCATATGAAGAAAAATTATCATTCTGGCTATTTTTTTTACTTACAGTCAGCTCTTCAACACTCTTTGTAACATCAGAATGAGAGTTTGTAGCAATGTGAATCATGGGTTGGTGGAGCATTGCAGAAGGCTCCTATGCCAGCACTAAATGTTCACATTTACCATGGCATCACTTCTTGCCTTTAATTACAAGCTACAGCTCAGTTCCTGCAGTATAGATTCACACTTGTAGTCTGTATTTTCAGCTCGTTCTTACTTCCCTGTCCAGAAATAAATCATGCTTGGATCTCAAATCAAAATAAAATGAGGAGAGAGTCAGGTTCTGGATAGGTATAGCAAGAACTAAGAGAGTTTTTTGCAAATATGTTGAAAAGATGTTTGTACATGCTGCAAAAACGGCAGATTAAAGACTTGCACTCCAACTTGCAAGCTGAGGTTTGCCTGTTCTCTCTGGACTGATTTCTTGAGGCCAGACACTGAACCTAATCAGTAAGAAAATCAAAACCACAGGAGTAGTTTGGAGAATATTGTAAATTATTCTGTCATGATGCATTTTGCCTACAAGTTCTGGCCATCATCCGATTGGAGTAATTAGAGGAGATCGAAGCCATCATACTGTGCCTGTGCACACAATTCCTTCCCAGGAGTAACCCATGAAGCAACGCTGACAAACCCACACCAGCAGCTGCTGCCACACAGCCATGAAGCAGAGAATATGTATTTCTGCTACACTAGGACAGCTGAAGATGCCTCTGCTGAGCTAATTTTAGTGACTGCCCACCACAGATGAGACCTTGTGGTCAGTCTCCAGCAAGTCAGGACAGTTCATATTCTGCCTAAATGAAGTGAGTCTAGCAATACATAGACCATGGAGCCTGAGGAAAGCCAGCAGCTGTGGGAGATTTTTTTTTCCATATCTTTCTTTTTACTAATTTTTTGCAGTCAATTATTTAAAGAATGGAAACTTTTGGCATACCATTGGCTGGAAGGTTGGTCAATCTTCCATTCATGACTCCTCTGAAAGCATCACCCCAGTGTTTTTATCAGTAACTCTTCCATCATCATGGCTCACACAGCATTTCCTGCAGCTCTTGCTGGAGCCAGGGAAAGGCACCAGGAGAAGGGGGAGAAAGCTGTGTGCAGAGACTGTGTCAGCTACAGAGACATTTGTTTCCTCTGATTTGACTGAATGGCTGCAGGAACCTTGCTAGCACTGCTGGCGGGGTGGTCTTTTGCAGGGCTGGGCAGAGTTTGGGGCCCAGGATCCCTCCTCTCGGTGGGACACCAGGGTGAGCAGCCCCTGTCCCAGCCAGGAGCAGAGGTTCTGTGGCTCTGCCCGGGGCACAGGGCCCTGCCACTGCCACGAGCTCCTGCCGCGGCTCCTCTGGGGCAGCTCCTGCTCTGCAGCGATGATGGGCGCAGCTGGGGGGGCTGCAATGGAGGGTGGCTTCCAGTGGGCTCTGCTGGTCTGCCACACTGGAGCCAGCAGAGCTTCTGGAAGGAGTCTCCTCTTGTGAGCTGCTGGAGCTGGCACTGGCCACAGAGCCGCTGTGTTCATCCCTGACAGGACCAGAGCACAGCAGCCTCTGGGCCTCCTTGCTGCACGATGGCAGTGAGGAGGCCATGGACCAGAGGTTCACTATGTGTGACTCAGTTTCCTGATAAACTGTGCTGAGAAAACCCTGCATCCCTCCTGCCAGATCTAAGACACTCCAAGAAATCTGCTGGCACATTGGGAACTCAGAATTGTTTGAATTTTGAACAATTGTCTTATGAGTGCTTTTGATTGTTTTTGTCATTTTGTGTTGATTCAGTTGACCCTTCAGAGAAGCTTTCCTAATAATATAAAACACAGGGAATTGTGGAGACCCTGGGGGGGCATTCCCTGGTCTAGGGAGACACCAGAAGCTTCCCTCAAAAAGCTGTTAGACCCCATTGGCTCCTTCCCCTGTTCCTGTGTCTGTTCCTGTGTTCCTGAGCCACACCTTCCCTATTCCCTGATTGGCCCCCTTATCTTTGTACTGCCCCGAGATCAGGGTCAGCCCCCAGGCCCCCGTGGAGACAAAGTGAGACCCTCTGTGTGTGGGTGCTGGGACCTGAACATTTCCCTGCACAGCTGAATGAAACATCTGTGGAGATCATGCAAAGGTCCTTTTTGCTTCTTTACCCTGGACTGTGCTAGCAGCAACTCAGACTGCTCCAGAGGAGAAGCTGCAGTACTGGCACCAAGATTTGGGCAACTTGACCATAGGCACAGAGGGCGTGCAGGATGCTGCTCTATGAATTCCTTAACCAGCCATCTCTGGTGCTGACATATTCCCTCCAGCTTCTGGTGCAGCCAGGGCCACCTTTGGTCCAGTAGATGACATTGTTATTTGAAAAATTCGGCCCACTCCTTGGGCAGGAGGCCACCCACAGGCTGTGGTCCTGCAGCCCCTGCTCAGCTGGGGACAGTGTTCCCTGTGGGGAAGATGGAGCAGCCATCACAGGGTCTGGGGGGCTGCTTTCAGCAAGGTGGCCAGGCTCTCTCCCTGCTGGACTCCAGCAATTGTTTGGGGGAGCTGATGGCAAATTTTATGTAGTCCTGTTCATCCTACTCAGAAAACCTGACAGCTTCTATCATTCTTCTGCAGAGTGGGCACACTGGATTTCTCTTTGCCCACTGCAGGATGCAACCCAGGCAGAACTGGTGGTGACAGGGCAGAGAAAAATTCACATCCTTCTTAGTGACCTGGCAGATGGGGCAGCTCCATTCTGTCCCCATGGCCATGTCTGTCTGTCCCAGCAGGAGGGAAGAGCTGAGGACCATAAGCTGCTCTCATTCGCAGTCTTGCTTGGCCAGAGCTTGGTCCAGGCTCTGTCAGTGCCCAAACATGAGCAGGAAGGGATGTTGTATCACAATCCATTCCTTGGTGAAGGAGGTCCATAGCAGGCTCAAGAGGCACCTCAGACACTCAACAGTCAAGGCAGTAACATATGGACAGGACACAGATGGCAGTTCATGGCTGGGAGAGCATTCGTAGACATATCCAAGGACAAATTTCCCAGGAACTCTCCACAGCTCTGGGATCTGCCCATAAGCTCTGTCAGAAGCTTCAGCAGAACAACCAAAGTCCTAAAAAGCAGCTTCCAGACACTTTTCCTACCACCCTGCGTGAGTAGCCGGGTTGCTTACTGCAAAACACTCTTTTTCTCCTCTTCCCCAATGCCCTGTGGACACTTGCAGCCAAAATAAAAAGCTCCTGGCCTTCTGTGTGATGTGATAATACAGTTTTTATATTTCCATGCTGGGATGAAAGAAAGCTGTGCTGTGGGTCAGGAGAGGCCAGGACCCACTTGGCCTTCCTGCAGGCTGAGGGGGTGCCAGCAGACATCCTGCTGCTTTTTTGGGGAATGTGTGAGGGGGAGTGGAGGGGGTGACAGAGAGGCCAAGATCACAGAGTGGAAACTCAGCTCCAGAGTGGCAGTGCAGACTCTCCCAGCTGAATGCCTGCTGGGGCTGGCAAAGAAGGAAAATGCCCCAATAACAGCCCGGTGGCACTGTGTCTCAGGGACAGGTACAGGGAGGTGACAACAAACAGCAGCATGGCCCGGTCTCACAGTTTCTAGGAAGCAGTGACAGAGGGGCCTCATGTGCCAGAGATTTCAGAAAGGCTGTCTTCTTAAATGGCCACTCTGAAACCCCTCTCTTTGCCTCTTGGGTTTGTGAATGCTTTTGACAGCCACAGCATCCTGGGGCAACGCGTTCCACGATTTCATTAAGCGCTCCTTGAAAAGCACCTCCCATTGTTCAACTGAGCTGCCAGCCTGGTCATTCCAGAGGGTGCTGCCTTGGTGGAGAGAAAAATCAATCTTCTGCCTTTCAGGGAGCTGAAGGAGAAGGGACTCTTCACCATCAAACACCTGGCTGGGTCCCATTCAGAGGTCCTGCTTTGTAGACTTGGTGAGGTTTGCTTGGCAGTTACCAGCGAGGTGAGAACATTGTTCTGAATTGTCCCCCATACTTCATACACTGTGTGTAGAGTAGGTATGTGCTTGTTCATCCCCATGTGTGCTCAGGGTCTGCCTTCATTTCTGCCTGAGATTTCCAATGTCTGTCAGCTATCTGTAGGATCTGTTGGCACATGCAGCTGTATTTACTGGCAGGTCGGGTATCTGACACTCATCTTTGACTGTGGAGCCTTTATAATGCAATGTGCAAATGCAGAAACTGAGACACTGATCATGGTATTTGCCAGAGTCCCAGTTTCTGCCCAAGCTGTAATTCAACACTGCAAATTATTCTGTAGACCTGAGCCTGTGTTTTCTGTTTCCTGGCTGAGTGCTTCAACTGCTCGTGTTGCTTTTTTGAACAGGAGCACCTGACTCTTTTATCTTTATCACTTGTGCATTTATGATTTGAAAGCAGCCCTTGCTTTAATTTTCTAGTAAAAGGGCCTAAAATCAAAGCTGTGGACATTTTAGTAGGGTTAAGTAGAACACTTAATGAAATTTTTATTTAGGCCTGCAGTGAGAAGGTCTGAGGCCAGAAATTGGTGCCAGAGTAAGTGCCTTTCTGTGCTTGTGCTCTTCTGCTCTTCTTGTAATTTTATGTTCCTGTGGACACAGTGGGAAGTGTTGTCATTTCCTGGGACTTCTGTTGAAGGCAACTGGTTTTCTTTTCAAGGTGATTCTTATGTTTCCCCTCTTGACTTCCCCAGGTGACCAACCTCCGTTCCAAGGTGTCCTGCTCTGCCATTGTCACTCTGGGAGAGCTCTCTGTGACCTTGCAGAAGGACATGGACTCTGAGGTGGATGAGGTTGCTCGGGTCCTTCTCCAGATGGTGTCCAGCTGCCCAGAATTTGTTCAGAAAGCAGCCAGTCAGAGCCTGGGGATCATATTGGAGAATGTGACTCCTGCATGAGCAATGACTGCTCTCATGGACATGGGAGTCAAGTAGGTTCTTCTTCTTTTAGTGATGTTCTTCACCTTCGTGTGTGTGGGAGGGAGAAGGGATGAGAGAGAGAATGGGAATGGTTGGAGGGAAGGGTCCTGTATCCTGCATCTTCTGTGAACTCAGTGACTTGATTCTCCAACCAACCTCACTTCTTTCCTCTTGTCACCTATTTCTGCCCTCCTGCAGCCCATTAGTTCTCAGAATCACAGAAGTGTAGAATATGGGGAGTTGGAAGGGGCCCATCAGGACCATCGAGTCCAGCTCCTGGCCTTGCCCAGAACAGCCCAAGGGTCACACCAAGTGCCTGAGATTGCTGTCCAAATGCTCCTTCAGCCCTGTCAGGCTTGGTGCTGTGACCACTGTGCTGGGGAGCCTGTTCCAGTGCCCAACCACCCTCTGGGTGAAAAACCCTTTTTCCTGATGTCCAAACTAAAGCTCCTCTGATTCAGCTTCCTGCTGCTTCCTGGAGTTCTCCCAGCCTGTCAGATTTTCCTAGATGTGGTGACTGATGGGGAAGGGAAAGTGCCTGCAAAGGCCAAGGATAGAGCCTTGTGCTTTTGTGGGCAGAGGGACAATTGCAATTGCAGCTGTGAGAAGTGTTTGGTATTTCACAGCTCTAACCATAGAGGCCCTGGGAAAACCATGTCTCCTCATGATGCCATTAACTTGAGAAATGAGGAGGGTCCTTGCTGGGGCGTGGAGCACAAGGGGGACAATCTGCTGGGTGTGGCACAGCCTGCACAGCAGGTGCAGCTCCTGCCAAAGGAGTCTGGTATGACTGTCCTGGCCTTAGAGCTCTACTTTCTATTCAAACTGATGTTTCATGTTAGCCTTGAGATGATGAATCACTTTACAGGCACCTTCACAGGCTGACTGCCATGGGACAGTTGAAGCAAATGCTGCCTTAAATGTTGGTGCTGGGCCTGATAGTTCCCAAGAGACACTCTCTAGAACAGGACAGCCTGGCTAAACTGCCTGCCACCCTTTCCTCAGCTTTGCAATAGGATAAAACATTCAGATGGATCCATTGCCAAGCCTCACAGAAGAAACAGGCTGCATTGCTGGATATTCTGCAACTTCACGGCCCACCACGTGTTTTCCCTGCATTTGTTATTTTCCAAAGTTCTGCAGATTTCGGGATAAATGGGTGGAACGAGCCTCAATCCTGCTGCAGCTCTGTGTAGTGGGTGCCCTCTGATGGGTCAGCATCAATTGTTCCTAATTTCTAAATTATTCATATGTCATCTATTTCTTTAATCTTTCTCAGAGTAAATACTGTGAAAGAAATTGAGTATCAGACAGTGCAGGGAGACTGAACTCCTCCCTCTTCCATGCAGGCAGGCCTAGTGTGCAATGCTGCCTTTGTGTTTAGCTGAGGCCAGAGCCTTGTGCAGGTGTCTGAAGGTGCAGGGAGAGCCCAGGCTCCTTCCCCCAGCAAGGGCAGGGAGCAGCTCTGGCCAAGGCCGGCGCTGCCGCTGCTCCTTGTCCCTGTGCCCAGGGTTTGCTCTCTCCTCCCCAGCAGCCGCCCCGCCCCGGTGCGCGAGTGTGCGGCCCAACTCCTCCTGTCCCTGGTGGAGAGAATTGGAGTCACCCAGCTCGCAGGCACCCCCAGGGCTGAGAGGCTGCCACACGTGGCAGGGAAGCTTGCTCAGGACTGCCACAAGGACACAAGGTAATGATCTTCATTTCACCTCCCAGAACAGGAAAACCGCTTTGTGTCTGGCTATAAAGGTGAAACCACACAAGAGTGGAAACTAAAGGGAATATGAAGTTACCTCACGGTGTGAATAAGGGTCATAGAATCATGGAATATGCTGAGTTGGAAGGGGCCCATCAGGATCATCAAGTCCATCTCCTGGCCATGTGCAGTGACCCCAAGAGTCACTCCATGTGCTTGAGAGCATTGTCCAAACTCTTCTTGAGCTCTGTCAGCCTTGGCACTGTGATCACTGCTCTGGGCTGCCTGGGCAAATGGCTGTACTGGGAAACCTTGGGTTGGCCAGCAAAAAGGAGCATTGCCACCTTTTTGCTGTGGCTTGAAGGATTCTTTACTGAGATCAAAAGATCTCAGATCAGCCAGTCCAACACTTTTGTTTGGCCTTAGATGCACAAGAAAAAGACAAAGTGTTGGCTGATGTTCATCACTGAAGGATCCCAAACATCCATTTCTCATTCACTTCAGACTTGCCTAAAAATATTTCAGGGGTCTTTAGCCAACATATTCAGTCTTTCTAAACCTGTTCTGCAGATTTCTAAAATGCTCTTATCTGTGGCTCAGTGAGTTCCACATTTCTTCTTGAAGAAAACTGTGGTTTCCTAGTAGCAGAAGCAACCCAAACCACAAAAATCCCCTTCCTTTGGTGATGAAATTCAAATTAATAGCTGCCAAGAGTAACTAGCAGAGCAAATAGCTGTCCCTGTGCATACACATAATATAGAATAATCAATAGGATGCATGAGGTGTTTTGTCCTGGCTTCCCTGCCTGTTAAAGAAAGGCAAATTACTGTGCAATGGCAGCAAGACACTGCTAATAGGCTTTGACAACAAAGTAGATGTGTTTTGCTTGTTCCCTGGGATCCTTTGAAGCCACAGAAGCACACCCCAGTTTCAGAGTGAAATGGTATTTTTCTGTGGCCCCACATTCTCCTCTTGCCTCTTGTGTTCATCTGACAGCACTGTGCAGCTCCGTATCCTGGAAGAGTTGATCATAGCCCTGCACTTCTCCAGACCCTGGCTCAGAAACAAAAAAAACTTAGATCTCCTCCAGCCATAGTTTTGGCAAAATCATAATTGCCCTCAGTACTTGAGGCAACTGTATAGAAAACCGGGCATTGTAAACATCTGCTTCCATTCAAAGCAAAGGTACTCTTTAGCATTAATAAATGGAATTAATTTAATGATTTATAGATGGAGAGAAATACCATAGGAACTATTCTGTCCCCAGCCAAACCTCTTAAAAACAGAAGAAATCTTTCAACCAGCATGAGGTTGTGCCACCATTCCAGTGAGTTGCCCCCAGGAAAACAGTGAAATTGTACAAGCGAGTGCTGACCTGGCAGAAAGAATCACTTTCATCTTTGACATTGCTGACTGCTACATCCACTCTTCAAACAAGGACATTTGAATCCAGCCTTCACGTTGCTTGTTCTCTTCACAGATTTTTGAATATTTTGTCCTGAGAATATCTGACAGCCACAAGAAAGTGAAGCAGAGGGCGCTGGACATGCTGGCTGAAATCACACGAGCCCTGAAAGATGCCTTGAACCCGGTGATCATTGGTTTGGTGGAGGGAATAACAAAGAACCTGAACTCAAAGGATCCCAGAGTTTTTGGGGCAGCTGTGAAAGCACTGGGAGAATCCATTGCTCATTTGGGTAAGGCTGAGCCCTGGCAGGGACTCTCCTCAGCTTCGTCTCTGTCTCTCCTGCACAAGAGAGCGCTGAGTGCCTCGACAGCTGCTCTTGTCTGTGGAACACTCCAGCTGACACCCACCAGAGGCTGTGCAGGTGCAGTCCTTATGCACCATCCCCAACAGGCTGGAATGGGATCAGCATTTCCCAACAGTCCCAGGAGCCCTTGGCTCTGTGCTGCTTGTCTGCAGAACAAGTCCTGGGCTACAGCTCTGCTACAGTTCAGAGGCAAAGGGGGTTTGGAGTTTGCTTGGGCCCCGTCTGACTTCCCAAATGAACAGCTTTGCTGTTGGCATGAAGGGACACTGACCCATCAGAGCTTCTGCAGAGCAGCCACCTGGGAGGCTCTACATTAGAGGCATTAGCTGCCTATTTTCCACTTTTCTTCTTTGTCTTCTATTTTCAAAGGGGAACTTGTGATTCACCAAGTTCATTTCTTTATATCAAACAGGTATAAACCCAGCTGTCAATGATGCCTTGTTCCACCTGTTGTTTTGCATGGGGCAAGATGGCCACAGCAATTAACTACATAGGCAAGGGCTGCTCTAAATTCCTTTGCCACACACATTTATGTCAGCTCTGAAAATTCCATACTGGGGGAATATGCCTGAAAAAAGGTGTGTTGAAGAGGCAGGTCTTCAAGAGGAATTTCCACTTTCTCCTCCCCAGCTGCTTTGTGATCTCAGGAACTGTCTGACTCAGTGCCTTTCTGTGACCCAAGTATGGGGCTCTTCCTTTGTGCTCTGGGATGCAAAACCTTTCACTGCTTCCATGTGACTGAACTCCTGAGGTCCCTGATGTGAAATGTTTTAACACAGCTCCTGCTACAGCAGGCAAGTTTGGATTTACAAATGTGAAAGGAGAGCTTTCCTTTTGGAATTTAAAACCCTGCCAAGTATGCTGGAAGGAAAGAAGAATAGGATTCAAACATCTGCAGAAATGTGCTTGATTTTATAAAATGGGGTTGGCCCTGCCCTTTCTCCTATGACCTGAGAAAAGTGAGCAGAAACGTGTGTTTCCCTTGTAGATAAAGTGTCCCTGCTGAAAGAGTTCAGCTACCAATGGAATCACCTGAGTGGCCAAGCCCTGCTGGATGTCACCGAGCGTATCACAGGCATGGCCTCCCCTTCTGAGCCCAGAGCTCTTCCCAGGGAACATTTACAGGGAATGCCTGTGAGCAGACAGCAGAGCAGCTCCCCCAAACCAGGAGGTGCTGAGCGTGTCCCTGCTGCCCCATAGCCAAGGCAGGTGGCTTTGGCAGGTTTTCCCTGGCTGCTGCAGAGCTGGGCAGCACCTGAGATGGGGGCGGCGCTCGGCCTGGGGCTGAGCTCTCACTGGGGCATCTCAGAACCACCTCCAGCAAAGGGAGGGCTAAAAATGCCCCAGCTGGCTCCTCTCTGGGGAGCTCAGGGACATCTGTGATCTTTAAGGGGAAATGGTGGCAAATGCTGTTTCAGGGCATCAGTTTGTTTTGTCCTCGCAGAATTCTTGTTTTTCTCTTGGAATGTTTTGAGGCTGAACCGTGCAGAGCCTGGGGGTCACAGCTTAGGTCAGAACTCAACAGAGGTATCAGAGGCACGGGTTTAGTGCAAGGCAGCCTCTGGGGCACAGGGACAGAAGCAGAGTGCTGAGGCTCCCTGCCTGTGCTGTCACAGTGGCCTTGGACTGAGCCTTTCAGGGTGTGCAAACAGTGTCTGCCCGTGTCAGCACTGCCCAAAATGCTACAAAGGCAGCTGATAATCGATTCCTCAGAGGAGCTTGCTGTGTCAGCAATAGCCAAGGAATGGAAAAAGGATAATCTCAATATATAGCAGAGAAGATGATTGATAGCCTTGCTTTAACTGGGGCTAAATTCACTGCTAATTATGCCAACATCTTTGAATGCAAGGTGTAATACACTTATTTTCTTCATTAGGAATCTTAAAAGGGCATGTTCAGCAATTGGGAATGTCAAAGGCCCTTTAAAGAGTATTTGAATAAAGTAGATCTCCAGCAATAGGGAATTTAGTTTAGCAGTTCTTTTGATCTATTTTTCAAATAAAGGAATTAACCATAAATTATGAGTACTTTAGAAAGAGCAGATGTTCTCTCTGAGATTTAGTAGGAACACACAGCTGTTCCTCACATTTAGTAGTCACCGATGTCTTTAATTGCATTTAAATGCAAATGAATTCCCACTTTAAAATGGGTACCATAACTCTTTTCCTGCTTAGCAGAATTGGTTTTGGGTACTTGCAGGAGCTCTTTCAGTGTTGATGACCGCTGATGGATTAACAGCATAGAGAAAATGAAGTCTCTTCCACCACAGAATATTAAATGCCTACTAGATAACATTTTGTCTGATCAGAAAATAAGAATGGTCTCCAAAGGACTTGAGGTTTTTTTCTCTCAGCAAAATCTGCCATGCAAGAAGCCTGTTGGTAGCAAATATTTGTCTGTGTTTGATATAGTTCAGTTCAGAAAATGGGCAGAGAGATTTCAGAGACATGTTTTGGTTACATTTCAGTCCCCTGTGTAGCATTTTTCTTTCTCTATGCCCCTATTTCAGTGGACATATAAGAAAAAGTGCCATTACCATTGGGAGGGAAAATGGCATTAGAATGTGGAGATGCCTAAATGCCACAGCAACGGGGTCTGGGTAATTATCTAAGACACCCTGAGGTTTGAAACAGCTCTTTGTTGGAAGCCCCAAAAGCATTCTGGCAAAGACACCAGCTGGTCACTGATGTTTCTCATCCAGCTGTCAGGCAGCAGCCATCTCTGGTGGGCTGGAGTTTTGAGGTGTGTTCTAATCCTGTCCTTTGCTGTGGGCCACTGAGCAAAGGGAAGAGCCAGATTAGACATGTGGCACTTGACATCAAAGTTACAAAAATAGAATCATCCCTTTTATTAGAAATCTCTCCATTTCCTCTCTATGGTGCATTTCCAAATCTTCAGTGTGGGTTTAGACAACTTCTTAATGGAAATCAAAGGCAATTGGACATTTCATTCATTGTTCATGCAGAGATTGTGAAATAATTTAGTAAAGGTAGGAAGTCTGCCGCAGGGACAAGGCTCTGGTTGGAGCAATTAGTCCTGAGGGGTTGGTGGTTCTGTTTCCAGGATGATCAGCTGCTTTTCCCGTTTCTGGACCAAGGGGCCCTGGGTGCTGTTTTGCTGCTCTTGGCCAGAGAGGCTGGCAAGAAGCAGAAGCAGAGGCAGATCCTTGTTTGCAGTGAGGCTGGTGGGTAAGGAGCTGTGTCTCTGTCCCGGCAGTGCTTGTGCAGGGGGTTCATGCCAGGAGCCCTGAAGTCGCCCAGCGCGACGCCCTGCCCGTGCTCTGGCCCTGCCTGGGGAACAAGGCGCTGCCTGTGCGGAGCGCCAACGTCCGCACCGTGGCCACCAAGCTCGCCTCTGCCCTCTGCAAGGTGATGGGCACCCCGCTGAAGGAATGTGCTGCCAGCAAGCCTCCACACGTGCGGGAAAACCTCTCCAGAATGCTGGGCTGGTGAAGGCGAGATGTTCTCCAGAAATCTGAGGAAGCGCTGAGTTGGACATCTCTGGATTTGCCTTTTGAGCTCTGAGTCTCCCGTATCCGCTGTATCGCAGCAGCCGGGGCCAAAAACGCATACTCCGTTCCCGAAAAGCAATCAGTTGGAAAACTATCTAGCGGCGACGATTGCGAGGGATAGACGGGATGCGTGGGCTGCTCTGGCCAAAGATACCATGGAAAAGGGAGATCAAGAGTTGATAAGCACGGCTAGCGAGCTGGCTTGTCCAGTTGTTTTCACTCCTCAGGCCGGGGGGGGGCATACAGGCTACAATCAGTGCTTTAGACTGGAAGATGTTATCTCAGTTGTGAGCCACTGTTAGCCAGTTTGGCTTTAAAAGTGAACCAGCCAAACAAATGCTCGACTATATTTTTGACACCAGCATCCTTCTTGTTAATGATTGTCGTGGCATAGTTAAATTAATCTTTACCCAACATCAACAATTGCTGTTTAATGCTCATTGGCAAGCGCTCATTAGTGAGTGCGTGGCAGTTCAAAGGCAGCAGGGTGACCCCCTCCATGGCGTCACTGTTAGTGAGCTTATGGGTCTGGGACCTTTCCTTCGTACTGAGGCACAAGCCTTAATAGGTCAGAAGTGCCGGGAGGCAATGAGGTTAGTCAGACTCGCGATGGAAAGGGTAAAGGAACCAGAAGAGAGACCTGTATATATAGGAATCAAGCAAGGCAGAGAGGAATCATTTAGCTCTTTTATTGATAAGGTTGCTGCAGAAATTGAAAGAGCTGAGGTGCCAAAATATCTTAGGGGAGCATTGCTCAGGGAGTGTGCTCTCCGAAATTGTAATTCTACTACTAGGAGAGTACTTAACACCCTAGGTACTAATTGGACTATAGAAGGGGCATTAGAAAAGATGGCCCTCATATCTACGGGACAGCAGGCTTTTGTGGTAGATGCGATCAAACAGAAATCAGCATCAGGAATAGGCTTGCAAGAACAGGCAAAGTCCTCTCAGAGTCAGGAATTAGCCGCTCTTGCACCTCTCCAAGTGTCAGCTGCATTTGCAAATCAAATAATTGGGGCCAAAAATGCCGCTCGGATGACCGGGCACCAACAGAAGTCATCGCTGCAGCATCGGCACCTTCTCCTGTCTCCAACCCGACACCGCAGGGAGCCGCCGCGGGGGGAGCGGGGCCGCCGCAGAGGGAGTGACCCGCAGCGCGGAGCAGGGGGGGAGCCCGTCCACTCCGGCACAAGTGGCGACCGGAGTGCTTTCCCAGCGCCAGAGCTTGTCTCTCCGCCCCGCAGCTGGTAAAGAGCCTCGGTCTTGGACCTAACAGCCTAATGGATGTAACTTTTGTCAACAAAAGGAAAAGATCCCTGCTGAAATTGAGAAACCAGTGATGGTAAACAAGGAAAGTTAAAGGCACTTTTGTTCTTCCTGGCAGAGACTATGAAACAGGAATCAGCGTACTGTATGCATGGGTCAAATTTCGGCCAGTTTGGCTCAGCATTGTTATGCTGTCAGAATCACCTGCATTAACATAGACTTTAACATCAGAAGCCCGGATGGTTCAGTCAGTGGAACATCAGACTCTAAAATTATATTTTGAAAAGTTTAAAAATATTAAGATGTGTTGGATTGATTGTATGAGTGAGATTGTATGAGTGTGCTTTTTGGTATAAATGCTGCAGCAAAAATGTGAGAAATGTTGTTTTGGTTTGGTGTTTTGGAGTCAGGCCTGTGGGTGAGTGATAATGAATGCTATATTTTATGTCTATATTAAGTTATCTGTTATTAAGAAGTTTAAGTTAAATTATCTAGTAAGTGTGGTTAAATGCTAAATACTATTAAGGTTAAGTTTTGTTAAGTTTTATTAGAATTAAGAGATTTTACATGTAAGTTCTGTTGATTTAAAAATCTGTTAAGTTTAAGTAAAGATAAGTTTAAGTAATGTTAAGTTCTATTAAGTTTAAATATTTTAAGTATTTTAAGTATAAGTGCTATTGAGTTTAAGTGATGCTAGATAGATTTATGCTTTCACAATAGGCGTTTATTTTATGACTTGTGTTCAAAGTGTTGTTGTGAACATCAGAGAAACCTTGCTAGCTGAAAATACAGTTTAGTTATTAGAATTGCCTATTCTTATGTTGCAAAGAGTGTAACACAGTTAGCCCATAGAATTTTGAAGCCAGTTAAGTTCTGTTGATTTGAAAATAAGTCTGCTAAGTTAAGTATTTTAAGTGCTTTCTCACCACTCCAAATCAAAAAAGGACTGAGAATCGCCCAGCTGATGCCATTTCAGCCAAATGACTAAAGGATTACAGACTGTAAAACTGATTTTGAACTTTTCTGAGAAACCCAAGGACAGAAGGGATCATTTTCAGACTTGCCTTTCGCCATCTCTCCAGGTTCCCATGAATGAAAACAGCTAACAGCTGTCTTTTCTTAGTCCAATTACCACCTACCGTGCAATGCCTGATAAGGCTGGACATTGTGGCTCAGCTGGGGGGTGGTTTTAACCCTTTGGGATAACACGCCGTTGCCGGACGACCAGAGAACTGATTGGCATTATTGAATCATCATCTTTCCATATAAAAGGACCGGCAAAAGAGAACTGCCTTGAATGTCACAGCCCACATTGTGCTGCTTGGGTTGCACTGTGTTGTGGGGGTTGTGATAAGACCTTTTGGGTGGATCAGTTGTCGCTATCTCATTTGTGGTATAACACCTGTAATTATAGACATACGTGGGAACATAATTGGGAGCGGGCACTACGGAATGAAACAGGGCTAAACACTGCCTTAGCTTTAGACCTTTATGAATCTCATGAGCAGAGAATCTTGGCCTATTATCGGTGGGAGATACAGTGTATTTTGAAAAGGGTTAAAGCTCAAAGTACATCATATATAGCCTCTGTAAGGTGTAGAAAGCTGGTACCTTTAACACAACATTCTGTTGTAGGGCCTATAAAAGGAGATCCCAATCAGGCATTAGACAACTGCATTAGAAGGTTACAAAGGTGTGGTCTTCAGGTCTCGGGAACAGCAAGGTTAAAAACTGATAAGGAAAAGAAGGTCAAAGTAAAAACAGAAAAATGAGGTTTACTTTTGTTATATTGCTTGGTGTAGTGGTAGCTGAAGAATTAAGGGTAACACATTTTAGTCAACCTAGAGATAATGTATGGATAACACTTGCTAGACAGATTAATCAGTCATCGCTTTGTCTCAGCCTTGGAGGAGTTACTAATCCATTTCGAACATGTTTGGTAGGGCTTCCAGTATGGTCTCCTCAAGAATTTTGTAGTCTTATTAATAACCGTGCCTTATGTATGCGCAATATGGTAAATAATAAATTGCCTGCACAAAGAGGGTATACTGCCAGTCAGAGTGACGGCTACTGTCAATGTCTGCTAATTCAATCACTTAATACTCCTTTGCATTCCCCACATGAGAAGTTAGTTCTTTTTGGAAGTGCAAATGCTAGCATGACCAGCACTTCCAACGGTGGGTGGTTCAGCTTTGATTACTCTAATTCTCAAAAGATGAATCAGCATAAACAGACATGGGCTACTCTGGATTCATCTCTAAGCCCAGACATAGTGTCCAAACAGCTTTATAACCAATGTAAAGGCTCTAGGATCATGACACCTAAGAAATTACCTACAGGAATATTTCTAATTTGTGGAGATAGAGCCTGGAATGGTATACTTGCCCAGCCTCAGGGTGGACCTTGTTATTTAGGCAAGTTATCATTATTCCACCCTAATATATCTGTGTTAATGCAACTAAGTCATAAGACAAGCAGGCAAAGGCGCAGCTTACATAACTTAGACTGTAGTCAAATAGGAGATCCATGGTTCTGGAGTAAATTTAAACAAGTGATGGTTTCAGCTCTCCTACCATGGGGTGCTGCAAGCAAAGCAATGACTTTAGCAAAACAAATAGGGTGTTGGGCTAAGGGTGAATTGAATAAGACCTCACAGATATTAGATATGTTGGCTGCAGATGTGCAAAGTTGTTAGAGCTGCCATAGATTTCTTACTGTTAGCACAAGGCCATGGGTGTGAAGAGTTTGAAGGGATGTGTTGCATGAATTTATCTGATCATTCTGTATCTATTCATGCTAAGATAAAAGAGCTATGGCTAGGGCTTAACAGCCTTAAGGAAGAAGAAGGATTGGGAATTGATGAATGGCTTAAAAGCTTAGGATTGGGACCATGGTTAAGAAACCTTGTAATATATGTTATAGGGATATTAGGTGTACTCTTATTGCTCTTACTTATATTACCTTGTTTCTGTAGCTGTATCCAAAAAATGGTTAGTAGGATGATAGAGAAAACCTGGCAAACTAACCTCCTTTCTCAAAAAGAAAAAGACAGGGGAAATGTCGGGAGTTTAGTTCAAGCATGGCTTAAAGAAAAAGGCCATGAAGGCATACAGTGAGAGAAAAGTAAAAGGTAGTTGCAAAGCAGTTCCAAAAGCAGTTCCCAGCCTGATTTCTATAAACAATTAGACTTTCTCAGGCATCACTTTATAAACAATAAGGTTCTCAGACAGTCTTCCCATAACAAGCGAATCACCCTCTCTGGGAAAAGATGGCACCCTGGGAACAGATATGGAAGTTTTGGGAACCTTTCATACCACAGTGGGAACACTGGTTTTGTTTTGTGTAAACAATTAACGGTATTGTAAAACAAAAGGAGTGGTTAGAGTTTTCTCTGTTTGCCTATCATAAACTTGGATTTTGGAATATGCATGAAGTTCGTTAACACTGTTATTTAAAGTGACTGATTGATCAATAAATCGGAGTTCAATGCATTAAAGGATGGTCGTCTCACCTTCACTTCAACAATTAATTAATATGGTAAAGTATGAGCAATACAGCGCTGGGTACAGTGGGGGAAGTTTTCCCTCCAACTGCACACTGATAGTTGAGGCTTACAGGTGTTTATAGGGGTACTCATCAGCCTCATCAGCTTTCTCAGCAGTTTCTATTCCCAATTTTTATGTCACAATTCCATACCTTTTGTGATTAGTTTTCCTCAGGATGTATCCCAGAAAGGAGTATGCCCAGATGGTGGTGGTTCAGTTTCTGAAAGAAGGAAGGAATCTCCCAGATGGCATGGTCCAGATTCCAGATGTGCGTCCACCTTTTAATTGCAGAGACTATAAATCTCGAAACAGTGATGTCCAGCTTCCCTTGGTTAAAACTATTAATCCATGAGTTGATGTTCATCTTCCTTTCTCAAGCTGCTTTTCACTGTTTTGTAAGGTGTGAGATAAGCATGTTTCCTTTATATATATTCAAAAGCTATAGTTTCAAAGATCCTTACTACAAGCAATATTCTAAAATTATAATTCAACAGGTTATTATTGCAAAACTCTTTAAGGCTTAGCTACAAGCATAAAGTTCTTGTCAAAAAGCAACATCCCTAAAGATTTAATTCCAATGCTCCTAAATCAACTTAAGACTTATAAAGGTTAATTACAAACAAAAGATAGGTTCAAAGCTATGCTTTACTTTCCTTAGTAATTATTAGAATTCGTCTTTATAACTGTCCCATGGTCGCTTCCCACCCATATTACAATCACAAATACACACGTTGCCTGTATGAACCTGACACGAAACACAGCTTTGTATTTCACAGGGGGGCACAGGGACGGCTCCTGTGAGAAGCTGCTGGAAGCCTCCACCGTGTCTGGCACAGCCAGTTCCTGGTGGCTTCAAAGATGGACCTGCTGCTGGCAAAGGCTGGGCCAGTTACAAATGGTGGCAATGCCTCTGTGATAACAGATTGAAAAAGAAATCAAAATAGAGATTGTGGCGCAGTTTTAACTCCAGTCAGAGGAGAGCAGAGGGAGAACATGTGAGAAGAACAACTCTGCACACATCAAGGTCAGTGCAGAAGGAGGGGCAGGAGGTTCTCCAGGCACTGGAGATCCAGGCACCCTGCAGGAGAGCCATGGAGAGAGGGGCCCTGCTCCCAGGCTGGAGCAGCCTCTCCCTGGAGGAATGCACCCCCTGGAAGAGTGACCCATGCTGCAGCAGTTTGGGAAGGACTGTTGTCCCTGGCAGGGACTCACACTGCAGCAGTTTGCAGAGGGCTGCTGCCCCTGAAATGGACTCACATGGGAGAAGCTCCTGCAGAACTGTCTCCCTTGGGAGTGACCCACGGTGCAGCAGGCGAACCACTCCTCTCTCTGAGCAGGGGCAGAAGTCATGGGTGATGAACAGATCATAACCCCCATTCCCTGTCTCCCTGCACTGCTGGGGTGGGAGGCAGAGCTGGAAGGAGGGAGCTGGGGGGCTTATTTTATTTCCCCTTTTCCTGCTCTGACCTTGTCAGTAATAAATGAATTTCATATCTCTAAGTAAGCCTGTTTTTCCCAGGACATTATTTGATGAGTGATCTCACCCAGTCCTTATCTCAACCCATGAACCCTTTATTAAATTTTCTTCGTCCAGCTGCAGAGGGGAGTGAGTGAGCAGCCCACATGGATGCCTGGCATTTGGCCTGGGTCAACCCACGACACCTTGGTACCACAGGGTCACAATGGACCCTTGGTTCTATGGGGTCTCATTGGCTCCATCAGGCCCTGCAGGGCCACTTCATTCAACAAGGCCCCAACAGTGGTCTCCAGGATTCCATGAGGCCCTGCAATGTTAAAATGGACCTTTGGATCCATGGGGGCCCACAGTGTCACAATGGGCTCTTTTGGTCCTACAACTTCACAATGGCCCCTCGGTTCCATGTATCCTGCACTGTTCCATGAATCCTTAGCTCCATGGGGTCCTGTAGGGTCACAATGGTCTCCTTGGTTTTGTGGTGCCACAGCTGCCATAATTTCCATGGTATCACATCTGCCCTTGGATCCCAAGAGGCCCCAGAGTGTGACAATGGCCCCTTGCTTCCATGACGCCCTGTAGTGTCACAATGGTGCCCATGATTCCATCAGGCCCTGCAGTGTCACCATGGGCAGTTGGTTCAATGACACTCCACAAAGTCACCATGGCCCCTTGGTTCCACAGAGCCCCACTGTGTCACTGTGGTCCCTTTGCTTCCAAGGTTTAGAAGTGCCAGAATGACCCTTTGGTTCTATCAGGCCTTGAAGTTTCAAAATGGTCTTCACAATTTCATGAGCACCCCCTGTGTCACAAGAGACTCCTGGTTCCCTGAAGTTCTCCAGTGTCACAATGGGCCCTTGGTTCCATGAGATTTGGTAGAGTCACAATTGACTCCCTGGTTCCATGAAGCCCTGCTGTGTCACAATGCCCATGGTTCCACGAGTGTCCATAGTGTCACCACGGTCTCCTTGGATCCCCAGTATCACCATGGTCTCCTTGGTATCATCCAGACCTTGTAACAAGAGATAGGCAGCCATTTTGTGCCTTAGATGAAAGGCTGCAGAACTCATGGTTGTGAGGCTGTGTCACTGATTAGAAACAAAACCCACCTGAATCTGAATGTGAAATATCATCTCAAGTACCTTCAATCCCAGCCTCAACAGAGGTAGAAAATACAAACAGAGATTCCACAGTAAATCAAAAACAGGGACCATATTTTGAATGCAGGCAAACGCCTTCAACTGCATTCAAATGCACTCGATATGATGGGGAGGTGATAATCCCCTATTCCAAGAGTGAACTTAAGAAGGGCTGACTATTGAAGGAACTGCAGAGAACCACAATATAAGAAAAGCAGGTGGCACAGGTGATTCTGGGATAGGGAGACCAGAAAGCAAGAGCAGATGAACCAGCGCAGTCGCCACCAAGAAGATCACGTTCACACGCTGTGGGCAGCAACCCCATCAGGCCGTGCCACCATCCCCTGGTACAAGGGGGGTCACGATGGTTCATTTCACTGATCTCAGAGTGCGAAGACACACAGCAGGGGACTTTCAGTATTAACCAAAACAAATGCACCTTTTAGTGAGTGCCCACAGCAGATGCAACACAAGGATTAGAAAGGAGATAAAGGACAGAGAGACAGAGAAAAGGAGGGGGGGAATGGCTGCCAACAGAGAGATGAAATCCTTGTGGTCTGACCAATAGATCCGTCTGGTCACGTTGGGGAGAGTCTCAAAGTCTTTGGTTAACTCAAGGCTCTTTTATAATCTACCGCCGGGAGGGGAGCAGGACGGCACATGGGGGTAACAGTGGAGAATAAATCCATTGGGAACAGGTACAGACAGTCCAGTTCTGAACAGCACAAACTGGTGCCAGCAGTGAGCGGGGCCCGTTGTTTCAGGACTGATTCCTACAAGAAACATCCCGCTTCCCATGGCAGACATCCCACTCCAGTCAGGCCAGCACCCCTGGGTTAGAATTTTAGGGGTCTCAGTCTCAGTCCTTGGGGAGGGCTTCAATCTCCATCCTTGATGACGGCTGTGAGGCAGATGAGGGATCTCTGGACTGTCTCTTACAGACTGACATCCCTAAACATAAAAATAAATGTGCATTTCCTATTAAAAATAAAATTTACGGAATTAGGAAAATTATTTTTATTATTTATGATAGTATTATTCTATATTGGTATCACAAAATTTTAATATTTGTATTTAAAAATCAATACCTTTTTAGCAAGCAAATAATTTATTGGTCATTAGTTCTAAGTAACACAATTCCTAACATTAATTCATTGACCAGTGTGGCTATTGATTCCTACTTCTTTAGTCTAATCTGTCCTATTTTAAATCCTTTTGTTATCTTTTTTATCCTTTTCAAAGACAGGATAAAAGAGGCCACTTTGCGGTCCGTGGAGACATTTCTGGGGCACATTTGGGGCAGTTTTGGGTCTGGAGAGGGAATTCAGAGAGAATTTGAGGGTCTGGAGGACACTTGGGGGAGCCGGGTGGGCACTTGGTGGGGCACTCAGGGATTCCAGTTCGGGGTTCGGGGCAGCACTTGGGGGTCCAGGGTGGCCTTTGGAGGGAGGGGAGGGGAATTTGGGGCCCTTCGGGGTCCGGGCGGGCCCTTGGGGGGCTCTGACGGGGCTCACTGGGCCGCGAGCGGTGATGGGAGTTGTAGGCGCGGGTCTAATGCAGTTTAACGGAGCCGCGGAGCATAAGGGGAGTTAGAGTCGCAGCTGCAAAAGAGGTTGGTGGAGGTACGGGGCATGACGGGAGATGAAGTCCCGGCTGAAAGAGCACTGGGCATGTGCCGCGGAGCATGATGGGAGCCGTAGTCCCGGAAGTGGCTCCAACGCTTTGTTTGGAGGTTCGTGAAGGCTCTTGGCGGACACTTCTGCATCCGAGCCACGACTTGAGATCCTCGGAGGAACGTAAACGGTTCGAGAGAACTTGCCGGGAGCTCGGGGAGCTCTAAGCGGGCTCTTTAGGGCGCGGGGCACCGCAGGAGTTTTGGGCGTGGGACTGTGTTCTGAGGAGCTCTGGGGCCGTGGGGGATGACAGGAGATGAATTTCCAGAAGTGGCTGTACCGAGCATCTGTGGGGTTGGGAGCACTCAGGGGGTCCGGGGACGCTTTTGGGGGGACCTGAATGGGCGCTGAGGGGGCTCCGAGGGATCCTAGAGCGTCTGGGGGACACTTAAGGGACAAAGGGGTAGCGGACCCCGGGGTTAGAGCGCCGGGACATGACTGGGGTTGTAGTCCCGGCTCCAATGGGGCTCAATGAGGCCGCGGGGCATGACGGGAGTTGTGGCTACCGTAGGCACCGTCCCCGAGTCTCCGATCTCTGGCGCTGATTGGCTTCGGGCGGCGATGGGCGGGAGTCTCGGCAAATGGGATGCGGCAGAGGCGGGAACAGCCCATTCAACCTCTCCAATCCCTCCCAGTACAGCCCGGTTCATCACCCGTACAGCCCACGTCATCCCAAGTAGAACCCAGTTCAACCCCAGTGCCCCTCCAATCCCTCCCAGTAAAGCCCAGTCCCTCCCAATACACCCGAGTTTATACCCAGTCCCTCCAAGTTCCCTCCAATGCAGTCCACAGGCTGCCCCAGTGTCCCCAGTCCTCCCCACAACGGCCCCAGTGTCACTCCCAGTATGCCCCAGTGTCTCCCACAGCATTCCCAGTGTCCCCAGTATGTCCCAGTCCTCCCCAGTGTTTCCAAGGACAGTTTCATTTCTCACGGTGGCCGTGGCAGCCAAACCCAGCAGTGGGGTCAGTGCAGTGCCCATGGCCACAGCCCCTTGCAGGGCCCAGTGCAGCTTGGGCTGATGATCCACCCTCACAGCTGGCCCAGGGCAGCTCTGCAGTGCCTTTGGTGGCACCTGGGGCTGGCACACACCTGAGCAGTGTGTCTGTTTGCAGTGGGGAAACTCAGGAGTTTCAGATTGCTGCAACAAGTACAAAAAGGGAAAACCCCTCTCAGGCTGGGTGCAGCCAGCTCTGCAAGCACAGCAGGGCCCAGGGCAGTGAGGACAGACAGGATGGGGCTGGGCAATGTGGAGCAAGGTTGTCCATACTGGGTCAGAGCTCCAGGCACAGCTTCTGTGAGCAGGCCAGAGCTGCTGAGGAGAGACCCTGCGTCAGTATCAATCACAGAATGCTGCAATCACCTCTGCTCTAAGGAGAAATTTAATAAAAGACACCCTTTAAAATAGGAATGTATATTTTATTACTGCTCTTTGAAATCTTTCTCCATAACTGGACTAGGAAAACTTTAATGACTCTCTCAGGGCTTTGCTGTTGTTTACATCAGACTCACTCCTTGAGAGTGTCTTGAAAAAACTTCTCAAGAACACAAAGTTACATTTGACTCCAAATTTTCTTGAAGTTTTAATGGCTTCCGCTGAGGGACATGACTGCCTGCCTCTTTCTGCCCACACAAAGGCTCCTGGGGGACATGCTGCACCACAGCCCTGCCCTGGCAGGGAAATTCCTTTCTGTTTGGGTCCTGTCTGGCTCTCCCTGTCTGCCCCTTGCATTAATTCTTTCTTCCTCTGGCTGTTCTCTATTGTGCCAAAAGGATCCACCATCTCTGAAATCTCCCTTCAGCCCTCCCAGGTCTCCTCTGCTGTCCTCAGTCTCCACTCCACTGAGCACAGAGCTGCTTTGTGCCTGAACATGAATTTGCTATTTCAGAGGGTGTCATTTATTCAGGCCTGAGCTCTAGTGAGGGATAACTCCCAATCTCACATGGACATTTAATTTTACCAGCGTGTTGCTCCTATACAGTCACTAAATGTGAATTACAATTTACCCATTTCCATAAAACCCACACCAAGTTCCCAGATTCAGTCCTTGTTTTCTCTATCCCTGCACCCTTGAGCCAGATGTTTTCTTCTTCTCTTCCAACCATCCTTGCTGGGAAAGCAGCCCCTGCCTGCCTTGTTCCTGTGCTGAAAGTTCACAGGCACAGTAAAAACTGAATGAACCCTTTTGGTAACAGCCCCAGGCTCTGTGTGGGCAGGCAGATGCAGGCAGGAGGCAGAGCTGTCAGCAAAGGAAGGGCCCAGCCAGGTGGGGCAGCCGGGGGATGCCGACAGCCTGCAGGGACAGAGGCGCAGGGCAGGGACACCGTGGGACAGCCTGGGCTGCACAGAGCACAGGGATGGGCAGCAGCTGCAAGACAGCCCTGCCAGAGCCACCTTGGGCAGCACTTTGGCCATGGCTGCTGGCCCTGGGCCTGAGGCAGGAGCAGGAGACAAGTGACCCTTGCAGGCCTGGGGCCTCATTGCCTCCTTGTCCCTGCTCAGCAGCCTGGCAGGGGCCACCCCATGCTCCTGCCCTTGGCATTGCACATCCCCACATGCCAGTGCCCATCCCGGGAAGAGCCCTGAGCAAGGAGGGAGGGACAGGATCTGCCTGGCCAGGGGCTGGGGCTCAGGCCTTGGCCCTGTGCATTCCTCAAACACATCCAGCTTTGCTCAGCACCAGAGACACCTTTGCCTTGTTTGTCCCCAGCTGTCATCACTGCCTCCAGTGTTCTGCTCTAACTGGAACCTGGGGACACTTTCCCAGTGGTGTCCCTCAGTGGGACACATTAAAACTTCAAGAAAATTTGGAGTTTAAATTTAGCTTTGTGTTATTGACTCTCAAATACTGAGTCTGATGTAAACAACAGCAAAGCCCTGAGAGGGTCATTAAAGTTTTCCTAGTCCAATCATGGAGAAAGATTTCAAAGAGCAGTAAGAAAATATACATTCCCATTTTAAACGGTGTCTTTGATTAAATTTCTCTTTAGAGCAGAGGTGATTGCAGCATTCTGTGATTGATATTGACCCAGGGTCTCTCCTCAGCAGCTCTGGCTTGCTCACAGAAGCTGTGGCTGGAGCTCTGACCCAGTGTGGACAACCTTGCTGCTCCACATTGCCCAGCCCCATCCTGTCTGTCCTCACTGCCCTGGGCCCTGCTGTGCTTGGAGAGCTGGCTGCACCCAGCCTAAGAGGGGTTTTCACTTTTTTGGGGTTTTTTTGAAGCAATCTGAAACTGCTGAGTTTCTCACTGCAAACAGACACACTGCTCAGGTGTGTGCCAGCCCCAGGTGCCACCAAAGGCACTGCAGAGCTGTCCTGGGCCAGCTGTGAGGGTGGATCATCAGCCCAAGCTGCACTGGGCCCTGCAAGGGGCTGTGGCCATGGGCACTGCACTGACCCCACTGCTGGGTTTGGCTGCCACGGCCACCGAGAGAAATGAAACTGTCCTTGGAAACACTGGGGAGGACTGGGACATACTGGGAACACTGGGAATGCTGTGGGAGACACTGGGACATACTGGGAGTGACACTGGGGAGGACTGGGACATACTGGGAACGCTGTGGGAGACACTGGGACATACTGGGAGTGTCACTGGGGAGGACTGGGACAACCTGAGGACACTGGTGGCATTGCGGAGAAAACTGGGGACACTGGGGCATCATGTGGATCAGGTTGGGAGGAACTGGGAACGACTGGGAATGAACTCAGGTGTATTGGGACAGACAGGGCTGCACTGGGAGGGACTGGAGGGCCACTGGGGTTGAACTGGGTTCTACTTGGAATGAAATGGGCTTTAGTGGGGTTATATTGGTCTGTACTGGAATGGACTGTACTGTCCCTGGATGGACTGTAGGAGTTAGATTAGGCTGTTTCCGCCTCCGCCACATCGCATTTGCCGTGGCTCCCACCCATCACCGTTCCCAGCCAATCATCACTAGGAATCTGGGCCTAGGGGCCGTGCCCAAAAAGGCACCATATTTTCTCCTTGCATACAACTCCCATCACACCCCGCGGCCCCATTAAGCCCCATTGGAGCCGGGACTACAACGCCCGTCATGCCCCGCGCTCCACAGTACCCCAGGATCGCCCCCATTTGTCCCATCAGTGTTCCCCAGACCCTCCACGATCCCTCAACGCCCCCTCACCGCCCATTCGGGAGCCCCCGAAAGCGCCCTGGACCCCCTGAGTCCTCCTGACCCCACAGATGCTCGGTACAGCCACTTGTAAAAATTCATCTCCTCTCATCCCCCGCGGCCCCAGATCCCCTCAGAACACAGTCCCGCGCCTAAAACTCCTGCCGTGCCCAGCGCCCTAAAGAGTCCGGTTAGAGCTCCCCGTAAGTTTCCGTGAGGGTTTCAAGTCGCGGCTCGGACGCAAAAATGCTCCCTAACAGCCGTCCCGGACCCCCAAACATCGTGATCGAGCCACTTCCGGGACTTCAGCTCCCATCATGCTTCGCGGCGCACGTCCGGCGCTATTCCAGCCGGGACTTCATCTCCCGTCCTGCCCCGCGCCCCACCGAGAGTCATTGTAGTGGCGCCTCAAACTCCCGTGATGCTCCGCGGCCCTATTAAATCGTATGATACCTGCGCATACAACTCCCATCACCCCCCGCGCTGAAGAGAATCCCGTCAGAGCTCCCCCAAGGGCCCGCCTGGACCCCAAAGGGCCCCAAATTCCCCTCCCTGACCTCCAAGGGCCCCCCTGGATCCCCAAGTGCTGCCCCGGACCCCGAACTCTCCGTCGCGATCCCTGAGTGCCCCTCCAAGTGCCCACCCGGCTCCCCCAAGTGTCCTCCAGACCCTCAAGTTCTCTCTGAATTCCCTCTCCAGACCCAAAACTGCCCCAAATGTGACCCAGAAATGTCACCAGGGACCCCAAAGTGCTGCCCCTTGACCCTGTGTGAGAAAAAGATGAGATGAAAAAGATGATAAAAAAGATGATAAAAAGACGACAAATATAACTAATTACCATAAAGAGGAAGAAATAAGTCGCCAAGAAATAATAATTAATTTATGGAAGGAATTATGTTTTTAATTAATTAAATTAATTAATGAATGAAAGGAATTCTTAGCATGAGAGACAATGTTTTTTTTATTGCTAAAAAATGTATAGATTTTTAAAGGAAAATATAAAACTAATGTGATAAAAATAATAAAAATATAATTATAAATTAGAATATTATGTTTATAACTTTATTTATTAATTAAATTTTTTTATAAGGAAAAATACTTTCATTTTTTTATGTGTTTTGAGATGTCAGTCCCCGGTGGGCCATGTCAGACATAGTGAGGTTGGGGGTGAGGAGCAGCTTGTCCAGACAGGGTCAGCCTGCAAGGGGCTCATTCTTCTCCCTGCCCAGACCTCCTAAGGAGACATTCAGCATCAAGATCACCTGGGAAATGCTTCTGTCCCTTCTTCTCTGAAATGAAAACAAAAAAAAAATATTCCGTTGACTGAAAAGAAAAATCATGAGGTGCACATTGGAATCTCCCTCCTGAAGAGAACTCCAAACTGACTCCAATCACTGCACAAGCCCTGTAGACTCAAAGACAATGGAAGGGAGACAAAGAGCTCCTGAGGGCTTTCTGTATTTTAACCAGCCCCACGCTGGATTTGGGGCTGGCTCCAGGAGCCTCAGGCATGCAGAGAAGGATGGAGAAGCTGCTCAAGGAGTCAGCAGCAAAACTCCAAGTGCCTTGGAGCATGGCTGGGCCCCAGTGAGGGCAGGGAGTGCCAAGGGCTGCCCAGGGCCTGGTGAGAGCAGATCCTTGAGGGCAGGATTGCAGGGAGCCCAAGGCTCTGAGCAGGGAACTGCAGTGCTGAGCAAGGCCTGGCAGGGCTGGGTTTTCTCTCCTTTCAAGAGTCTCTGGGTAGGCACTGCTGGTTTCAGGTCCATGGTCCCTGTGCTGCTCTTGGCCTGTTCTGGTTATGGTGACGAAGGCAAAAGCTCTGACCATAGTCCTGATGTTGTGTTATGTTTTCTCTGGTTAGAGGCGTTAATTTAATTCTTCATTTGCATGGTGGCTTGTTGTTCTAGGGGTTTTCGTTAGGTCATTCTTTTCTGTTATGTCTTCTGGGATTTTCATATTTGGTTATTATCTGACACAGTCCTCTTCTTTATGGTGTTGGGCAGTTCAACAATTTAGATGGGAGTGGGAATGATAGTAAAAGATTCTAAAATCATAAAATTCGGGGAATTAGAAAGAAGCTAGACATAGTGGGGCCGTAGAAAAATGTTAAAATAGACTCTGGAAATGTTAGGCTTTGTGTTTGCCAGATCATGTGAATTTGCACCTGTGTAAGCAGTATATGATAAAAGATATAATTGGTAGATGTGATGATTGTTTAGTAATTAAATACAATTATTGTATAATCATTAGAAGAATTCTGAGAAACTATGTTAGATGTTTGGGGGGGGGGTCACGATGAGCCCATGCTTGGCTGAAATCTATGTATACAATAGAACAATATAAGTTTAATAATTAACATTAAAGTTATATAAGGATTGACTATAAAAACATGTTTGTCCCAAATGCATGTCGGAGACAGATTTGGGGTTGTAACCCTGACACTCAGAGCTCCTCAATAAAAGCACCTGCATAGAATCACTCTCGTGATTATGTGCTTCTGAACGCTGACAGGAGCAGTGGGGGGAACACCTTACAGTGAGGGGATTTACATAATTATAAATCCTTTAACTAGCATTGGAACTTGACATAACTGTTAAACATTCAACAAACAATCTATGACTAACGTTGGAACTGTATATTAACTCCTTTAACAATGAACTTTATATCAACACCCTTAACAATGTATTCTCTACAATTTCCCCCTCTAATTGTTCGATTGGGCTGAAGCTTGCATCAATTAGCAATTGTTTCTTCTTGAAAGTACAATTTTTAATATTGGTTGTAAATTTGCTTGGCATCTTCATGTTCTTGATCATTCATTATCATGATTACTTTTACTTCTTTTTTATTAAGCTCTTTTGGTATCATTACACTTGCTTGTACAGCAGATGCTACAACTCGGGTTATACAGGGGAGCATGCAAGGTAGGAGGATCAAACCAGCAATTTCACATAAGATGAAAAAGGTTTTTTTTCCCCACCAGTTTCCTTTTAATGACCAGAAATTGTCCCACCAGCTGGTATCGAATGTAGGGGTCCACTCTGGTGTTCCAACATAAGCTAACTTCCAGATTTCCTTTGAGATATTTCTAATGACTTCACTGCAGTCATCCATTTCTAAGCAGCACTCAGAGGAGTTAAATTTTCCACGTATGCTTCCATCATCAGCTAATAAATAATCTACTGCTAGTCTGATTTGATACACCACAGTTCTAGTCTGGGATAGTTGGTCATTTATGTGGTCTAAAGCTAGAGAGGCTCGGTTCGATACCATCTCGAGTACTGCCTGTAATCTCAGAATCCGATTTAACCCCGTATAAATTGGGGTCCGGTGTCCCCAGGACCCATCTTGAGCCCGGGTCGCCGATCCATGAGTGCAAATTATTTCCTGGGTGTTCCATACTGTGTTTTTCCGTGTCTGTGTTCCTCCAATTTCAATTAAGTTTCTTTTTCGTCAGCTAGATTTCTTGAAATAATCACATACTGGGACCCCTAGGTTAAATCCAGACTCTTTTGGGAGTAAGAAAAATGACGCTCTAATAATTCCGATAGTGCAAGTGCTGCTCCACTCCCCGGGTAATTCAGTGTAAGCCACATTCCCACATGTCCAAACCAGGTTTTCTGGAGCTTTCCAGGAAGCATCACTGAGAGTCATTGGAAATTCCCAGTACTTGGATATTTCTCTCACTCCCCAGAATGGGTCTATTCCTCTTATTCCTTTATTTCTTTCTTTATTTATTACTTTATTTCTTCCTTTATTTATTCCTTTATTTATTCCTTTTCCAGTACACTCATGGAGTTTAGATCCTTCTCGGTAGATACAGCCTGTTTCTTTCTTCCCAATGGATTTTCAGTGTTAAATTTATTATTTTAAATTATTATTATTATTATTATTACTATTATTATTATTATTATTATTATTATTATTATTATTATTATTATTATTATTATTATTATTATTATTATATATTAATATATAACATAACATAACATAACATATATTATATTATATTATACTATATTATAATTTATTATATTATATATAATAGATTCTATATTGATTAATAATAGTATTATTATATATAACTTATATATAACTAATATGTAATTAATATTAATAATATTAATTAATGTATATTATATATATTATATAATATATATAATTATATATATTATATATATTTAATATTATTTTATATATAATATATATATGTTATATAATACATAATATATATTATACAAATATAATATAATATAATATAATATAATATAATATAATATAATATATATTATATATATTATAATATATATTATATATATAATATATATTAATCAATATTATCATATATAATAATATGATATAATGTAATGTAATGTAATGTAATATAATATAATATAATATAATATAATATAATATAATATAATATAATATAATATAATATATGTTATAGTATATATTATATTAATATTTTATATAACATTAATACATAATAATATTATTTTATGATTATTATAATAATATTAAAATAGTATTTTAATAAAGTAATATTACTTATTATTATTTAATAAATAATATTTTAATAAATTAATAATAATATTCATTATTTAATAAAAATTAAAATTAATAAATTAAAATGGTGTTGTTTATTATTTAATCAATAATATTTGTTTTTCCAATACAGAAAAAATAAATAATACTTCCAGTATTTATTGGGTTCTCTAGGGACCTACCCAGCTACTGGATGTTTTATTTCTAAATATCTCTTACAGGATATTTCTCCTACTGGGGTTTTATAAATTTATACATTTTATACATTTTCCCTTTCGTAGATATACACTACTCTTCTCCAATTATTTTAGACTTCAATTCCCGCCATTCTTTTCCTCTTTGTCCAATAGCTGGTACCTTTTGTCTTGTTTGTGTCCATTTTAAGATTTCTATTGGTCTTAAGCTGATCCCTTCCCAAGGCCAGACTTCGGCCATTTGTGTATTTCCACAGATCCAGCAATTAGTTAAATGTAACTCTTTCCTGATCTTTTCCACTAAATCTATGAATAAGTTTTTCCCATGAGATGTTTCTAGGTCTTCTTTCTCATTTACTGGTGTTGTTACTTCTTTCTCTTTTATTAAGTTTGCTGTGCCTTTTTGATTGGACTTACGTTCAAAGCCAAGCCAAGCATCTGCTATAGGATGCTTCCCAAGCAGTCATTGCAGTCATTCTATATTTTGTGAAATCCAATAAGTCTTCCCGTGCCCTTGACAGGTTGCTAACAGAGAGAGGTTGACACAGTTTAGGTTTAAATTTGTATGTACTCGTATTAAAGATCCGGTTTCTTCCCCTCTGTAAAGGGGGTAGTAACATTTAGCACATGGGCTCTTCTGACTTCCCAGCGTGATGTTAAACAAGTTAGATCAGTAAGAGCATTCCCAGGAGTCTGGTATGAGGCATTCCCTAAACTCTACAACTACTGAGCTGCACCCAGTGATTGGAGTGGCTGGTTTTAGGCGGAATGTAGACTCACCCAGCCTTGCCTCCTGGTTATGCTTTTCTCCTATGGAAGAGCTCATTGGTTTCAGTACAGAGTTTTTATTCTCTCAGTGTCAACACATTTGACTTTTCTTTACTAACTTATTTTTGCCCTGAGGGATGTTCTGTAGGAGATTACTTTATACACTAAGATTGGAGTAAACTGGGGTATTTTAACTTTTTAACACAAAAACATTCATCTAAAAACCTTGAACTCAATGGTCAGATGACTTTAAGAATTTTCGGTATCCAAAATTATAGATAAAATACTCACACCAAACAAATAACAAGGTATTTACTCTTATGCCTAGCCCTACAAAATAATAGTATGATTTTATGCTAATCCTACAAAATCATAATACACCTTATGGCTAATCCTACAAAATCATAACATACGCCGAAACAAACAAAGGCTCCAACGCAAACAAAAAATTCTTCATTCTTTAATAAACACTAACTAATAATACATGCAACAGGAAAGTATCTACTTTTCAAACTCAGAAGTAAAATATAAATAACATTAACTGCAATTTTTAACAGTTCTTAACAAGTTTTGATTATTTAAACAGTTCTTAACAAGTTTTTGACTATAGACAGTCTCCAATAGTCTTTAGGTCTCCTCTGGAGGGTTAGCTTTAGATTGTCTGAGTGATTAGTCACAATCCATTCGTTAGAAAGCTTAGTAGGGGATGTGGTTGGTTTTGACTCTTCAGTGGGAGGTGGTACAGGTCCTTTAGTCTGGGTTATATGTGTCCACCCCTTCTCTTGGGTCATATGGCTGTATTGGTGGTGAGTAGGACCTGAAAATGACCTTCAAACTCAGAGGTTAAAGGTGCAGAGTTCCATGATTTAACTAACACCCAGTCCCCTGGATTGATGTTATGTCCCTTAGTGTCTAAGGGAGAGGTTTGAAGGACATAGCCCTTTTTCTTAAGATCTTTGAATCTCCTTCCTATGGCCTTTACCTATTTTTGTGTGGCTGTCTCTCCTTCTGGATAAATTCCCGTGCTATACGGGGTTGTCAAGAAGGGGAGTCCTAACATCATTTCATAAGGTGAGACTCTTATACCTGTTTGAGGCCTTGTTCTTATATGTAACAGTGCTAAGGGTAGACATTTAAGCCAATTCATCTGGCTTTCTGTAACTAATGTAGTTAACGTGTTTTTGATGGTTTTATTCATTCTTTCTACTCTTCTGGAGCTCTGGGGATGCCAATGGGTTGTGCAACCTCCATTTCATTCCCAGGGCTTCAACAACTTGTTGTAAGATTTTGGCAGCAAAATGTGGACCTCGGTCAGAATCAACATTGTTTATCAACCCATATTGGGGAATGATGTTTGCAAGGATTGCTTTTGTGGCTGCTTGGGCTGTCTCTGTTTTGGTCAGGAACGCCTCTACCCAATGGGTGAGGTGATCCACGGTCACTAATAAGTGTCTGTGTCCCTGGACAGGGGACATTTCTGTGATGTCTACCTGCACGCTTTGGAACGGCCGCAAGGACAACTCTCTTCCCCCAGATCAGACAGTACTCTTCTCATTAATTTCTGATTAATTTGTTGGCAAGTTAAACATCCCTTGGTAACTGCCTTTGCTATGGTACGTACTCCCATGCACATTTGATCCCTTGGAAAGGGGTCACATAATCCTTGTATTCCCCAATGGGTCAACTCATGTAACTCCATCATCACCTTTCGGGCTAGAGCTTTATTTAAAATTTGCCGTCCATCAGGGGTCCATCATTCTCCATTTTCTTTTTGCTGTCCTCTCATCTTTTCTAACTCACTTAATTCTTTCTCGTCAAAGATGGGTCTTTCCTCTTTTCTTTCTCTACTAGGTGTTCCTTCTATCTTAAGAATTTTAACTGGTCTATCTTGGTCCAAGGCTACTTCTTTTGCTACATAATCAGCTAATCAACTTCCTTTCATTTTAAGGATATCCCCTTTTTGATGTCCTTTTATGTGACATTCGACTATCTCTATTGGTTTCCTTAGGGACTCTAGTACTAATTTTATTAGCTCTTCATGTATTTAAGTTTTGCCTTTAGAATTTAGGTATCTCCATTCTTCCCATATTTTTCCAAATGTATGGACAATTCCGAATACATACCAGGAGTCGGTATAGATTGTTCTTTTATCTTTTTCTAGTAAATCTAGCCCTCTCTTCAGGGCATAGATTTCACATGACTGGGCAGACCAATTTGAGGGTAGCTTTCCTTTTTCCTCAACTTGCATGTTCTGCCCATCTATGATTGCATACCCTGAGACCTGTTTACTGGCTCCCATTTGTGATGATCCATCTGTAAATAAAATTCTCCCATATGGGAGCAGCCCTTTTTCTAAATCTTCTCTCACTTTAGTCTGCATTTCAATAATTTCTAAACATTCATGCTGCAGGTCTGTTAACAGCTCTCCTGTGAGGAACTGGGCTGGATTTAAACATTTTGAAGTGACACATTCGAGGCCCTTGGTACTTATTAGGATGACTTCATGGTTTAGTATTTGGGAGTCGGTTAGCCACTGAGGGGCCTTGTGACTTAAAACATCTTTCACATTGTGTGGGGTATGAACCCGGATCTTCCCCTTTCAGGTTGGTTTCTGTGTGTCTTCTATTGGGGTGGCTGTTGCCTCTGTCACTTGCTCACAGGCTGGCCACCCTCTGGCTACTGGATCTGGTAACTTGGAGAGAGATGCGACCGGCTTCCTGCATCCTCCCCAGTCCCGTGTAAGGACTCCGCAAGCTATCCCCTCTTCCACGTTTACAAATAGGTCAAAGTTCTTTATAAGGTCTGATAGGCTCAGTACAGGGGCAGGGGACAATTTAATTTTCAGATTCCGAAGGTGTTCTCGTCATTTGAGGTCCAGGTTACAGGCTCTGATTCGTTCAATTTGCCATATGGAAATTAAATTCTCTTATTATACTGATCAAGCTATAATCTGCAATGCCCAAACAAACCTAGTAATTGTCTAACGTCTCTTTTGGTTTTTGGGGCAGGGATGGACAGAATTCCCAAAATTCTCTTGGGGCTTCACCTTTTATACCCTTGGGTGATTATATGTCCTAGATCTGTTACTTCTTGTTTCACAAATTGCAGTTTCTTTTGTGATACTTTTAGGCCTTTTTCCCCTAAGAAATTTAGGAACTCTATGCTAGAACTTTTAACATTGTCTTGTTCTCCCTCTGATGCAAGTAAATCATCAACATATAGTAAAATATGTACCCCATTCTCAGGTTTAAACTGTTCTAGGATTTCTTCTAGAGCTTGCCAAAGAGATTCGGGGATTCTCTAAACCCCTGGGGAAGACCTGTCCACCTTAGTTGCTTTTTTCTTTTCTTTTCAATGTCCTCCCATTCAAAGGCAAACAAACCAGTTCCGGCACTCTTCAGCCAGGGGACACACGCAGAAGACATCCTTTAAATCCATGACAGAGACCCATGCATGCTCCTCAGGTACTTGGCTTAAAACGATGTGTACGGGTTTTGTACTACCGGGTGTTGTGGTGTGCTGTAATGTCCCATTTTGGCCTTCCAGGTCATCCCCCCAGGTGTGCCTATACCTCTCTACCTTCCCCCTTGCCCCCATGCTGACTGAGTCCTGTCAATCAGGCTTAACATTCCAGCAAGGCGTCGTGTGGTTGGTCAAGTTCAAAGGATGTCCCTCAGGCCCAGGGGTCATTGGCCTGTCTGGGTGTCAACTTCCCCCTGAGACCCTGCCCCTCTCACCTGGTTGGTGGCTCACCTGTACCTCCCCTCCCCCTGTCCCTGAGCTTAAAAGGTGATCAGACCATGCGGCCGGGTCCTGTTGGAGCAGTTGCTCACGTTCAGACCTCTGTAACCATGGAATAAACCTCTGGACATTAAACCCTCCAGCAGAATCCTCTCCTTTTTCTCTTCACCATCGCCTGAAGCTATTCCTCCTGAGGTAAACGGGGGTTCCTAACAAGCCTGGACTTGTTCAGTGCCCAGCTGCAACCACCAGCAAGCCAAGGTATCTCTGGGGTGATACACCGCAGTTGCTGCCTTTGGCCCAGCAGCGAGGGTCAGACTGGCCCAGGCACAATCTAACTGGAAATATTGGGTGCCTTTTTCTAATAGCTCTGGCTCTGAGCAACAGCGTCTGCAGTGGCACAGGAAACTCCCAGCTGATGGGAACAAACTTTCTGGCTGACTGCAGAGGCCAGGACAAAGCTGAGTGGTTTCCCTGGTGTCCCCCAGCCCTTGCTGGCCCCAGGGGCTGATGGCATTTGTGCTCCCTCAGGTTCATGTCCCCACAGCAACAGCATGGGGGTGCTCGCCCTGCTGTGTGCAATGCAAACAGGGGCTGCTGAGCCAGTGCTGCAGTGTCTGTGCCTGCAAGGCCGGGGTACCTGTGTGAGCTGGGAGAGAGGCCAGGGCTGCAGAGGGGGGATGTTGTTGGCAGCTGCATGAGGACGCTCTGGGACGCTGCCCTGGGCTGTGCAGCGCAGTGGGGATGGATCAGCCCCTGCTCTGCTGTTCCTTCCTGTCTGTCCCAGGGCCCATGCAGATCCCAGGGCCACCAGGGCAGCGGGTCAGGGCCACGGCAGCAGCACTGGCAACACCAAGTGCTTCTGCTGCTGGGCACAGCTGCTGGGCCAGCATTGATCTGCCCCCAGCTCTGCACACAGACATTGCTGCTGCAGCTCCAGAGGAGACAACAAAAGGGCATCTCTGCAGAAAACTTTGCTGGGAGATCCTTTAGTTTCTTTAAAGCAACAAAGAGTGCAGTCCCTTATTGGACAGTCTTTGGGCACAGGAAAGGTGGAGAGAAACAAAATGAAAAATGGCACAAATGATTATATTTATTAGTGGACAAGATTTAAAAAGTAAAATAAATAGATAAAGAACCACCAAAATGAAACCATCAAGAAGTATCAAAGATGATTTTTATTACATGTGATTTGCAGAAACTGGCCAGCAGTTTAATGCTTCTGAAACCATCCAGTCATCAGTCTCCACACTGCAGCCTTGAGCTCCTGGTTCCTCAGGCTGTAGATGAGGGGGTTCAGGGCTGGAGGCACCACTGAGTACAGAATTGAGAGGGCCAGATCCAGGGATGGGGAGGACATGGAGGGGGGCTTAAGATAATAAAATGTACTAGTGCCGAGGAACAGGGAGACCACGGCCAGGTGAGGGAGGGAGGTGGAAAGGGCTTTGTGCCATCCCTGCTCAGAGGGCATCCTCAGCACAGCCCTGAAGATCTGCACATAGGCGAAAACAATGAACACAAAACAGCCAAATGCTAAACCCACACTAACAGCAATTAGCCCAAGTTCCCTGAAGTTGGACTGTGAGCAAGAGAGCTTGAGGATCTGTGGGATTTCACAGAACTGGCCCAAGGCATTGCCATGGCACAGGGGCAGGGAAAATGTATTGGCTGTGTGCAGCAGAGCATTGAGAAAGGCACTGGCCCAGGCAGCTACTGCCATGTGGGCACAAACTCTGCTGGCCAGGAGGGTCCCATAGTGCAGGGGTTTGCGGATGGACACGTAGCGGTCATAGTACATGATGGTCAGGAGGAAATACTCTGCTGACAGGAAGAAGAAAATCAGAAAGACTGGGGCAGCACATCCTTTGTAGGAGATGTCCCTGGTGTCCCAGAGGGAATTGTGCACGGCTTTGGGGACAGTGGTGCAGATGGAGCCCAGGTCAGTGTGGGCCAGGTTGAGCAGGAAGAAGAACATGGGTATGTGCAGGTGGTGGCCGCAGGCTACGGCGCTGATGATGAGGCCGTTGGCCAGGAGGGCAGCCAGGGAGATGCCCAGCAAGAGGCAGAAGTGCAGGAGCTGCAGCTGACATGTGTCTGCCAATGCCAGCAGGAGGAAGTGCCTGATGGAGCTGCTGTGTGACATTTACTGTGCCTTGGCATGGGAATCTGTAAAAAAGTAATCATGGCATAGTTGGGTTTGGAGAGGACTTTAAATGTCCCTGCACAGCCTGGGGGCACTTTCCTCCCACTGCTTGCCCAGGGCTCTGCTGTCTGGAGCTGTCCCTGCCAGCAGCTGCTTCCCTGTGCCCAGAGCTGAGCCCTGCCAGTGCTGCCAGAGCCCAGCCCAGCCCTGCAGACCCTCCCAGAGGACTCAGCTCTGCCCTGCAGACCCTCCCAGCTCTGGCACTGCCCAGGAGCAGCTCTGGCTCTGCAGGCTTCCATGGCAAAGTCAGAGCAACCCTGAGGAATCCAGAAAAAGCGACACTGCTGCTGCCATTGGCCCCCTGTGCTAATCGCTGTTGCTGCCTGGTTTATTAAGATCACAGAGAATTTAATTTTCCAACCTTAACTGAGTGAGGAATATCTACGTGCAATTTCCAACCCAGACCACTCGATTAAAAAAAGCAGGGTTTTCCCCTTTCTGCAGCCCCTATTTCACTATGCTTCCTGTAAAATCAACTTGGAAATATTCTGCAGTCAAATGCACTGCTGGTAGCAGTCCTGAACAATGCAGCATCCTCCCCACACAAGGAGAACATTTCCAAGCCTTACAAGTTATCTCCTCCCACCCCGATCTTGTCCCCCAGTGCTGGGAGCAGCTGCCAGGGCTGGCTGAGAGCTGTCCCTGGCAGGCAGCAGAGTCCAAGCCCCAGCACAGCACCCTGGGCTTCAGGACCCTGCTCTGCAGGACAGCCCTGGGCACCCCAGGCTACTCTGCACAAGAGACGATCAGAAAATGTACTCACAGATTCTGTAGGCATTGGGATGTTCCAGCTGCAGGAGATCACTCCAGGAGCTGCAGCTGCATTGTCCTGCAGCCAGAGGTTCCTGTGCCAAGGGCTGGCAGTGATTCTGCCCCAGGCACTTCTCAGCACCTTCCCAGCCCTGACTGATTGAAGCTCTCTGTGCCTCTGTGCTGTGCTTGGGGTGGCTGCAGGCAGTGCCCCAGCCCTGCTGGGCTGGCAGAAGAGCTGCTCATCAAGAGAAATGTGCTTTTGAAGCTCTTCTTGGTTACCAGGAGCTGCCTCTGTGCCAGGAGCCCAGCCCAACTCAGCAGCACAGACACAGCACAAGGACTTTAATGAGCCTCTGGTGCTTTGTGCTCAGGCCCTGGACATATGTCCCTGAGAGGGAGTTGAAGAAACTTCTCCAGAACTCCAAGTCAGAATCCAACTCCAAACGTTCTTGGACTTTTAATGGGTCCCACTGAGAAACACGACTGAGAAAGTATCCCCAGGCCCCAGGCAGAGCAGAGAACTGGAGGCAGTGTTGACATGTGGGGACAAAGAGAAGGCAAGTCTTGGTGCCCTGGAGCACAGCAGCAGGGTCTGTGCCACCAAGGGCTGTGAGGAGAAACCTTGTCCTGAGGCACTGGGGCCTCCTGGCACAGCTTCAGCCAGGCTGGACACTGTCAGACCCTTGTCCTGCTCTCAGCATCCCCCCCAGCCCGCATCCCAGTGGCCTCAAGGATCTGCTGGAAGGAGTCCCTGGGGAGCCTTGGCCAGGAATGGCCCTGGGGGCTCCTGAATGCTCCCTGCAGGGACTGCAGGTTTTTCAAAGGACTTTGGGTTTTGCTTTTGCCTTGGAGTCTCTGAGAGGTTTGTGCAATCATGGCCTCCAATTACCTGCTGTAATTAGTCCCTGGACAGGCTTTGTCAGTAACAACACTCAGTGGGCTCTATAATGCTTCAAGGTACTTCAGTTATTTTAAGGTACTTGGTTGTTTCCCTTTTGATAGAGACTCTGTGAGAGGTTTGTGCAATCATGTCCCCAGTTATCTGCTTTAATGAGTCCCTTGAGAGCTTTGTACTGACACTCAGTGGGGCTCATTAATGCTTTAAGATACTCAAGATTTTTAAGGTACTTTGAATTTTCCTTTCTACACTCTGATTCTCTGAGATTTTGTGCCATCCTGGTCTCCAATTCTGTCTTCCAAGGAGCCATTGAGGAGCCTGTGTCGGGGATGGACCTCTGTGAGACCCATTCAAGCTTTGAGACACTTTGAATTTTTCCTCTGATTTCAGCTCTTGGAAAGGTTTGTGCAATCCCCTCTCAGGCCCTGAGGTTCAAGGGCTCAGTTCCAAATGTACCACAGGGCTCATTAGGATCAAGCAAGTCCTCACAAACCATGGCTCTGCCTTGATTTTCCTCAGCTCTGGAACAGTTCATTCAGAATATTTCTTTTTATATTTTTGGAGAAATATTTCAAAGAGCTTCTAAGAAATATGTATTCCTATCTTAAGGAATGTATTTTATTACTGTTCTCTGTAGAGAAGTGGTCATTGCAGCATTCTGTGATTGATTTTGATCCAGGCTATTTCCTAAGGAGGTCTGGGGAGGTCAGTGAAGTTGTACCTTGAGAGCTGACCCAGTGTGGACAACCTTGCCCCAAATTCCCCATTTCCATGTGAGAAATAATTTTTACTTTCAAAATTTTAAATACTTTATTAAGACCTTATAAAAATACAACAGAAGACTGAATAAAGAAAACAATACAGCATCAGGGGCAAAAAATTCAGTCACCATGTGTGTATCTACAGATTGGATGCTCTGTCTTTGCTACCTCTAGCCCCTCCCAAAGCCTTGTCAATTGACTCCTTCTTCTCTGTCCAGTGGTGGAGATCACTGTCTTACACCTTGATTGGAGGTCAGGTGCTGCCATAGTAACAAGCCAACCCTCCCAAATGCCCCAGCTACTGAGGCCGTCCTGTGATAACAATGCACAGGGGGAGGGGGAGGATAACTATACATCTACTAAACTTCTCATAACATATATTTAATGTCCACTCCTTCATTGTGAGTGTCAACCATAGGATTACTCATCTATAATAAACCCCCCATTTCTTTTTCTAGAAGTAATTTTTTTCAAACAATTGATTCAAAAATTTTCTCTCACTTTTGAATGAGTCATACCAGCATCTGTTGATGTCAGCAAAGACATGGGAACAGGAGAAAAAAATCTCAGGTTTTCCCTAGACACACTTATTTGGAATGAACAAAATGGCATCCCAGAGGTCCAGTGTGGCTTTGACTCCCATCTACCGTGCCTATGTGGATGCTGCCCATAGTCAGTGTATCTTAGGGGTGAATACAGAGGACAACTTGGCCCTGCCCTCCAGTCCTTGTTGAATTAAAAGACAATTGAGGAATTATAGAGGTCCAGTATGGCCTTTTGTCCCTACCTTACCATGCCTACAGGGTTGCTACCCGCAGCAGGGCTATGGAGCCTTCTTGGCAGCAAACAAAGGGGCCAACCCAGTCTTGCCCTCCTTCCTTTCTCTTTTCTCTTATTTTCTTGAAGAAGCTGTCCCATTACCTTTTACAGTCCCTTGTGTACTTCCCCTCAACAGATGCTGCTAATTCTCACCCATTGAAACAGGAAGACAGATCTCAAGATGGTTGATGGAAGCTTGACTCTACTTTTTGGGCATCTTGGTGTTTTTCTGGTTGTCTTTCAGTCTCTGCTTGAGAGTCAATCTTGTTTCACCTGGCCTGGATGTTACAGTCCACTCTTTGAGTTCTTCTACTGGGCCTTTGACTCTGTTGGCATGAATCCATCCCTGCTCTGCAGTTCGCATGGCCGATTCGGTGGTGAGCAGTACCTGAAAGGGACCTTCCCACTGAGGAGTTAGAGGCTGATCTCCCCATGACTTAAATCATCACCCAATTCCAGGGATTAATATTATGGATTCTGAAATCCAGGGTGGTAGTTTGAGGAATTGCCCTTTTGTGTCGTATCCCTTCTAAGGTTTGTGCTATAGACATAACTTATTTCTTGGCATTGGCTTCCCCTCCCTCATAGGTGGCAACCTTCTGGGGTGAGGTCAGGAAGGGTAAGCCAAACATCATTTCATAGGGTGACACCCCCAGATCTGACTGGGCTTGGGTTCTAATTCTTCCTAAGGCCAAAGGGAGACATTTTATCCATGACATTTGGGTTTCAATCATTAGCTTAACTAGAGCTCTTTTAAGAATTTGATTCATTCTCTCAACCCGAGCAGAACTCTGTGGATACCTTGGAGTGTGTACTTCCCATTTTACTCCCAGGGCCTGAACAACTTTCTGCAATATCTTTGATGTAAAATGAGTTCCCCAGTCGGGATCAATCCTGTTTGCCATCCCATATCAGGGAATGATTGATTCTAGAAGTGTTTTACTCACAACATTGATATTGGTTTTCACAGTGGGTACCATTTCTATCCAATGAGTCAAGTGATCTACTATCACTGGCAAAAACTTCCACTGTTGTATGTGGGGAAGCTCAGTAAAGTCTACTTGGATATTTTGGAAGGGCCCTAATGCTAGTTGTCACCCTCTTCTGGGGGTTTTCCTCATGATTTTCTTATTCACTTGTTGACATATCACACTCCATTCAGTTACTTGCTTAGCTATTCTGAAAATTCCTATGCAGTCCTAATCCCATAGAAATGGATCACTTAGCACTTGTGTACCCGAATGTGTTGTTTCATGTATGCCTTCTAGCATTTTCCTGGCCAGGAGTTTATTCAACACTTGCCTCCCATCTGCTAATCTCCACTTCTCTTTTTTATCTTTCTTAGCTTCTCTTTTAAGGAGTTCTTCCTCTTCTGTCCCACTGAATATTGGGACTTTTTGCATTTCTCTCATGGCTGTTAATACTATTATTACTTTTTTTTGTCTCTGATTCAACTGCATTTTTAGCGTCTAGATCAGCCTAACTGTTCCTTCACTCCTCCTGAGTTGCCCCTTTTTTATGTCCTTTAACATACACCACTGCTACTTCCTCTGGTAATTGTAAGGTTTCTAACTCTTCTAAAAGAAATTTTTTGTGAATCAGTCCCTTTCCCTTTAAATTGAATAGCCCCCTCTCTTCCCATATTTTTCCAAAGTCATGCACTATTCCAAAAGCATATTTTCAATCTGTATCTATTGTTCCAGTTTTCTGTGGTAATGTTTCCAGAGCTTGTTTTAGGGCATTCAACTCACACCTTGGGCTGACCAGTTGGAAGGTAACTTTCTCTTTTCTCGCTACCAACACTTCATGCACTATAGCGTACCGCAATACCCTGTGCCCCTTTATTTCTCATGAAGATCCACTGATGTACAATCATTTTCCACCTTGGAGTGGTTGATCTGTTAGGTCCTCTCTTCCTTTAGTTTGATAGTTTATAACCTCTAGGCAATTATGTATTAGTTCCTCATCTGGTTCTCCATAGAAAAACTGGGCAGGGTTGAGTTGGTTACACACAATTCCCTCTAAATCATTATCTATTAAGATGGCCTCATAATTTAACATACAGGAATCAGTGAGCTATTTCTCAGCCTTTTGGCTTAGGATACTTCTAACTGAGTGTGGGGTATATATTTTCATTTTCCCCCTAAGGGTTTATGTCTTGGTTTGAAGAGAGGTGTCTGCTAAGGAAGGCAGGACCTTCCCTGGAAATGGAAAATGTAAACCCTCTCCCTCTGAATTATTGTAATTTTGAAATGAAGGGGGGGCTCTCAGGCAAAGATATGGGAGCAAGAATAACGGTTCTTTATTAGGGAAGAAAATTAAACAAATAAACCATGCAGTAATACAAGCAGCACTGACAGAGTCAGAATATTTCCTGACACCCTGTTGGTCAGGGTGCTGGTAGCAGTCCAATTGAAATGGTGGCTGAAGTCCTCCTGAAGTGGCAGATGTGGTTCTGTTGAAGCAGTGATCCTGTAGAAGGGTGTAGTCTTCCTTTGAAGGTCCAGTGATGGTGTAGATAGGCCTGGTCTTCCTCCGGGAATCCAATGGAAAAGGCTGCTGCTCCTCTGGGAATCCAGTGGAAAAGGCTGTTCTGGTGTCCCAAAATCTCAGATTATATCTAGTTAGGAATGCTTGGCTGCTCGCTCTGGGCGGAGCATCTCACAATGGGATGCTATAATTTTGATCAGTCATGCAGTGACACTCAATGGCTCATTAACAGCAGATGTCTCCCCAGAGGGAGGATTGGTTTGTGGAAGAGATAAAGAAAACTGCCCAATTAACAGAAGATAACTGCTTCACCTCTAACAGATGGGAACAGAACACACATATTTCCTTGCAATCCAGGACATTATCCACCCCTTATTCTATTTCCATCTGCATCAGAGTAAAACCGTACACACAGTTTTCACTTATGACTAGGTTTCCTTGTAGTACACAACGGCTTTCTCCATCTTTTTGCATTACCCACCAAGTGTAACCAGGTCCTTGAGCAAAAACAATCCCATAGATGGGGTTGTCTTTGACTGGGGTGGAATTAATACAAACAGTCTTTCCTAAAACACCTTTCATGTGTACAACAGGGACTTTATCTCCATCCACTGTGTGCAGGGGTTCAGACTGGGCAGGACCAGCTTGATTTATGGACCCTCAGATGTTGACCATCCAGGTGGCTTTTGCTAAGTTCATTTGCCAATTTCTAAAAGTTCCACCACCAATTGCCTTCAGAGTCATTTTAAGTAGTCTGTTGCACCGTTCAACTTTCCCAGCAGCTGGTGCATGATAGGTGATATGATATATCTATTCAATACCATGTTCTCTGGACCAGGTATTGATAAGGCTGTTCTTGAAATGAGTCCCATTGTCTGACTCAGTCCTCTCAGGGGTTCCATGTGTCCACAGGATTTGCTTCTCCAGGCCCAGGATGGTGTTCCTGGCAGTGGCGTGAGGCACAGGGTAGGTCTCCAACCATCCAATGGTGGCTTCCACCATGGTCAGATCATAGAACTTGCCTTGGCATGACTGGGGCAGTGTGATGTAGTCAATCTGCCAGGCCTCCCCATACTTGTACTTGGACCGCCGCCCACCATACCACAGGGGCTTCACTCGCTTGGCCTGCTTGCTTGATGGCAGCACACGTCTCACAGTCATGGATGACCTGAGAAATACTGTCCATGGTTAGAACCACCCCTTGGTCTCGTGCCCACTTATAGGTAGCATCTCCACCCTGATGACCTGAGGCATCATGGGCCCATCGAGCTAGGAAAAACTCTCCCTTATGTTGCCAATCTAAGTCTGTCTTTGACACCTCTATTTTTGCTACCTGATCTACCTGTTCGTTGTTTTGGTGTTCCTCATTAGCCCAGTTCTTGGGGACATGAGCATCTATGGGGTGGACCTTCACAGGCAGCCTCCCTATCCTGGAAGCACTGTCTTTCCACTCATCAGCAGCCCAAATTGGTTTTCCTCTATGTTGCCAGTTAGCCTCTTTCCAGCCACCTCTCCAGCCACCCCCACAGAGAATTGGCCACCATCCATGAATCAGTGTAGAGGTAGAGCTTTGGCCACTTCTCTCTTTCTACAATGTCCAGGGCCAGCTGAACAGCTTTGAGTTCAGCAAATTGACTTGATCCACCTTCTCCTTTGGTAGCTTGTGCAACCTGTCGTGTGGGGCTCCATATGGCTGCTTTCCACTTTCGGTTCATCCCTACGATTGGACAGGAACCATCAGTGAAAAGACCGTAGCGTGTTTCCTCTGGGAAAACTTGGTTATATGGAGGAGCTTCTTCAGTCCATGTTGCTGGTCTTGTTCTTCATCTGTGACACCAAAATTTTCACCTTCAGGCCAATTTGTAATTACCTCCAAAATCCCAGGGCCATTCAGTTTACCTATACGGGCAGTGTCTCTGTCCCTCTGGGAGCCTCTCAGGAACCCTCAGCCAGTCCCGAGTTGGCAGACACCGGGGGGAACCCCGACACGGCCGACAGCGGGGAGACACTCTCCCAAGCCCCGAGGGTATGGAGGGCACGTGGTCATCTTTGCAGCAGGAGAGACACCAGAGACATGGGTACAAGATTAAGGCCCGACTCTTAGCAGGGGTTAATCCCAGGTTTTATTCTAGGAGTCCCAAAGGAGTCCCTACACCTCAGGCGGCTCCTGCTGAGAGCCCTGGGAGATGTGCCAAGGTTACATTTAAAGGGAAGTGGAAACCAAAAGTAGATAACATTTTACTAAACAATAAGTGACCCTAAGGGATGGGTACTGGGGGACAGACATTTAGGACAGCATTTGGGGCAAGGCTTGGGGGGCTCACCCCTGGCCTCTTGCTAATCACTCGACATCCTGGAGCAAAGCTTCTAGATGGAGGGGATGGGATGCTGAGTGATTGACAGAGAGCCAGGGTGGGGATTTGGGGATGATCTCAGCAAGAGAAAGGGATTACACAGGTAAAGGGAGGGGGGTACCATCTGGGATGAACCATTTGGGAAAAAGTCAGGGATTCAAAAACAAAACTATTGCAAAGTATTACAAAGTATAAAAACACACTATGAGACACCACCCAGATCTGGTGTTTGCTGCACAAGTGCCCAGATCCGGAAATTTCCCAGGGCTGGCACAGCCCAAGTCCAGCAATTTGCTGGCACAGAAAGCCAGAATCTGGCAATTTCCTGATGCCAATACAGGTGCCCAGACCTGGTGTTTGCTGCCACTGCCAGTGCTCAGATCTGGATATTTCCCTGTTCTGGCAGAGCCAAGTCCAGCGATTTTCTGGCAAAGAAAGCCAAAATCTGGCAATTCCCTGCTACCGTCATTGGCAATGCCAAGATCCGGTGTTTGCTGGCACCACCAGTGCCCAGATGCAGGAATTTCCTGGTGCCGGCACAGCCTGAGTCTAGTAATTTTCTGGCAAAGAAAGCCAAGACCTTGCAAATACCTGGTGCTGGCCCCACCCAGATCTGGTGTTTGCTGGCACTGCCAGTGCTCATATCCAGCAGTTTCCCAGTGGCAGCACGGCCCAAGTCCAGCAGTTTGCTGGCACAGAAAGACAAATCCTGGCAATTTTCTGGTGATAGCACCGGCACCACCCAGATCTGCGGTTAGCTGGCACCGCCAGTGCCCAGATCTGGCAATTTCCTGGTGCTGGCACAACCCAAATGCAGCAATTGTCTGGCAAAGAAAGCCAAAACCCGGCACTGCCCAGATCTGGTGTGTTGGGGTTGGTTTAAAAGAAGAGGGAGACCTCAGCTTAAGGCCGTGGGAAAACCCTCTTTAGCTGGGGTCAGCAGGAGCTCCCGCCCATAATCCTCTTGTTCAGTTATGCAATTGTTACTAGAAAGTTCTGAGTTCTCTTTGCTACCATTTGTTACTTTATACTGCAAAAACTGTAATATTCTTAATCCTTCCTTCCTCTTGGATCCTTCCCTCAGATCCCACCTTAACCCCTCCCCATAAATAAATGTATAAATATTCCTGCTAGACCCTGGACCCAGGCCTTTTTCTGCTTCTCTCTCTGTACTGTGTACATCGTCCTGTTTGTCGTGTTTGCCTTCAGTAAAGTTCTGTTTCCAGACAATGAGATGAAAGCAGTCTCTGTCTGTAAAGTTGCCAGAGCTGGTTCTCAGGGAAACCACTGCTCAACAGTGCAGACAAGGACCAGAAGGTTTCACTGGTGTTTGCTGGCACTGCCAGTGCCCAGATCTGGAAATTTCCCTATTCTGACACAGCCCAAGTGCAGCAATTTGCTGGCACAGAAATCCAAAACCTTTCACCTTTCTGCTACTGGGTCTGGCACTGCCCACATCTTGTGTTTGCTGCACCAGAACCCAGATTTGGAAATTTCCTGATGCCAGCAGAGCCCAAATCCGGCAGATTTCTGTCACTGGCAACGACACCACCCAGATCAGGTGTTTGCTGGCAGTGCCAGTGCCCAGATCTGAAAACTTCCTGGTGCTGGCACAGCCCAAGCCCAGTGATTTGCTTGCACAGAAAGCCAAAGTTTGGAAATCTTCAGGTTCTGGCTGCAGCGCCACCATGATCTGGTGTTTGCTGGGACCGCCAGTGCCCAGATTTGGAAATTTCCCGATGCCTTCACAGCCAAGGTCCAGCAATTTGATTTTAGCCACCTCAGGAAGAGAAGTTCCTCGGATTGTGACTTTCCTTTTTCTTGGAACTGTTTAAACCTGCTCTGGACTGAAAACCCAGACAAACACCTGCAGCTCACACCTGTGGCCCCCCGAGCTCTGGAATGCTGCATTCCAGAACCAGAGGGACTTAGAAGAGACTGAGTGAGCCAACTACAACCCACAAAAAGGACTTTCTGAATTGGCCAACTCTTCAGCACTGTCCAAGGTTTTATTTAATATTATTCATTTTTCATGCTTGTGAATACTTTACTCGTTTAAAAAAATGGGGGTTTTTTTCACTTTTCTCGAGGGAAGTCTTTTCCTGAACTAGTAGGGGTAGGGGTCACTTCAACTTGCTTTCTAGACAGACCCCTTTAGGAGGTTTCCTCCCCAAATTTACCCTAAGCCAGCACAAACAGTCACAATGAAAATTTCACCAGTGGCATAATTTCCTGGTGGCAAATCTTGTGACAGAAGCTTGACCTTGTTCTCCATGAGAGATTCTTGGGAAGAGCAGACAGGAGAAGATTCCTGGAAAACTGAAACAGCTTTCCAGATGTAAAACAAAAGAAACAATCCAAGGTGTTTTCCTCTATTTTTTTCTATGCTCCCCTTTTCTATCTTGCGTCCAGTAATTCCAGATGCACCTCGCCTCTAGGATCGATGACTTAGTGATTTTTAGACACTCTAAAATACCATGAGCCACACACAGTTTTCCTTCCCCTGTTTTTATGGGAAAGCAACACTGGAGATGTAAGTGCAGTGCTGGGGTCAGGTAGGAATCCTGCCCCAAGGGAAGGCAGCCCGACAGTGTTTGCCCCTCAGCAAGGACAATGCACGGCAGCAAGCGAGGGGATCGCTGTGCCAGTGCGCAGGAGTCAGGGCTCTGCATCTGGGCTCAGCACTGCAAAGTTCCCGTGTTTGGGCAGACGGAGGGGCTGTCCCCGGGGCGCGCGGGGCTCGAACGTGGGGCTCGTGGGGCAAGCGGGGAACGGACACGGGGACGAACGGCCCCGGTGCTTCAGTTGCAGCCGCGGCAGCGGCAGCAGCAGCAGCGGCGAGAGCAGCAAAACAGATAATTTAAAACACGCTTTCCCCTATTTTTCTTTCTCCTTGTCTTTGTCCTATTATTTCTCTTTCTCTCCCTTTCCCGCTGTCGGGCACCCTTCTCTCGGGGTCCCTTGCCCGGCATCCCTCTCCTCTCCCCGCCTCCCTCTCCCCTGCAGGGCAGGGCCATGCCCCCGGCCCGCCCCCGGCCCCATGCCCGGCCCCGGCCGTCCCGCCGCGGTCTCGCCTCCGCCCGGCTCTGGCCGTACTGGCGGTGGCGCTGCTGGGCGAGCATCAGTGCCTGGTGCGGAGGCAGCATCGCCGCCCTTCGGCTCCGCCTGGCCCGAGCCCGGCCCCGGACCCGACGCAGGCTCCAGTCTCGGCCCCGGCCCCGGCCCCGGCTTCTCCCGGGGCCCGCGGAGCACACCTGCGGCGCGGCCGCTCCCGCCGCTTCCGATGCGGCTTCCCCGGCCCGAGCTCCGCCGCTCGGCAGCGCGGCCTCCGTCCCCGAGCTGTCGGGGCCCGGGGCGGGTGGGGATGCCGGGCCCGGGGCGGGTGAGGGGCGCTCGGGGGTCGTTGCTGGCCCCCGGCCGAGCGCTGACAGCCGCGTCCCGCCCGCAGGGACGGCGCAGGAGGCCCTGCTGGAGCGGTACCGGCTGGGATCGCTGCTGGGACGCGGCGGCTTCGGCAGTGTCTTCGCAGCCACGCGGCTCTCGGACGGCGCCCCGGTGAGCGGCGGGGTCGGCGGCGGCGCAGGCGGAGGGGGCGGAGGAGGAGGGAGGAGGAGGAGAAGGTCGGGGTGCGGCGGGACGGGCGGCGAGCTCACCCCGCTGCTCTCCCTCGCTCGCAGGTGGCCATCAAACGCGTGCCGAAGGGATCGCATCCGGCACTGGGGCGAGCTGGTGAGTGAGCGGAGCCAGCGGCAGCAGCCGGGCCGTGCCGGGCGGCGAGGAGCCGGGGCCCGGCACAGTGGGAGCCGCCGTGAGCCCTGCGGTGAGAGCGGGCGTGGGTTGAGCGGGGCATGCAGAGCATCCCGGGCTGGCTGAGGGCTCCCAGAGCCCCGGCACGGCCTCGGCCCCACTGACGGCGTCGTGCTCCTCCCGCAGCCCGACGCCACCAGCGCACCCCTGGAGATCGTGCTGCTGGCCAAGGTGTCCTGTGGCTGTGGCGGTGTCATTCAGCTCCTGGAGTGGCTTGAGCTCCCCGACAGCTTCCTGCTGGTGCTGGAGCGTCCGGAGCGGTGCCAGGAGCTCTCGGATTTCCTGGCAGAGCGGGGGTTCCTGCCGGAGGAGGAGGCGCGGGGGCTGTTCCGCCAGGTGCTGGAGGCCGTGCGGCACTGCACCAGCTGCGGGGTCCTGCACAGGGACATTAAGCCCGAGAATGTCCTGGTCGACCTGGCCAGCGGGCAGCTGAAACTGATCGACTTTGGCTGTGGCGCCTTTCTCCAAGACACAGCCTACACCCAATTTGCAGGTGAGCCCTCGCAGGGGGTGCTCCTGGGCATCTCGTGGCCCAGCCTGGGTGCAGCACTGGGGCTTCCCCCTATTGCAGCCGGGATGGGATTGATGCTAGAGCCGAGTTGATTTGGGTGGGGTGTGAGGGCGGCCAGCTCCCAGCCCTGCTGACAGCCTTCAGCACCCACTGTGCCCTGGGCTGGGGCTGGAGCTGGGGCAGCCAGCCCAACACAAACCCCCATGGGGGCAGCAGAGAGAGGGGTCTGACCGTGTGCCCCGGATGGTTTGGTGTGCAGGCAAGGAAGGGCTGGACTGCTCCGCTCTCCTTGTTCGCCTTGGCTTATTAACATTTTTGGGGGCCGTGCAGGTGGGGAGGAGAGTGGGTTTTCTCCACTACTGGGTGGGTTTTTCCTTTGTGTGTCATGGTTGGGCTTTCCCAGGGATTGTGCTGCCCTCTTTCAGTCCAGTGGCTTCTTTTCCAGCCGCGAGTTTGTGCACAAGTCCCAAGTGCTGGTGAGAGGGCAGCGCTCACCCCATGTGCCTCTGGGGCAGCCCCCACATGCCCAGGGATGCTGGGGCTGGGCTCTGGGAGCAGAAGCATCCCCCTGCTGAGCTGTGTCTGTGTTCCACAGGAACCCTGTCCTACAGCACATCAGAGTGGATCCAGCACCAACGCTACCACGGCGAGGCAGCCACGATCTGGTCCCTGGGCCTCCTGCTGTGCCACCTGGTCATGGGGAAGCACCCGTTCAGGAGGGGCCAGGAGATCATCCGGGGGCGAATCTTGTTCCCACGATGGCTCTCTCGAGGTGGATCCTCATCTCTGGGCACGGGGGGAATACCAGTGCTGGGAGACAGCAGCGGGCTCATGGGCAAACCACTCTGGCAGCTGCTGAGGAGGTGGCACATGTCCTGCTCTCCTCCAAACAGAGCATCCATGGGGAAGTTTAGGCCCAGCTCTGGTCACACCCAGCATGACCTGGGCATGGGAACAGGAGGGCAACTTCTCCAACTGACTGGCGATTTCTGGTTTCTCTCCCCAGTGTGCCAAGATGTTATTAAGAGGTGTTTGTCCATGCAACCCTCGGACAGGCCATCCTTAGAAGAGCTTTTCTGTCATCCTTGGGTGAAGGGTGTTTCCCTGCCCTAGAAGACTGAAGAAATCCACGTGCACAGTTGGATCCAGGGACCTAGCAGGTACCAGCTCCACGCATCTCTTGGCAATCAGTGGCAAAGCAAACCAGGCTGGTTTTGTCCTGCCTGTAGCTCCGAGCAGGGGTCAGCAGAAGGGAACATGCAGCGCTTGGGCTGGAGCTGAGCTGGAGACCCGGTGTGACAAGCACTGGTGGCCACCATCCCCTGGTTTTGTTTGTATAGTTCATGGATGGCTGGGGCCCTAGGCAGAGCCCTGAAAGCTTGGTCTGACCCCAGGGAAGGAGAAGGAGCCCCTGGAGAAGCTGTTCCAAATGGGGCTGGTGCTGGAGACACCAAGGACAACCTCAAGGATGATAATCTCTTCCTTGGCCTGGCCAGCTGAAGATGATGGACTTGGATTCTGGCACCTTCTTCAAAGCCAGTCTCCAGGTCCAATTTGCAGGTGAGTCTACAGGCATGGGGTTGCTCCCAGATCTGGGCATGGCACAGCTGGGCACCAAAGGTTCCCCCTTTGCTGGGGCAGACGCAATGAATTCTTCAGTCAGATGCCCAGCTGCTTTTTGGCTCTGGGCAGCTGCTGAGGGCTGGATGTGCCCTGGCTGGCTGCAGGCTTGGCACGTGTCCTGCCCTCCTGCTCTGCTGCCAAAGGCAGCAGGGATGGGCAGCTCTGGGCACAGCTCTGGGCACAGCTCTGGGCACAGCCAGCATGGCCTGGGCACCGCAGGCCTTGGCACAAGGGCACAGGAGCCCTCAGCTGACGGGCGGTTTCTGCTTTCTCTCCTTGCAGCCGGGCTCTGCGGGTGCTGAGGCTGCTCTGGGCTCTGCCAGGGCTCTGCTGGGCTCAGCCCTGGGCCCAGCTGGGCTGGCTCTGCCCTCACATTGCTCTCACAGCTCTGCATCAGACGAGCCCATTGCGAACACAGCGCCTGAGCTTTCTGCTTTGGCAGGTGAGTGAGACTCTGCTGCAGGCCCAGAGATTGCAGCTGGGGACACACATCCAATTGGCAAGGACCCAAACTCTCCACAGTCCCAGCTGAATTCCTGGATCTGTACAGGGTGTTTTGTGTGTCCCATTCTTCCTTCTTGATTGGCTGGGATTGTGCAATTGCACTTTCTTCCTCCTCTAGCAGTGCCACGAGTGGGCCAAAGCTGGCGAGTGGGCCGTGCTCCTGAGGCAGTGCAGTCTGGAGCTGGTGGATGGAGAATTGCCCTTCTGCACTTCCACACCAGAGCAAAAAGCTGTCAGTGGGACTTTGTGACTCTAAGAAATCCCTGAAAGTTTCAATGGGAATGTTCCGCTCATTCCCAGGCTGAGAAGGAAGGTCGTCTTGTAAAGGATTTGGGCTTTGACAGAGTTTCCACTCCCAGTCCTGCGTGGAGCTGGAAGGGCACAAAGCAATTTCCTCTTGCCTCGACCACAATTTAAAATAACAATATTGGAAACAATCCTCAAAAACTTTTTAAAAAGACTGCTGAGGTCAGTAAGATGGATCCATGCCATCAGCACATTTACAAAGTAAATAACTGAGTTCTCTTTCAAAAGATCAGTTGCCTCTTAATTCAAAGTTAGAGATGATTTTTCACTGCACACTTGGGTTTTTTTTTTTATCTTTCACATTTTATATAGTTTTTGATTACTTTTTCCTTTTTTTTTCCTTTCAATAGAAAACATGTCCTACAAAAAGAATGTCCTTTGCTCCTGGTTCCCGTGTGGAGCAGCTCCCTTCCTGCTGGCTGAGCTGCTCAGGCACAGCCCGGCAGCTCCTGGCCCTGCAGGGCTGAGGCTTTTCCCCGTTGCTGGGCACAGACTGATGGAGCAGCACTGCTGAACTCGGGCACACAGAGGGACCAGCAGCAGCTGCCTTTGGCCACCTGAGGCTCCAAGGCCCAAACTCTGAGCAGCCAGGGCTGGAAGAGACTGGCAGGATCTGATCCCTGACTCTGGGCCAGGGCTGCACAAATGACCCCACAGCAGCAGCAGCAACAGCAGCAGCACATGGAGCTGACTTTGGGCACAGCCCCTGCCCCTCTTCCCTCCCGTGTGCAGCGGTGTCACAGCAGCCTGAGGCACCTGGGAGCCCCCAGGGCCAGCAGGGACTGGAGATGGCAGCCCTGGGCTCCTGGAGGCTGTGCAGGGAACGGAGCTGGGCACTCCCTGTGCATGGGGAGCTTCCAGATGGAAAAGGCTGCTGTGCCCAGGCAGCTCCAAGGGCACAGAAAGGAGGCTCTGGAGCACTGGATCTGTGCCAGTGCCACAGTCCTGGGCAGCAGCCAGCGAGCCCTGGGGGAACAGAGGGCACAGCAAGAGGGACAGAACCAGGCAAGGGCAGAGACTGGAGAGAGCCAGGCCTGGGAGCAGGAACAGCTGCTCCATTGCACTCTTGGAGAAAGCTCTTGGCTGGTTCAAAGCAGTGAAAGGCATGAAGGGCAGAGAGGAGGCCACAGCAAACAATGCTCCTGTTTGCACAGCCTCCCCTCTCCATGTCCCAGAAGGGATTGCATGGACTGTGTTCTTCTCTCTGAGCCGACTCGTTCAGCATGACAAGCTCAGCACCAGGAGCTGAAGGAGCTGAAGCCTCAGGCCATGGGAGCTGGGCAAGAGGGAACTTTTGGAGCAAAGTAATGCTGCTAAAATAGCCCCAGCTGAATGCAGTGGATATAATCATGGAATCACAGAATCCTTTCTGTTGGAAAAGCCCTCTGAGCTCGCCCAGTGCAGCCGCTCACCCAGCAGTGCCAAGCCCAGCACTAAACCACGTCCCTGAAGTGCCAAGGCCTGGACACCAGCCCTGAGTGAGGCCTGGACAGCAGGCCCTGAGCAAAAGGTGGCCTCTGGATGAACCTTCCAAGCAAAGGTTCTCTTTGTATCTGCTCCCTGATGAAATATGCATGGTTTTTAGCACTGTAATAGATGTAGCCACTCATAAGTGAAACATGTCTTGACCTTTGTGTATTTAGAAGCCAGACAAGGCCATGAAATCTGACATCTGGCCTTGTTTGGGGCTGTATGGTCTAAGTCAGCTCCCTTGGTTCCTCCTTGAGCCCTGGCCAGGCTTTGGGAGGGACCCAAGAGGAGGATGAAAGCAGATGTTGCCACCCTAGCAGTGCTGTCAGTTTGTTCATTCAGCACTGTCAGAGCTGGGCCCTCTCCCAGCGGGGTTGGAGCCTCACCTGGGGCTGGAGGCACCTGCAGGAATTCCCAGTGCCCAGGAGTGGCTCTGCAGCCCTTGGCTGTGACAGCTTCCCCAGCTGCTGTGTGGGTCTGGGGGATGGTAAAGGCTGAGGGTAAATGCTGCTGGATCTTTCTTAATCACTGCAGGCAATCTTTGGTGGGGATGGTTGGGTGCATTGCTGAGCTGATCCTGTTGTGATTCTTTGCTTCCCTGAACTGCAGGAAATGACACTGATTCCTTCAGTTGGAGTCTGTGTCTTTGGTGCTGACCCTGCCCACTGGTAAAACAAAACTGGCACAGTCTGGCCAGATCCCAACAAAATGTCACTTGTTCAGTGTCAATGTGAGGAATCAGTGCCATCAGAAATTCCCAGCTGGGAAGCCCTTCCCTGGAGTTCCCTGGCTCTGGAGTGGGCTGAGGTCTTTTCCCTGTGTGGGCAGTGGGGCAGTCGGGTAGAAGAAGCTGCACCCCTGGATGGCTTCAAATGCATCCAAAAATTGCAAATGGAAAAGGAAAAGACCTTGTGGGTTTAGGCAGACAAAGATGAATTTGTTGTGAGTACATTAGAAACAGCACCCTCAGAAGAAACAATTATGGTTGGAATGCTCCCACATGGAGCAAGAGAAGAAGGTTTTAATCTTGAGCTCAGATGCATTTGTGCAAGTGAAATATATATATACAAATGAAGTATATATGTATTTATACTATAATAAGACCTCAATATATCTATTTATATATATTTATGTCTGTATCTATCTATATTTCTATATCACTATCTATGTATAAAATTATATAATAATGTGAAATAGTGCTGACAATACTAATTTGGTGGCTTTGGCTGCTCAAGGATGTAATACTAAATATCCTACAGAACAGGATTGGCCAGAACCCTCATGTCAGTGGTCAACTTTTTGAGATTGTATACAATGAAAAAGGGATAAAGGGAGGAAATTGGCTATTTTTGCAGGGTTTGCTGATACTTTGATGCAGACTGCTTTGTCTGTTCCTGTGAGAAATACAGTGATTTTGCCTGCAGGGTTCTTCATGTACCAGATTATGCACAAGCTGCAGGATTGGTTAAAAGGGTGAAGGGGTTGTTAAAAGAGCAGTTGGAAAAATGAGGAGATGGGAACCTTTGCCCATGGAGAACCATCTCCCAGATGTGCTCCATGCCATTCACAATGGCCCACTGGGGAAATGGAACCCCCTGGCTGTGCACGGCTGCCCCCAGTTTGCAAATCCAGCCATGGGCAGTGAGACTTGGGCTGCCTGGGAAATTGTTCTGGCTGTGATGGCCCCTGGCAGGGCCAGCCCAGAGGCTGCAGGGCTGGGCCTTCATGCATTGGAATTCATTAGGAAAAATTCAAGGCAAATGAGAGCTATCAGTACTGAAACAGGAGTTCAGATTCCTCCAGGACACTTTGCTTTGGTAACTGCTCCCTTGGAGCTTGGCCTTGCAAAGTGTTCCTGTCATGGCAGGAGGAACTGATGCAGAATATCCAGGAGAAATTACAATAATTCTGTAAACAATAACAAACAAGATTGGATTATTCAACCCCATGACAGACTAGCACAATTATTGATCTTGCAATTTTAAGAACAATTGTGAAAACAGGAGATCCACCTCCAGTCACCACCATTTGTGGAGATAAAGGGTTTGGATGCAGCAGTCCTAAAAATGGAGCCAGACTGTGGGTCCCGAGGCCAAAAGGCCCTCCCGAGGCAGCTGAAGGAGCAGCTCCTAGGAGAGACAACTCTTGAGTCCTGAACCCTGGGCAGGAACAATGGGAATGTGTCCCTGCAGCCAAGGATTCTGTGTGAGAACAAGTAGATCTGACAGGATATTGTTTTACACATCCTGTCAGACCAGATCTCCCTGTTTGCCCCAAGGGCCCCTGTGGAACATGCTCTGATCCACGGGGCTCCATGTGAAGGCTGCTGTGACACTGAGGGACTTGCACAGGAATTCCATCCAGGAGCCTGGGTGCCCCTCAGGGCCTGGGACCCGGCCCCTTCCAGCCAGAGGGGAAAGGGCCCCCCAAGCCTTGTTACCCACAGACAGCATGGTAAAGCTGAACAGCAAAGGGCCTGGGGGCATTATTCTGGAATTAAAAAGGTGCCAGCTCCAGGCACAACAGAATTCTTGTTCCTAACTCGAATGAGATTGAGAAAAAAGAATGAAGAACAGTGTCACTAAAGTACTGCTGATGTCTGTAAGGTGTACCTTGATAGTCAGCCAGAATCTTTGTCTGCCACAAACACCTCTAGTGTTTCACCAAGGAATTGGTCATGAAAATGTAATGATAGGTTATGATGGATTGCTGAGCTTCTTTTGTAATTCTTTGCTAATGATGATGTGCTTTGCTGAGCATATCCTTTTGTAAATCTCTGCAGTTGTGCATGATATAAATGACACAATTCCTTCAGTTGGTGTCCGTGTCTTTGGTCGTGACCCTGCCCACTGGTGAAACAGGGCCCCCTCTTGCCTAAGTGTTCCCTGGGAAGGCAAAAGCCCTCCCTCCAAAATTCCCCCCTTCCTCCCTGTTCCCCCCTTCACACCCTGAGCATGATGTGCTCTGGTCTGAGCTATGCCCGGGGTCAGTTGGGGTCCCCTGTCCTGGCTGTGTCCCCTGCCCAGCTCCCCCGCAGCCCCAGCCCCTCCCCAGCGTGGCTGACGAGGGGCAGGACAGGCCTTGGCTGTGCTGCAGCTCAGCAAGAACAAAACCATCTCTGCGTGCCCAGCCCTGTGCTCAGCACCCGGCCCAGCAGTGTCTCAGTGCCAGGGGCTGTGCCCTCAGTCCCTGCCAGGGGTTTCCATGGCAACTGCCAGGCCAGGTGACCCAGGTGTCCCCCCAGTGCCGGTTGCCATGGAAACAGTGCCCAGCCCTGCCCCTTTCTGTCTGGCTGACCTGGCCTTTGGCCCTGGCAGTGCCTGTGGCTGCTGGTTCCTGGTGCCAGAGCGGCCAGCGCGGCACAGGGCAGGTGGCCATGGCACAGCCCCCAGCAAGGGATCCCCTCTGGCTCTGGGCATTGACACCAGCCCTGAGCACGGGCCCAGGGCAGCTTTCCATGGCCACTAACCATCACAAGGGGGCCGGGCATTGGTTGCCATGGCACCAAACCAAGGAACGGGTCCCCATGGCCATTGCCATGGCACCTGGTGGCACCAATGAGTGTCACTGCAATTGTACCTGGAACAGCCCTGACACCGCTTTGCCAGGGTTGCCATGGCAGCCGAGGACAGCAACAGCTCTTCAGGCAATTGGCCATGGAACCTGGCTGCAGAAATGGCTCCTTGGGCTGGTTTCCAAGGAAACCTGAACTGATGGGGGTTGCCATGGCACCCAAACCCAGCAGTGGGGTCCTTGCAGTGTCCAAGGCAACAGTCCCTTGCAATGGCACCACTGCATGTTGGGATGATGATCCACCCTCACAGCTGGCCTGGGACAGGTCTGGAGTGCTGCTGGTGGCAGCTTGGGCTTGGCACACACTTGAGGAGGATGTCTGTTTGCAGTGGGGAAACTCAGGAGTTTTAGATTGCTTCAAAAATCAAAGAAGGAAAATCCCTCTTTGGCTGTGTGCAGCTACTTCTCCAAGCAAAGCAGGTTCCAGGTGAGTGAGGAGAGACACGATGGGCTTGGGGAATGTGGAGCAAGGTTGTCCACACTGGCTCAGAGCTCAAGGCACCACTTCTCTGAGCAGGCCAGGGCTCCTTAGGAGAGTCCCTGGATCAGTATCAGTCACTGAATGCTGCAATCACCTCTTGTGTAATAGGAACAGCAATAAAAGACACCCTTTAAAATAGGACTACATATTTCCTGGAAGCTCTTTGAACTATTTCTCCATAACTGTCAAAGGAAAACCTCCTAATGAACTACACTGGAGCAGAGGGAAATCAAGGCAGAGCCAGGGTTTGTCAGGACTTGCTTGATCCTCATGAGCATAACTGTGCATTTGGAGTGAGCCCTTGAACCTCAGGGCCTGGGAGGAGATTGCACAAACCTTGCCAGGAGTCAAAGGCAGAGGAAACACCCCAAGTGTCTCCAGGCATTCATGGCTCCCTTGAGGTCCCTCTCCAAAACAGGCTCCTCATGGACTCCTTGGAGGAGAGAATTGGTGGCCAGGATGGCACAAAAACCTCTCAGACAGTGTGGAAAGGAAAATCCAAAGCACCTTCAACACCTTGAGTCTCAAAGCATTAATGAGCCCCATTTCGTGTCAGTACAAAGATCTCCAGGGACTAATTAACGCAGATAATTGGGGCCATGATTGCACAAACCTGTCACAGAGTCTGTATCCAAAGGGAAACACCAAGTACCTTAAAAGAACTGAAGTAACTTGAAGCATTAATGAGCCCCACTGAGTGGTATTACTGAGAAGGCCTCTGCAGGGACTAATTACAACACATAATTGGAGGCCATGACTGCACAAAGCTCTCAGAGACTCCAAGGCAAAAGCAAAACCCAAAGTCCTTTGAAAAACCGGCAGGCCCTGGGAGCATTGAGGAGCCCCCAGGGCCATTCCTGAGCAAGGCTCCCCAGGGACTCCTTCCAGCAGATCCTTGAGGCCACTGGGATGTGGGCTAGGGGGGGATGCTGAGGGCAGGACAAGGGGCTGTCAGTGCCCAGCCTGGCTGGGGCTGTGCCAGGAGGCCCCAGGGCCTCAGGAAAAGGTGTCTCCTCACAGCCCTTGGTGGCACAGACCCTGCTGCTGTGCTCCAGGGCACCAAGAACTGGCTTCTCATTGTCCCCAGCTGCCATCAGGGCCTGCAGCTCTCTGCTCTTTCTGGGGCCTGGGGAAACTTTCTCTGTCGTGTCCCTAACAGGGATCTCTTCAAAGTACAAGAAACTTCAGTGTTTCAATAGAACTGAGTTCTTGAGGGTTGTGTGAAATCACAGAGCTGGCTGTGACATCACAGAGCTCGCTGTGACATCACAGAGCAGGGTGTAAGGTCATAGAGCAGTGTCTGCCATCATAGCGGGTGGCTCTGAGGCATCAGAGAGAGGGTTGTGACACCACCTGGTGGCTGTGTAACATCATAGAGGAAGCTGTGACATCACAGAACAGATTGTGACATCACAGGGTGACTTTGTGACATCAGTCTTCTGTGATGTCACAGCCCTGCTGTATGAAATCACAGGGTGACATAGAGTTGGCTCTGTGACATCACAGGGTCAGTGTGATATCACAGGGTCAGTGTGACATCACAGAGGCTGTGTGACATCACATGGGCAGAGTGACATCACAGATGGCTGTGTGACATCACAGGGGCAGTGTGAGGTCACTGGGGAGGTCACTCTGCCCCGGCCCCCCTCATAGCTCCCCCCAGAGCAGTCCAACCCTGCTCGTGCACAGCGGGGTCCCCTGTCCCCCCGGGTCCCCCCGCCCCCGGCCCTGCAGCCTCCCCCAGAGGATGTTCCACGAGATTGACCCCAGAGCCTGACACAGGGACGGGGGGCCGGGGCCCTGGGGGTGGCACAGGGGGACAGGGACCCCCCGGCAGCATCCCCGTGTCCCCCAGGGCCAGAGCCTGGGTCAGGGCTCCTTCACCCTGTTACAAACGAGGGCTTGAGAGCGCTGAAAAAATCCCCAGCAAGGGATCAGCAAAAACCAGATTTAATATTAAGGGACAGCAGCACAAAGTTCCTTGGCAAGAGTCACTCTGCTCCTGACTGGGCACTTCAGGCACTCCAAGGAAACAAAGCATCAAGAAAACCAAACAGAATCCAGGCAATAAAACCAGAAATTAACCTAGAACTGTCCCTCTGTGTGTGTGTGTATGTGTGTGTGTGTGTGACACAAGGACAGCAAGGGCAAGGATAAAAAGAACATGGCCTGAAAGCTTAACAGAGCTCAAACTTAACAGGACTATACTTATACATTAACCTTAACTGATACTTTCAACGTCACAATTTAGCAAAAGAGCAGATTATAACAGCATGTAACCTAACTTAAACCTATGACTTCGCAATTTAACAGAGGAATAACACTTAACAATATTGAACTTAACATATAACTTATACTAAAGGTAACCGCTTAGCAAAAGAAAACCTCTCAGCAGCATTTAACTTCACTTAGGCCTTGTGATTTAACCTTCCCTACAGGCCTGACTGACTCAGCTATCCAAGGCACTCAAACCCCTCAGAGAGCAGCATTTCTGCCACATTTCCCCAGCACAGGCACTCCTGTGTGCACACAGACACCAAGAGTCAGTGCAAGGCACCTGTGAGCAATTCCCCTGAGGGCAGGGAATGCTCAGTGCTGATTCTTTGGCATCTCCCCAGCGGGTGAAGGGTTGAGCCTGGAGGAGTGGGGGGATCGGCCTAGGTTCCGTCGTTGTTCAGGATCCCCGAGTGCAGCAAACGGGAGAGTTCCCAGCTGGGAGAGGCCCCACTCAGAGGGAGTCGCTGGCCCAGGAGAGCTCCAAGGGCTCCTTTTGGAGCGCTGTTTGCAGGGCCCCAAGAGAGGGGCTTCAGTCCCAGCAATGGTTCATCCTGGCCGCACTTGGCATCAGCAGCTTTCTTTGGCAGTGTGAGAACAGGGATGTTGTGCCACTGAGGGAACAGAAACTGTTCCCAGGACTGTTGCTAAAGGAACCAGGAGCTGGTTGGGCAGCAGCAGTGCCTGGAGCAGACAGTGTTTGTGATGAGCTGCAGAGGAGCTGAGCCCAGGGGCTGTTGGCCAAGGCCGAGGCCCAAGGAGCATTTCTCAGCTGGCAGGGCGGCCTGAGAAGGGGAGGGGGGAATGCAACAGCACAGAGCCCATGGAACCAAAAGGGACTATTGTGACACTGTGGGGCCCTGTGAGACCAAGGGACCATTGTGACACTGTGGGGCCCTGTGAGACCAAGGGAACATTGTGACACTGTGGGGCCTCATGGAATCATGGAGAGCACTGTGACATTGCTGGGCCTCATGGAACCAAGGGGACTGTACTGACACTGTGTGGCTCCATGGAATGTAGGGATCATTGTGACACTGTGAGGCCCCATCGAACCAAGGGTCCATTATGACACCACGGGGCCTCATGGAACCATGGAGACCATTATGACACTTTGGGGTGTGATGGAACCAAGCGACCATTGTGACACTGTGGGACTCCATGGAACCAAAGGTTCCTTGTGACATTGTAAGGCCTCGTGGAACCATGGAAAGACAATTGAGACACTTTACAGCCTCATAGAACCAAAGGGCTATTGTGACACTGAGGGGCCCATGGAATCACAGAGACCATTGTGACACTATGAGGTCCCATGGAATAAGGAAAGCATTGTGAGACTGTGAAGCCTCATGGAACCAGTGAGACCATTGTGACCCTGGGAGGACCATTGTGATATTGTGGGGCCTCATGAAACCAAGAGGCCTTTTTGACACTCCAGGGCTGCATGGAACCAAAGCTCCAGGGTGACACAGAGTGGCCTCCTGTAATCAATGGTCCATTGTGACAATGTGGAGTCAAAGGAGAGCATTGTGACACTGCAAATCCCCAGGGTCCAAAGTCCATTGAGACATTGCAGTGCTCATGGAACAGAGGAGTCACGTGACATTTTGGGGCCTGGGGAACCACGGAGACCATTGTGACACTGCAAGGGCTCATGGAATTCTTGGGACCATTGTGACACTGCAGGGCCCTATGACACCTGGGGGCCACTGTGACATTGTGGGACTCCATTGAACCTGGGGGCCAGCGACACTGCAGGTCTTCTTGTAATCAAGTGGCCATTGTGACATTGCTGGAACCCATGGAATCAAATCACCATGATGACACTGCGGGGCTCCATGGATCCAAGGCACCATTGTGACACTATGGAGCCCCATAAAACCAGGGGAAAACAGAACAGGTCTGGCTGGTTTGGCTTCCCATAGACTGCCTGACTGGTCCAATTGACCTTTGCATGTTCAGGGTCACTTCTCATCTGCTGCTGAAACACTGGGGCTCTGTGCTTTCCTTCCCAATGGAAAAGAACTGTCCTTCTGCTCCAGACACCCATGGCCACAATTGGGATTTCACCTCCAAAGTTCCTTATATCCAGGGATTGTTCCCATAGAAATATTGCCAGGACAAGTCTGGCTGGCAGTAGTTTCACAAGGGTCACCTCTCATCTGTCCCCAAAACACTGGGGGAGGCTCCATGCTCTCCTTCCCATGGGAAAGAACGGTCCTGCTTCTCCAGGTGCCCATGGCCGAGATTGGGTTTCCACCTCCAAAATTCCCTAAATCCAAAATCTGCTATTACTGACATGTGATTTAACCTTCCCTACAGGCCTGACTGACTCAGCTATCCAAGGCTGGCCTTGGCCTACTGAGGCTCTCACCTGCCTTCCAAACCTTGAGGCTCTGTGCTTTCCTTCCTATGGAAAAGAACCGTCCTTCTCAGCCAGGTGCCCCTGGCCAGAATTGGGATTTAACCTCCAGCATTGCCTGTTGTGACAGACCAGAGGAGATTGTTGGCTCTAAACATTTTGTGTGTGGGGGAGGAAGGGGCAGGTCCAGCCTTGCCCTGCCCTGTGACCCCAGTCCCCCCAGGGGCCTCCAGTGGGTTTATGGTTTCTACCTGAACCGCGGCACACTGAACCCCCAGCACCGCTGTTCCACCCTGGGGACTGGGGCCCTCTTGGCTCTACTCAGTGCTGCTGCTGTACTCGGGGCACCCTAAACCCCGCTAGGGACCCGTGTCCCCCCACTGCAGGGATTGTGCGCGACTCACACTGCCCCGATCCTCCACGCACCCAGAGCTCCGTTCAGGGTTTGCGTGCCAACTCACCAATTCATCTGCCACCTTTACTCGAGTTTGGTGCACAGGAAAAACACCAGCCAGATATCTGCAAGAGGTCAGGAATTACACAAAATTTTACAGGCAAAGTACAAAAAACCAAGAAACTTTGGAAGAAGATTTCATGCAACATCCAATTACAAAGAAAATACTTATCATAGCAGTAACTTCATTAACTAGTTCATTTGACGTAGAAATCATTGAACATGTAAGCTGTTGAGGTACCCAAAAATGTTCCATATAAAGAGCATTAGAAGGAGAAGAAAGAGAGAGAGACAGAAAAACAGAAGCTCTATAGAAAGACACACATATGACTAACAGCTCCTAGGGTTCCAGTGTGGGTGAGACACAAACCCCAGGAGAGGGCAGAGTCCATACCAGGGGCTGACCCTGCGCTCCGTGTTTTCAAGCCTCCGGGCCTTTGTGGGCCTCCCCCCAGGTGGGATTTCTGATTGCTCAGGCAATCAGGGCTGGGTTAGCACTGTCCCCACTGTGTGACTGATTGACAGCTCATCCCACAGTGTCTCAGGACATTGATCTCATCCATCCTCTGATAGCGACTATGGTGACACTGGGGAACTTCATGGAACCATGGGCCAGTTGTGACCAGGTGGGTCCAAGGACACCACGGTGACATAAGGGAACCTCGTGGGAACAAGTGGCCCTTATGATGCTGTGGATCCCCATGGAACCAAAGGAACATGGAACAGGCTGATGCCTTCAGTTTTAGCTGTCATATTTCCAGATTCTCTACTGCATTAGTCTGTAACTCTGGACTTCATACACAGTGTTAGCAAGTTCTCTTCACAGTGTAGTCAGACAAAAAAATCCTTTTCCAGCCCCAGAACCGGACACTGTTGCAGCTTCAGGCACATAAAGTGCAAACAACAGCGAATTGAGGAGAGCAAACCGGGAGGATGGGACTGCATAACCTGAGGCTGTAATTGGACAACTAACCCCAATATTTAAACCGACCAAACCTTATGAAAGTGTGAAAACTCCTGACCAGCCATCCATTTTGAGTGTAGCCTCGGCTGGGCTCTTGACCTGCTCAAGGTGAATCCTTTGAAGGCCTTTTAATAAATCCCAGCAAGAGGCAGAAGCCATGAGAAAGCTGACAACTCTTTGTGAGAACAGAGTTGTGGAGCAGTGAAAAACAACTTGTTTTTACTGAGACAGAGCTCTAGGACTGTGGAAAACAACCTACTTTCCCTGAAAAAGAGCTGTAAGACTGTGATAAACACCAGCCACCTGTATAAACTGTATTTTCCCTCTTAGATAGAAAAATGACGACTATCTCACAAACAACTTTTGCTGCACATACACACCAGGGGTTTGAGTAACCAAACAATACAGGGTAACAACTTGTTGCTGACCAACTGGGGATAGACAGGGGATGTTCTTAAAAAACCCGACAAAAAGGCCTATAAAAAGACCGTATAAAAATAGCACAGGATTGGTCCTTTCTTTTTGCACCATAAAATATGTCCTGCATCCCTCTTTATCGGGTGCTGTTGCAGTGCCCTTTTACTTCATAGCTTTTTGGAGGGTCTGTTCCAGTTCACCCCCTGTATGTTGTCTTTCCCCAAGCTGGATTATTCCCAGGTTATATCCCTCCCCTTTTACCCTTCAATCATTATAATCCCCACCCTGTATTCCAGTGCCTTCCCTATCCATCCCTGTAAACTCTGCCCCTGTTCTGGACCCTTCCCTGTCAGTCTCCTGTAAACCCCTCCCCTGCAGGTTCCGCCCCTCAGGAATTCCCCTCATGGATGATGCCCCATTGGCCCATGTGACCTGCCCTCTCCGCCCCCCTTATCCCATTGGTCCCTGAGATGTATTCCCCTCCTTTTGCTCCTCCCTCCCTGGTTCCCTATTGGCTCAGCGATCGTGCCCACCTGCAGTTCTAGTGCTGTATAAAATCCTGAGCACACTGGTGCTCGGGAATCTTTGGTGCCTGTTTCCTTTGAAGAGTAAGTCTTTCTCAGAATCTCACACCGAAGGCCTCCTTCTCCTCTTTAGTCTGCTCCCTGATGCTGACACCATTCCAGCTGTGGAGCAGGTGGCTCCAAGGTTCAGCTATCCCTGTTTCAGGGGAAGCTGTTCCCCGCTCATGGCACTGCGGTGCCCCTGAGCCAGCTGTGGACTCCAGTGCGGTGTCAGCCCGGGGCTCCTGCTGGGCTGAGTCTGCCCTCAGGCAGGGCTCAACTCCCCCACAGCATCTCGGTGTCACCTGTGAGCCCCGTGGAGAAGACACCTCTGTGCCCTCTGCTCAGAATTTCACTGCCAGGACAGCAGGAATGCAATCCAAACCTGCCTTCAACCTGCTGGGGTGGGCAACTCCTGCACCAGCGGCTTTCTCGCCATTCTGCTGCTCATGGCCAAGACAATTTCCCTGCCCTTCTGCCAGGGCAATGCCCTGTGCCAGCTCTGCTGTGAGGCTTCCCTGGGGCAGTGCCAGCACCAGTGGTTCCTTCAGTATTGGAACTGGAGTAAGCCAACATGACTGAGCCCTGGTGAGCTCTCAGGATGGCCGGGGACAACTGATCCACCTGGCCCACCCCAAAATTCACCCAAGTCCTGCTGGAGCCGATGGACCCAGCGGCCAAGAACAACCCCAGAGCCAGGTAGAACCACTCACCCTTTCCCAGGACACCGTGGTGGCTCTACTCCACTGTGGCCAGGCATTACAGGCGACCGTGTAGGGCCCCTCACCCAGGAAACCCCACAGCCCCACAAGGCCCTGTAGACAGGTAGACCCAGCAGTCCCATCCTGCCAGGGTACCAAATTTCCAGACCAATAAATAATTTCAACATACTTTTGACATATGAAGATTTTTTCTGGCATTTAAATTTTTTTGATTAAATCAAGAATTTTGGGGGTGTTATATTGTATTTGCAGGGATGCCCAACGAAGGCAGCAATATTGCATTTGACTCCATGTTCTCAGAAGGCTAAATTATTACTTTACAATATTATATTTTATTAAAGAACACTATACTATATTATACTATACTAAAGAATGCAGAAAGGATACTTAGTGAATGTTCAAAAGATAATAATGAAAACTCCTGACTCTTTCCAGAGTCTCGACACAGCTTGGCCATAATTGGCCAATGAGTCAAAATAACTCACACCAGAATCCAATCAAACAAATCACCTGTGGGTAAACAATCTCCAAACACATTCTGCACATGAGCACAACACAGGAGAAGCAAATGAGATAAGATTTGTTTTCCTTTTTCTCTGAGGTGTCTCAGCTTCCCAGGAGAAAAATCCTGGGCAAAGGGATTTTTTCAGAGAATGTGAATGCCACAGTGTTAGAGATGAGTAATGAGATGTTTGGCTCTCCCAACTAAAGGGTGAACATGATAAGTATGTTAAGAAAAGTTGTACAGATGTATAGTTCTGTTACTGCAATGTGTCCCCCCCGCCCAGCATTGTTATCCCAGGATGATCTTGGTAGTCCAGCATTTGGGGAGGGGCAAATTGTTCCTAAGGGGCAAGGCTTAGCACCAGCTGTCCTCCAATCCAGTTCCAAGAAAGCAGTCTACACCAATGGACAGTGACCGAGAGTCAACAGACAGCCTTTGGGAGGAGCTAGGGCTGCCTGTTGAAACAGCAAGGATATAAAAGGGAGAGCAGCCATTGTGTGGATGAGCCAGCCACGTGGTTACCAGCCACAAAGTGGGGGAGGCTCCCAGCGCCATAATTTTTTCCTTATTTAGTCCTTTTGTTGTAAGTTTTATTAAGTTTTTAATAGACCTTTCAAAATATTGAGAAGTAAACGGTGATTTCTCACAGGCAGAAAAAGTTGTAAAAGAAAGTTTCTTTGAAATTATTCCTTTTTCTTTTAAACCCAGGCCATTCCTACCACGCTGACAGTGAACCACCACCTTTCTCACCACTTGGACACCCACCCTCCAGTCAACCCACTCCCCCTGGAATCTGCTCCAACAACTCCCAACACACCATTTGTCTGGGGGAAGGCACAGACTGTGTAAAGGCAGCAAAGCCCAGACCTGGCCTGACTTCCCTGGACCACTGGAAAGGAGGAAATCCAGATCCATGGACACACATGGACACAGAGTAAAGCTTTGTTCAAAGGGTTTATTGATTTGTATGACTGATTCTTCAGGGGAAATGGCCCAGGGCTCAAAGGGTTCAGGGGTTTCTTCCAGTGATGATCATCTCCTCATGCCACTGGAGAGGAAAAAGTACACTGGTCCTTCCAACCCTAAAAGACCAACCCCAGAAGGTGACCTCTGGAGCCCACTGGGCCGTGGCTGGGCTTTGTCTCCAGCCCTGTCCCTGCAGGCACGGCTCACCTAGGCATCCAGAGAGGCAGCCAGGTGCTTCTGCTGCAGGAGAGCCCGCAGCTCTTCAGCCACAGGGGGCTGGGGACAAAGGCAGCGTTAGAGACACACTGGGGGCACCGGGCTGCACTGGGAGGCAGGGGAGAGCAGGGGGGCCTTGGGGAAGGGGCTGTGGCAGCAATGGGGTGCAGGAGCTGCTGTGCTGCTGCCCAGAAGCACTGGGCTCCTGGCCATGAGCCACAGCTGGGGCAGGGGCTGCGTCCTGGCTCATCCAGGGGGCCCTGGGGTGACAGGGCTGGAATGCAGCAGGGCCCTGCGCAAAGGCTTCCCTGGAGAGGAGCCCTGGGGCAGGCCATTGTCTGGGCTGTCAGGAGGGGTGCACTGGGCTGTGCTGGGACACACTGGGATGGCCTGGGCTGTGGTAGCCATGCAAGGGGAGGGTCTGACACCAGCAGAACTCGTGGTACCTACCAGAGGCATCTCCAGGACCGCGACATTGTCTAAATCCAATTCTAAATCCAACTGCAGAGAGACCAGGAGACCTCACTGGTCACTGGGATGTCCCCAGTGCCAGCAAAGGATGGAGGAACACCACTGCCCCCCCAATTCCCTGAGGGGATGCCCTGCAATGCCAGCAGCCCACTCACCTCTTGGAGATCATCTTGGGTTCCTTCCAGGAGTGCCTGGAAAGGAGAACAAAGGCTGGGTCTAGACTGGACCTTGTGGGGCTGTGAGGGGACACGGGTGCAGGGAGCAGGGAACAGGCAGAGGGATGGGCATTCAGGGCCTCCAAGGAGATCTGTTTGAGGTGGGGGGAGACCCAAAGACACTGATCTGGGGTCAATGGAGAGTCCAGGGGACAGGGCTGGGGGTATGGAAGGAGCAGGGTGTGAGGTATGGGGGAGGAGAAAGGAATTGAGGTGTAGGGACATGGGTGGGCAAGGGATGGGCTTCGTGGGGACAGAAGAGCAAGGACGAGGACGGGTGGAGACAAAACCAACAGTACTGGGAGATGCTCTGGGAGTGGGGGGTGAGTCAGGGAATTGTACAGGGAGACCCCTCTGCATGGCCAGGAAAAAAGGCAAAGGATTGAGAGGGGACATGGAAAGAAAGGCCTCAGGAATGGTCAGTGGGAAGGCACCTGGGCACCCTGAATGGGACACAGGGGAGGGACCAAAAGGGTAGGATGGGAGGCCAGAAAGGGCAGGATGTGGGGACAGTGTTTGGCTGGTGCCTCACCTTGGCCTGTGCGGGGGGGCACAGCAGGATGGAGAAGAGCAGGGCCACGCTGAGCACAGCCACCTTCATCTTCCTCTGGCTCTGGGCAGCGCTGCCTGAGGCTGCAGCAGGTGAGGAGCACCTTTATCCCTGCCGGGACTCCTCCCCGCACCCTCCCTGCCAGCCCCCAGGCCAGAGCCCGGCTTGGCACAGCCCCAGCCCTGGCCACAAGCCCAGCCCTGGCACAGAGTCCATCCCACCCCATCTGAGGCACAGATCCAGCCCCCTTGCCCGGCATCCCTCCAGCTTCCTGCACGGGGCAGCTGCCCCTGGAAGGGCCCAGGCACCTGGGGGGCCAAGGGGGGCAGCCAGGGAGACAACAGCACTTGGGGACCCTGTGGGGACAATCCAACACAATCCATCCTCCAACAGCCCCAGTGCCAGATCCCCCATCTCCTGCTGCCCCTCCCCTCCCAGAGCTTTCCCTGGGGGATACCCCAGAGCTGAGCCTGGCCCCAAACCCAACATGTGGGAGAACAAGGGGAACAAGGGACATGTGATCAGGTGGCTGATGGGCATCTCAGGCACTGCAGACCCTGGGGAGCACTGGGCAATGCTGATCACCTGCAGACAAGGCTGAGGGTTGGGAAATGGCTCAGGAGTGACAATTCCCACATCCATACAACCCGATATCCCTTTCCCTGCAGATGCCAAACCCGACCAAGCTCCATGCCCAGAGCATATGCCCTGTCCTGCCCCTCATCCTGTCACACCTGCAGCCACAGAGCCCTCCCAGAGCACCTGGGTCATGGCCCTGGCTCTGGGCCCAGGCCAGCACTGGCCCTGAGCAGGATGTGCCCATCCCAGGGACATGGGGAAGTGGGCACCTGTCCCCAGGTAGCCACTCAGAGCTAACTGGAGTAACAGAGGTGCCCTGTGAGGAGGAGGGGTGTTGGTGCCCTGCCAGCATCTCTGACAAGCCCTGTTTACCCAGGCCCTGAGGCACCAGGAGGACATTTAGACATCCTGGGCCTCCAGGAAGGAAAATCCACAGTGAGGTGGTTCCTGAAAGCTGTCCAAGGCTGTGATTCCTGTTTGACATTCCAGGGCATTAGTGAAGGGTTCTGCACATCTCTTTCCCCAGGCACAAAGTGGATCCATCAGAGAAGTGTTATGACCCAGCTGGGAAAGCATTTCAGGCCACTGCCTTGACTGTTTGCTCTGGAACTCACCCAAGGAGGCACAGGGCCCAAGGGCGAAGATTTTTCTCAGGGGTTTGGTGCTTTGTGCCATTGGAGGAGAGACCAGAGTGTCCTCATGGGAGATTCTTGACCAGATGGACAAGAGCTGTGACATCATTGGTGGGCTGAGTTCACCTTGGAGAGAAATTTAAGGAAGTGTCTGCAGGGTCCTAAATGGTGAATGAATGGATGAAGGAGATTCTTACTGTCCTGACCCACTATCCAGCAAAACCACAGCCCAGGGAAGAGGCCTGGTGGAATCAGGGGGGAAGCAGACCTTGTTGAGCCTGGTGCACACTGGGCAGTGTGGGGTGATCCCCTGCTGGTGTCCCAGCTGTCAGTGCAATACCACTGCTCTGATGGACTGGGTCCTTAAGAAACAAAAGAAGTGATCAAGCTCAGGGGAGGAGGGGATCTGATCACACTTCTCTTCTCTGGGAGTTTCTTTCCGAGGGGGGACATTCCATGAGAATGGGGATGCGGTAAAGGACAGGGCTGAGAGCAGCTGCTCCCTCCATCTCTGGGCTTCGGAGGAGGACGCTGGGAGCTGCTGCTTGGGAAAAGGAATTGGTTGAGCAGGTGGCCAGAGCAGCTTCCCCAGGCAGGTGCTGTCAGGTGCCTGCAGCACTGAAAGCATCTCCACTTGGGGCTGCCTTGACAACTCCCCCAGCCCAGCAGACCCTGAACCCAGATGGTGCAATCAAAGCCTCAGCAGAGGGACGAGAGGACTCCTCGCAGAGCAGATCCAGCCAGGTTTATTAAGGGAAAATCCAAGGGTCCAGGTGAAGTGAGGGTGAAGAGGGAAACAGGAGCAAGCAGGAACGCAACCTCTACTGAAGGGAACCAGAGACGAACAGCCAGGAGCAGGGCTGGGGCCAGGGTATATAATTGGAAGAAGGCAGGAGGGGTCAGGGCACAAATTTTCCAATGGGGGAGGGAGCCAGGGGTGGAGTTAAGGTGGGGTGACACGGGACTCACCAATGGGGGAGCAGAGTGGGAGGGGTCTCTCAGGGAAAGCCAATGGAGGAACAGGGAGTACAGAACTTTCTGGAACTGGGGGACGAACAGCAGTCGATTGACAGCAGCACATTAACATTAACAGGCAAAGAACCATGGGGAATTGCACCAGTCCCTCACCTTAACTGAAACAGTGGTGTCCTCCCATGGCATTCCAGGTTCCTCTTCTCTGTGGCTGTCTTCCACATCTCCCCCTTTTTTATTTATTAAATAAACATTTCCCAGTGTTTTGTCAATTGTTTTCTTAAAACACATCAGTGCTGCTGGAAGGATAATAACTATGAGAAGGACCCACAACAAACTGTTAAGAATGGGGCCACCCACACAGGAATGCCCCACTGCATGAGCGTTTTGTCCATCATGTCCACAACTTTGTTTTCAGTAAGAAGAGTTTTTATTTGCTCTTGCATTTGTTTGATGTTGGCCTGGATCGATGTGCTTTTCTATGGCAGGTTAAAATAACAAAGTCCTTTGAAATCTTCACAACCATGGCCATGGGAGAGCAGCAGGAAGGCGATGGCCGCTCTGTTCTGAAGGGTGGCATGTCTGGTGGTTTCCTCGTTCGCTAGAAGGTCTGATAAGGCAGCGGATGTAGCATTGGTTGGCTTACTAAGCCAGCACCCAAGGTGAGAAAGCTCACTGAGGGCCTTCGCAGCTGCAACCCATGGTAGAAAGATGGAAACAATGACAGTGGCAGCAGCTGTTAAGGTATTTCGGGGTGTCCTGGGAGTGGCCATCTGGTCCTCAAGTGAATCAGTTATCAACTGTTCGAGCACTGATAAAAACATGAATGGTAAAGTCAGTTGTCACTGTAATTTTCTTTGTTTTGTCCCTATGGAAGGGAGGGCGAGGGATTGGCAATTGGGGCAGGTGGAGACAATTGCCATGGCTTGGTCTCTGGAAATCTTAAATTGACATACCAAAGCGTGAGCATTCTGATGGAAGATTGCATGGCTTAGACAAGCCTGTTGAAAGACGCGGTGCAGCAGAGGAAATGTGGGTGGCACTTGCTGCCATTGCTAACAAGTGTGCTCTCTGGTTGCCCTCAGTGATGTATCTTGGCAGCTCTGTGTGCGACCGGATGTGCAGGATGTGATAAGGTTGCTCTCTGTGGGAAATGAACCAAATTAATTCAGAGAGCAAGCTGTATAATTTTTTATTTTGGACTTTCTTGAGCAGGGCATGCTCTGCCTGCTCTGCTATCCCGGTGACAAATGCAGAATCTGTGATTAAATTGAAGGGCTGTTGGAATGTTCAAAATGCCCTCACTGCTGCAGCAAGTTCTGCAGTCTGGGAGGAACCTTCAACAACCTGGATATCAGACTCCTCCTTCTGAGTGTCAGGGTCCCTCAAGGTGAACACTGACTTGTGAGATTTGCCTGAGCCGTCAGTGAACTCTGTGATAGCGTTTTTGAGTGGAGTTTTACTTTTATATGATTTTGAGGACAAAATCAGTGAATCTTTAAAAAGTCTGTGTTTAGGATAATGAATTGAAATTTTTCTGGGATATCTGTCTAATGAAATTTGCGGATGTTCATTTGTTTGTAATAGAGAATCCAATTGTTCCAAAGTATAAAAGAGGGAAATGCATGCCAGATCGCAAGCCGCGAGGGTCCAGAGGCATTGTCGGCCTTTAATAATATGTTTGGCTACAAGTTCTGGTGGGGTGGTAACTGTTTGTTGTGGTTGGTGCTGCAGAAAAAGCCACTCGATGATGATGAGTGGCTTTTTTGCAGTATCATCCCACTGAAAGAGCAATGCATGGGAGTTTGGGCACTTACCAAAAATACGGAGGCTGAGGGGAAGGGGCCAGTCTGTCTGATGTGCCTGGCGGTGTTTGATGGCGTTGACGACTCTCTCCAAAGTCTCACAGGCTTCTGGTGTTAACGAGCGTGGGGAAGTCAGGTCGCTGTTTCCTCGCAGAAGGTTGAAGAGCGGTACCAGTTCTTCTGTGGTGAGGCCCAGGAGAGGTCAGATCCATGTGATGACGCCGCACAGCTGTTGCATGTCTCTTAATGTCTGGGAGTGCTCATTGATGGATAGAGTTTGAGGCACAATGGTCCTTCCTGTGAATAAAAAGCCGAGGTACTTCTGTGGGTTCAATAGCTGGATTTTTTCCTGAGCTATCTGAAACCCAGCGCTTTCAACAGCTGCGACACTCTTGGAAAGTGCTGTGTCTAAGTGAGACTTGGTGGAAGCACAGATTCGTACATCGTCCATACAATGTAGGTTTGAGACTTTGTCCGAAGTTTCTCTCATCTGCCTCATGATCGTCATTGGGGACCACTGAAGAAAAGACCCTTGTCTGAAGTTTCTGGCCCTGTTGGAGAAAGTTACATGCCAAGGGCCCCGAGACCTGAGCACAGCTCCTGGCATTGCTAAGCTATTGTTCACAGGTATGTTTGCTGTATGCTACACCAAACCCAATGAAAGGAAGAAGGGGGCACCTTGCCTTTTTGCAACAATAACCTTGGAAGTTGTCCCACCTCTCAGCCTGGCTGGACTTCTGAGTTTTGGGTGGTCCCCACAGAAAACCCCTCACTTGTCTTACAACTGCCGTGACAGACAGACTGAGATGTAAGAAGCCTCTCCATCAAAGACCGAGACATGAAATCCCCACGTGAAAAGGCCCCCCCCCGACTCTTTCCAAGGACTGGGACTGAGGCCCCTAACCTGGGGGAGGTGTGTGGGGGAGGCAAGCTGACCAAAGCAAGATGGATGTTGCAGGTGTGAGCAGTGGACCAAGAAGACAATGGCTCTCGCCCACTGCTGAGAACATGGATTGTGTGTACCTTTCTCTAAATACCATTTTTTCCCCCCAAAATACAATAGACTACCTTTGATTTGGTTTCAAGTTTTACCCCTTCCCCCATCAAAAAAAAAGAGTATAATAGAGTTCGGATGAACTGCAACCCTGAGATCTTCCCGGACGTGACCTGGTGAACTCCATTGGCTGGACATTGAAGAACTTCACAGTTTCTATGTTTGGTAGCTCTATACCTTCCTTTCCCTTCCTCCCTCTTTTTCCCTTTTCACCAGTTCCTCCCCAACGCATTTTGTTGTGGTTATTCAATAATGGTACATTTGTTTTGATTATCACTGCAACCCCCCATACCGTGTCAGTGTTTTTTGCACTCTGAGATCAACCCACAAACCATCACGAAACCCATTCGTAAGGACAGATCACGACACTTGCATACATACTATAGAACCCTTCTGTCAAGCCTTAAAAATTCTCTACAAATTCATTTCCAACATTACTGGGTCTGGCACTGCCCAGATCTGGTGTTTGCTGCCACCACTAGTGCCCAGATCTGGAAATTCCCTTGTTCCAGCAGAGCCAAGTCCAGCAATTTTCTGGTAAAGAAGGACAAAATCTGGCAATTTCCGCTTCCGGCATTGGCAATGCCAAGGTCTGGTGTTTGCTGCCACTGCCCGTACCCCAATCTGGACATTTCTCAGTTCCAACACAGCCAAGTGCAGCAATTTTTTGGAAAAAGAGGACAAAATGCAGCAATTTCCTGGTGCCAAGACTGTCACCACTCAGACCTGGTGTTTGATGGTACCGCCCATGCCCAGATCTGGACATTTCCCTGTGCCACCACAGCCCAAGTGCAGTAATTTGCTGGCAAAGAAAGCCTAAACCTGGCAGCTTCCTGGTGCTGCCACCAGCAGCACTGTCTGTGTCTCTCTGGGAGCCCCTCAGGATCCCCGGCCAGTCTCGAGTCCGCAGACACCAGGGGGCAACCCCGGCATGGCCGACAGCGGGGAGACGCTCTCTGTGCCCCGAGGGTACTGAGGGCACCTGGGCTGGGCGCCTTTGCAGCACAAGAGACACCAGAGACATTGGTAGGAGATAAATGACCAACTCTTAGCAGGGGTTAATCCAAGGTTTTATTCTAGGAGTCCCAAAGAAGCCCCTACACCTCAGGGGGCTCCTGCTAAGAGCCCCGGGAGATGTGCCAAGGTTACATTTAAAGGGAGGTGGAAACCCAAAGTAGGTAACATTTTATTGACCAATAAGTGACCCTAAGGGATGGGTACTGAGGGATGGACATTTAGGACAGCATTTGGGGCAAGGCTTGGGGGCTGACCCCTGGCCTCTGGCTGATCACTCGACATCCTGGACTAAAGCTTCTAGATGGAGGGGATGGGATGCTGAGTGATTGACAGAGAGCCAGGGTGGGGATTTGGGGATGATCTCAGCAAGGGGAAGGGATTACACAGGTAAAGGGAGGGGGGTACAGTCTGGAATAAACCATTTGGGAAAAATATGGGGATACAAAACAAAACTACTTCCAAGTATTACAAAGTATAAAATGCATTACAACATTTGTTATAAAGATACAGTTTTTATTTCTGTTGTTAATTATAAGCTTAGACATAATCGTGAAATAGCTGATATAATTATGCTTGTCTTTAGTTGCCTGCTCGAATGGGATAACATCCAATGAACATGAGATGAAGACACCTGGTGCAGATGTGCCAGCCATCAGCACTCACTGTCTGAAGGCAGTGTGGGCATTGGCCAAAACTGAAGATGATGACAAAAAAGGACCAAAACCACAACCAAGGCATGTGCATGCTCTAAAAAGGTGGAACCGAGGAGGAGCCATGCTAAACAGTTCTTGGAATATGGAAACTAGTTTGGGAAAAAAGTTTACTATGCATGAGGGTCCATGAATATGCAACAGGCTGATGGAAGGAAAAGGTATTTAAGGGATATCCCAAAGATAACAGGGTGGTCTTGGTTCAGTGCCAAGATGCACCCGGCCGTAATAACCTTTGCTCCATGCTCCTTGTCTCCCCGTGTCCTTTATTAAACTCTGAATTTTCCCAGTAGAGTTACCGTGTTTCTCCCAGCCCCGAGCAGAGAGCTCTGCCTGGGGGCTCCGGGCAAAGGCAGCGGCGCTCGGCAGCGGCCCCAGCCCGCCCAGGCCCGGGCATTGCCCCGCACCGGGACAAAAACCCGCCCAAAGGAGACCTTGGAAAGCCCGCCCGTGGCTCCTCCGCGCCCCAAAGCTGCTGGTGCTGCCCCCGGTGCTGCCACAGCCGCGGCTCCGGAGCAGGGAGGCTCTGCGGGACCCCCGGGCCGGGCCCCCTCCCAGCCGTGCCCGCCCCGGTGCTGATGCTCGGCCTGGGCTCTCTCACTGCTCCAGCTCCCCCACGGCCCCACTGGGAGCAGGCCCCGAGTGCCCGGTGCCACAGGGCCCCGAGCCCCTGCCCGGCCCAGGGTCAGTGTCCATGGCCGGGCCCTGCCCAGGGCTGCGGCCCCTGCCCGCCCTCGGCACAACCTGCGGCTCCAGCGCAGCTCCCTCCAGTCGGGCACTGCGGGCTCCAGCCAGGCACAACATTAAGGTCATGGCATCTCTGTTATCTCTGCTCACATGGGCACAACATCCCAGTCATGGCATCTCTGGTGTGTCTGCTCACATGGGCACAACATCCCGGGCATGGCATCTCTGGTGTCCCTGCTCACATGGTGTGAAAAATAGATGTATTTTATGATTGGCTTTTTGCAAATATTAAAATCAATATTATATGTGTTGTGTTAGAAAGCAATGCTGAATTAATTTTCTTAAGTACTGCGTTACATATAGTTTTAGGTTATAAAAATTGTTAAAATAGAAACTATGCTATGTGAGATACTTTTTTTAAAGAAAGGACTTGCAGTGAGATAGCAGCCACAGGACACTGAAGTCTTTCAGAGAAGAAGAATTTATTGCCTTCTTATCAGAAGAAACAAACTTCTTCCCACCTCGAAGGCATGGTTAGGATTAGAGGGAAGAAGTTGACACTGACCAGACAGAATCCTGTGTTTGAATGGAATTTATGCATCATGTATGAATATGCAACGGGCTATTGTTTTTAAGGGTTAGTCCTTTGTTAACAGGTGTCCTTTTTCGGGCTCGTGCTGCCCAGAAAAAGGTACCCGAACACCCGTAACTCTTTGCTTTTATTATCTCATATTGTCCTAATTTAATTTGTCCAAATTTTTATTACTCTAATTGTGTCACTATTCTTTTTAACCATTTTATTACTATTAAACTTTTAAAAATTTTAAAAACAAGTGATTGGCGTTTTTCACAATTTGGTAGCAGAGGATGTTTTGCCGGCTAGGAGCAGGCTGGCTCTGTGGCAGAACTGCCGGGGGGGCTCCCAGACTGTCAGGGTCCCGAGTCCAGGATGGCAGCATTTGCCCAGGAAGTGGGCCGAGAGAGAGAAGAGAAAAGGAGAGAAGAGAGAGAGAGGGTAAAAGAGATCCAAGGCATGCCCCCAGGGTCCCCATGCCCGGGGCTGCTCTCCCCTGCTCCTGCTCTGCAGCGAAATGGCAGCAGCAGGGGAAGGGCCAAGAACAGCACTGATAGCAAGGCCGTGAAGAGAAAGAGAGGGGGAGGGGGACTAGCACTAAAAGATAAAATCAAAGCAGAGATTGATGACTCTCCAAACCTCACAAAGCGGTTTGTTTTTCTTAAGTAAGAACGTTTTTTGGTTTCTTTTTTTTTTTGTGGTTGTTTTGTTTGTTGTTAAGGAGAAGGATTTTTTCTTGAAGAAGAGGCTGCTGTAGAGAAAGCTTTTAGCTAAACCCAGAAAGTTTAGAAGGAAAGCGAATAGTAAAAGTTAATGCAGTATTATCTTTCTTTTATTACTATGCTATTAAGAAGTCCTTTCCACGTACTACTGAAGCAACAATCAAAATCATGGAAAGAGAGTGAATTCATGCCAGCAGAATCAAAGGACTTGTGAAGAAACCTGAGGAACAGACTATCACATTTAAACTGTGTGATACCGAACTGACTTTCCAATGGGAACTGAGTGGCAAGAGTTTGAGAAAACCCAAATGATCCAAGAAATGTTCAAAGAATAACACTGAATTAAGAAATAAGATAACGCTTATATCACTAGTTTTGAGCACTACCTGAATAAAACATCTCCTTGGGGGAGGAAAACTTTAGATAGAAGGATCAAGAATGTTTTTGTATTCTGACCTTAGCCTGAGAATTGTACAGAGGAGAAGGGGAATTACCATTTCCATTAGTAAACTTTATTTGATTCATTCCAATACTAGACATGCTAGCTGGGTTATAAGTAAAAATTGTGAGAGTAATTAGTGTTGTAGTTCACAAAATTTATGCTCTTATTGCAAAAAGTGTTAAAGAACTGACTTGGTTTTGTGGATGGGAATTATTAGTGCCTGTTGAATGAGAGATACCTGAAGAACAGTAAGAGACCATGTTATGAACAAAAATTCAGTTGATTTTTTTCTGTGAGAAAAAAAGTTACCACTACTGCTGGGCTGCTGCCTGTGTTATGGTAATTACGGGTCGTTGTTGTTAGTGGTTGTTTTTGTATTAGTAAAAGCCCTGGCTGGGGCAAGGTAATGGCCCTTCTCCGAGACAGTAACGGGTGGCGACCTTCCCAAACAGTGAGGAGAAGAGACCTGGGGGGGTGGTTTATGCAAAGTGACTCCAGGACCAGCATGCTGTGGGGGACTACGGCTCCAAACGCATAGAGAAAACCCCAAAAACAACGAGCCAAATAAGAGTTGAGAGACTGGAGTGATGTCTGGACGTGAGGAGCCGAGTGCTGAGCCTGCAGAGATGCTGAACACCTTCGGAGCCCCTCTCTCCCTGAGCATGGGAGTCGTCCCGAAACCGGGAGCAGGCAGGAAGGAACAGAGAAAACTGACATCGGACGGGATCACCACGCCCTAAAGGCTCCCACGAGGACGTGATTCCCCAGCTCTGCCCCTAGAGGACAGAGGTGTGCTTATCCTCCTCCTCTGAGTTGCCCTGGGAGAGAGGACGGGAGACTGCAGCCCCACCGAGCTGCCCAATCCTGAGCTGATCACTTTTAACAAAGGCATTAAAAAGGAGAAGAAGTCTCCTGGCCCTGTTTATTTCAGACAACAGTTAAAGAGTGTCAAAAAAATTTGCTTAGAAATTAGTTAAGACAAAGTGATAAGGAAAGAGAGGGCAAGACCAGATTGGCCTCTGTATATTGCCACTGAGAAGATCAAATACACCTGCTGTGGGTTGCAACCTCACAGGCATGGGAGGTGGGAGTATAAGCCATACTGGACCTCTGTTATTCCTGTTTCTGGCACTCATTTGTTGTCTTTTCCCTTTTGGGATACGAGCAAGATTGTGTCAAAAATGCTACAGAAAGCATCACATGGAAAGTAATCAAAGTTCCTCTTTTATTACACACACCTATGTCAACAGCGACTGTTCTAACCCATCCAAATTAGAAACCTGTAGGCAAAACAGAGTAAATTATTGGATTACAAGAAATTTAAGAAAAATTGGTAATAGATTTAGAACTGAATGTCCAAAAGGAGAGAGATGGATTTGTTTTAAATTTAATCTTGAAGATACGGTTCAAGATTTGGTAAAAAAACAAATAATAAACAAAAAGGTAAAATCAGCACAACAATCTAACTCTGTATTGACTCCAAATTATCTGTTGAGTCGTATTACAAGACTCCAAGCAGTTACAGAAATGGTAGCAAATAAGGCTGCCCAAGCATTAGAGTTAATATTAAGTCAGCTAAGCCAAACAAAAATTGTAGGGTATCAAAATAGGTTGGCTTTGGACTATTTATTGGCCAAAGAAGGGGGTGTTTGTGGAAAGTTCAATATATCAGATTGTTGAAAATTGATGACCACAGAAAAGTCATTCTAGAAAAAGCAAAAGAAATCAAAGAAGAAAAATATATATGCATATATTAATCCAGGTACCAGTCCAAAAATTAGAAAACAATGTTAAAATGTAGCTGGTGGGGTAATGTATTAGAAGAAATTAAGATCTTTCATTTTGTGTTACAACTGTTTTTGTATTTCTTCCTTGTGTAATCCCCTGTTTTATTTTGCCATAGTCCAGAAGATACAAATAGATAAGAAATATTGCTCAAGCCAAATGATTTACAAAGAATAAGAGTGGGAATTGTGAAAAATGCATGTATTTTATGACTGGCTTTTTGCAAATATTAAAATGAATGTTATATGTGTTGTGTTAGAAAGCAATGCTGAATTAATTTTCTTAAGTACTGCGTTAAATATAGTTTTAGGTTATAAAAATTGTTAAAATAGAAACTATGCTATGTAAGATGCTTTGTTTAACAGAAAGGGCTTGCAGCGAGATAGCAGCCACAGGACATCTAAATCTTTCAGAGAAAGAGAATTTATTGCCTTCTTATCAGAAAAAATGAACTTCTTCTCACCTTGGAGGCACTGTTAGGATTAGAAGGAAAGAAGTTGACCAGACAGAATCCTGTATTTGAATGGAATTTATGCATCATGTATGAAGTATATGAATATGCAACAGGCTATTGTTCTTAAGGGTTAATCCTTTGTTAATGGGTGTCCTTTTTCAGGCTCCTGATGCCCAGAAAAAGGTACCCGGACATCCGTAACTCTTTGTTTTTATTGTCTCATATTGTCTTAATTCAATTTATCCAAATTGTTATTATTCTAATTGTGTTACTATTTTTATAACTATTTTATTACTATGAAACTTTTTAAAATTTTAAAAACAAGTGATTGGCGTTTTTCACACTGACTGTTCACCGCTGCCAATGCTCACAGTATTCTCCTAACACACTTGAGCTTCCTGTCTTTCAGTGAGAGAAAGATTCAGCTAAAGTCAAGGAAAGAGGGCAGGGGAGATGGAAACCTTCCCTTGAGATGCTTTTAGGAAGGCCTGAAGGGACCCTGCCTTCCCTTGGAACAGAGGTGGTCACCATGCATAGTGTTGCCTGACCTGCCCTAGGTGCTCCTCTATTCCAGAAGGACTTTTGCTCACTTCATCACTTGTCTGTCCCTCCAATTCCAGGGCCTCAAACCTGCTCTGTGAGATACTAAACCTGTAAGTCAGCTGTAAGTTTTCAGAATATGGCACTGACCATGGTTCTAAGTAAGTTTTTTTAATCAGGCTTACAATATATTTTGAGAAGAAGAAGGAACAGAAGGGGTAGATACCACACAAGAATCCAGCAGAGTCTTCCCAGCTTTTTTGTCTGGGTTCTATGAAGCACTATGCCCAGTGCTTGCATTATGCTGTCTTTTCATGTGTTCTGGTGACCAGAACCATCCCATGGCCAGGCCCAGGATAATTTGGGTGCCAAAGTCCCATTGCCTGCAAACATCACACTCTTTTACCCAGCTGGTGCTCAGCTCAGCATATTTGCTGAGACGACTTTAGGACTGTTTTCCTTAACTTGGCAGTTCTAGCAGATGTCCTTATGGCCCCTAAATTCTGCATCCTTTGTGTCCACTATCAATGGGCATCCTTCTTCCCAAGCTTTGTCAACCTCCCTCTGGGTCTGAGATCAGTGAAACGGGCCCAGCCCCGTGTCTTAAAGACAATTCTAGCAACAACTACTTTGCTTTTCTAATACCTGGCCATCACTTCGAGCTTGTAGGCTGCTATGTGTGTCACAGGTTAAATGTCTCTTCCTGTTGATCAGGCTTGGAAGTGTGGACAGCCCAGGCATGACAGGATATGTTTTCTTCAGGAAATGGGACGTAGGGCCCAGCTTGCAACAGGTCCAGGCCCGCGCCTTCCAGAGCGCCAGAAGGTTCGCGGCGCCATTGCAGGGCTGAGGGCGCCGCCTTGTGGGCAAGAGTCGCCTCGACAGCGCGGGCGCCGCGCAGCGGGGCCAGAGGGCGGGAAAGGGCGGGCGGGTGTGAGGGGCGGGGCGGTTCGTGCCTAGAGCCGAGCCCGCGCTGTACCTCTCGCCTTCCCGGCTCGGTGTTGGGAGCGAGCCGCCGCTGCTCGGGCTCTGGGAGAAGCGTGCGGCCGCTGCGGAGTCCCAGCCCGCAGATCTGGCTGCTGGCCGAGGCTGCAGTGCAGAGCTGCCATGCCAGAGCTGCCGTGCGCCGTGGCACTGCCAGAGCCCCTGGCAGAGCCGGGCTGGAAGTGCCGACAGCTGAGGGAAGCCCTGCCATGGCAGCGCCCCAAGCTCTTGTTTATCCCACAGAAAGAGAGGATCAGCACCTGGAGGTGACTGCGTCATTCCTGGAAAGGGACTATCTGCTTACAGTTGCGTTGTCTGGCAGCAAGCAGGACGGCGCTGGTGCCAGGGAGCCAGGTGAGGGCAAAGCAGCCCTGTGACAGCCTGGCCCAGGGGCTCTTGTGGCAGCAGGCAGCGTGGGGATCAGAACAGAGGCAGGAGGAGGCAGGAGCTGCTCGGCCATGCCAGGGCTGGGAGCCTCCTTCCTGCCCAAGTGGGGCCCAGCTGGGCCAGGGGGCAGCTCCTGGGACAGCCGTGCCCGCAATGGCCCCTGCTCTGCAAGGCCTCCAGCGCTGCCCATCAGCCAGGCAGGGACAGAGCAGCCTTGGGGCCGATGCTGTTGCGGGCTCAGAGCCCCGCACAGCTGTTCATGCCCGGTGCAATTGGCTCTGTCCCCTGCAGCCTGCATGCTGTGTCACCGTGCAGAGGCTGAGCCCTGTGCCTCCCCTGGCCCTGGCAACTCTTCCTGTGCTGCTCCTGCACTGCCCAGGGCACCCACGGGCCCTGCCTGGGCCGCACGCAGACCAGAACCAGCTGGGGCTGTGACAGCTCTGCTGCTCTGGGCCCAGCCCTTGGCAAAGCACCCGCCTGTCCCTGGGCTGGGGGCAGTGCCCAGGCTGGGCTTGGCAGAGCCCATTTGCTCCTGGAGGGCTGGGGGCACTGCTCTGGCCTGGCCTGGCCCGGCCCTGGGGTCCCTTGGCATTCCTGCTTGCCCTTGCATCCACCAGGGATGGGCTGCAGCTCAATGGCCCCGGCCTGGCCGCACTCTCAGGCCTGGAGCCTTCCCATGGCTCCCCAGGGCACGAGAGCCTCAGCCCCAGCTCCCAAACACGGCCTAACAGGGTTTGCTGATATTGATCCCTGTTAGACCTTTGAAAGCATTTTGAAAGTAACCTTGTTTGGCAACTCCTTCAAGGAACAAACGTGATTCGCTTCTAATCAGTAAAAACTTTATTGGTTTGCTTGCACTTCCTATAGGGTATCCTAATGCTTCCTTTGGCGTTCCAGAAAATAATGAAAATCTAACAAATTCTAAAGAGAAGTTCTTGAATCCACTATGAGGAGAAGTCTCTACATTCACTATCCTTACATACACTTAAGTAGCTGCTCCTGTAACACACAAAGATGTAGTGGTTTACCTGACTGGACCACACAACAGGATGTTATACACACCGCTACACTAAAAAACTTCTCTTCCCTGTTCATCACAAATTTAAAGCTCTTCTCGAGGTCCTGACTTAATTTTGCATGCACATTCATACCTGCAATCCCTCCCCATGCTCAGTTTTCACCTAGACTTACCAGGGAACAGATGTTCCATACTCACCTCAAGCAATAATCTACGTCTGTCTTCCTAACCCTCTTTTTCTTCACTGACTTCTACTAATCTACAAAATAACTGTGGACCCTCTGCACAAAAGAAACATCCAATTAATAGCCTTAAACACTTGTGATTGTGCTGCTACTTCTAACAATCTTGACCACCACAGCACTAAAATCAGAAATCAATTCTTCACATCCTTCCTGTTCTCCTGCCCCCACCACGCCTTGGCTCCAGCAGAAATGTTCCCTACTGCAGCCTGGTGTGCTAAGAACAATCAAAGGCAGCAGCACTTTTCCTCAACATGCTGCAATCTGAATTGCAGTGAAATTGCAGCTGTTGCATTAGAAGCTCAGCACCAGCACCCCACATCTTCCCCCAGAACTGAGGCCTGCTGAGGCCTGAGCTCTCCATTTCAACACACCCTGTAAATCAGGCTGCCTGGAAGATTGCAGGCTGGTAACTGTGTGAACACAGCAGTGCATTTCAGCAGAGTTATGGAATCAGTCTCATGGAAGGCACATCCTTTAAGCTTAAGACTCTATTCTACAAAATCTAGCCAGCAATTGTTTTGGTGGCCTGTGCAGGTTTTGGGGACTGTGCATGTTTCCTTTGGATGTTGTTTTCTTTGTTTCTAAATACAAAATTCACTGGATTCAGAAGCAAAACCCCAGATTCATTAGAACAAAGAACCACAGGGACATATGTGGCTGACAAGAACACTCCTCTTTTCTAACGGTAACACCAGAAAGAGAGGAAAAAGATAAAGATGATTTAAATACCTGAAAGGATCCGAAATGTCTACATAAGCTGTCAAGTGACTAAGTTTTTGGTAAACTCTAAAAGTCCAGATTCCTATTCGGTAATTGTCTGAAAGAAAAGAAAGCCAGAAAATCTGGTTGACCTTTATTTTGCCAGGACTTTCTCACGGGATTCTACGACAACTTGGATCACAAGTGAGGGTGGCAAATTTTGACTAGAAAACTTTGATAACTAGGCAGCATTTTTTCCTCCTCACTGAATTACAGGAAGGGTTTAAAAGGAAAAAAAAAAATAAAAGAGCGTAAAGAAATTCTATCATACCTCTTAGGCATTCATCATCTTTGGAGAACAAAAAAAAAAACAAAACTCTAGCACTTCCTGTGCATGGTAAAGAAAGAAACCTAGAAAAGGACAAAGGGATTTGAGCATCCTAAATTGTACTATCAAATTTCATGAACACAAGTTAATCCTGTAGTGCTTCAGAGAAATGCCATACATTGAAAAGCTTTATTCCCTAGAAACCAAATAAATCTTTTTATTTTCCAAATCCTCTTTTAAAGAGAAAACTGACTGTGTCTTTGGCTTTTGGCCAAACTCAGTTTGGAGTTGGTCAAACCAAAATGACCCAGTTAATTTCCTGTGCTCTGCTCTTTCGTTCCATATTCACATTCACATCCAATGGGCTGCTGGGAGTTTTGACTCTGTGCAGCACAAACGGTTTTCTAAGATGACTTTCATTGCTCAGAGGTGTGCAATGTCAGTTTCCCTTTCCCTGAGTGCTGCTATTAATATTCCCACAGCATCCAACTACTACAGCCAAGTAGACAACAAAGAGAAATGCAACTTGCATTTCTTGGTCCTGTTCCATTTCTGTCATCTCAGGCTCATCGTCACCCTCAGAACTGCTGTCCTGGAAACGTGGATCCTCTTGCCATGTGGCTTTTACTGGCTTTATTGTCCCAAGCACGTGAGGCTCTGCAATGACAGCACCAATAGAGAAAAAAAGCCAAAACCAGATTATTCCTCTAATCATCAGGAAAAATTCCTCCTTTCAAGTGAAATACTCACAGTGGAGAAGAGATATTTAGGAAGGACAGAGTCTGCCCCTGCCAGATTTTCTAAGCTACATTTCTGCTCCAGTATTTTCCACTTTGTTCCAGGGATCCCTTATGTATTCTTAAACATTTCTCATTGTATTCAGAAGACACTGAATACCTTTTCAGTTCAGCACAAGTCTGGGGGGCTCATTGCTTTGTGCTGTTGCATTGGGTTTTTTAATATTTGGGATAACTTCATGGGGTTTCTTTTCTCTCCTACATGACTGGGACTTGAGTTAATGTTGTTTCATCTTCATTTCAGATGGCCTCATTTTATCTAAGGTTAGGACACCCCAATGATCATGTGTCATTCCATTTCCTTTTTCTAAAGGTCCAAGAGTAGAATTCAGTAACAAACAGAATGTTCATGGATCTTGGGGCCAGCTCTCGGACTTTGCTCCTCCCTCTACATTAATGCACATTTCCTTAAAAGCATTGTGAGTTCCTATGAAACTTGATATGACTGGTGTGTCACCTTTTTCCCTGTTTGAGGAATTCAGGGCATGAGAACAAGCTTTTCCACCACTCAGCAAAAACCCCCAATGCCTTCTCAAAGCATGCCTTTCAGAATTCCTGAGATGCAAGCATGAGGCACCTCTCAATAATCTACCACAACCCTAGCAAGCAGAAATGAAGATCAAAATGCTTCTGCCTAATTACTGACTTCTGTTGCTGAAAATCCCCTGCATCCTGACCTTTTTTACACCATATTGCCCTACAGTGCCTGCCAGAAGCTCTTCCTTAGCAATGGCACTGTTAGAAGGGTTCTGCTGTTACCTTCTTTGATGCCCAACTCCTCTGTGCCTCCAAAGAAAGAAAACTTGAAGTAACTCGTCTCCTGAGCTGCATCATCCTCAGGCAAAGGTCCCAAATGGTCATCTGGGGCAGAGTCCTGTGCATCCTCTTTGTCCCAGGGTATTTCCTCAGTCTATTCTGGTTTGCTCTTTGAAGGTCTTTCAAAGAATAAACCAGAATAGACAGAGGAAATACCGTCTATTCTGGTTTGTTCTTTGAAAGGCCTCTTTCAAATCCGCAGCAATGGTGTAGGAGTTGTCTTCAGACAGTGAGGCAGTGTCTCACTCTCCTTCTTCCTTTTTTGGCTTTACTGAAATGAGATTGTTCAAGGATAGCAACATAGCACACGTCCTTTTCGGACACAGCTTCCCTAAGAGCCATCTTGCTCTGAATGTCTCCCTAAGCATATCCAAGCCCATTAAGGAGTGGTTCATTATCAAGGGTAAGCAGTGGGGAAACATCTGAGGTTGAAGTCTAAAGGCAGGAACAAGAGTCCTTTTTAATTAGCCACATCCTTAAGTGACTTTTCACTGAATACACAGTTACACAGAAATCAAGGTATTTAGCCCAGACTTCTTCCTGCCAGTAGAAACATCAAGAGCTAATAGGGTTTGCCCACAGAGCTGCACATCTCAGGGTCCCTGCACTGACTGTTCTCACCTTCACTTCCGGCAAGGAACACATGGCCTAGAAAGAAAAGATGACGGCGCTACGTGCTGCTGTTGGAGGTCCCAGTTGAGGTCCAACGTCGCTGGTGGGAGCGGCTGCTCCTGCGGGATGTCCCCGACCATGTCCCCCTACGCCTGGGCCTTTCAGCACTCGCTGCTGTCCTCCTGCTCCTGTCCTGGCAACTCCTGGACCGCACAGTTTGAGTCGAGGCCCGGCGCTGCTGGCGGGAGCGGCTGCATCTGGGGAATGGCCCTGACCATGTCTCCCTTCGCCTGGGCCTCTCAGCCCTTGGCCTTGTCCCACTGCTGCTGCCACGGCGACTCCTGGAGCGGACAGGTGGACTCTGGGCCCAGCCTTGCTGGCGGGAGCGCCTGCGTCTGGGGGATGGCCCTGACCATGTCTCCCTTCGCCTGGGCCTCTCAGCCCTTGTCCCTGTCCCACTGCTCCTGTCATAGCAGCTCCTGGAGCGGACAGGTGGACTCCGGGCCCAGCCTTGCTGGCGGGAGCGCCTGCGTCTGGGGGATGGCCCTGACCATGTCTCCCTTCGCCTGGGCCTCTCAGTCCTTGGCCCTGTCCCTCTGTTCCTGTCATGGCAACTGCTGGAGCGGACAGGTGGACTCTGGGCGCGACCTTGCTGGCGGGAGCACCTGCGTCTGGGGGATGTCCGTGATGGTGTCTCCCTTTGCTTGGGCCTCTCAGCCCTTGGCCCTGTCCTACTGTTCCTGTCACGGCGACTCCTGGACCGGACAGGTGGACTCTGGGCGCGACTTTGCTGGCGAGAGTAGCTTCGCCTGCGGCTGGGCCCAGCACGTCTGGAATGGACCCTGTCCTCAGAGTCAGGGGACGTGCTGCGTGTTGCCCTTGATCTGCTGATGCTGCTAGTGTCCAGTGAGGAAGATGGCAGCGCCTGCTGCCATGCTGCGTGTTGGGGCCTGCTGTGGCTGCCCGTCTCTGGAGATGGAGGTGGGGAAACCAGCACCAATGGCACAGGGCTGTGGGAGCTGGGGCTGATGGCCTCAGATTCTGACCAGCCACGAGCAGATTGTAGTCCTGACTGTCTGGCCGGCCTGGGGCCATTGAGCTCTGTCTCATCCCTGGAGGCTGTAAGGGCAAGCAGGAATGTCAAAGATCACCCAGGCCCCGGCCAGGCCAGGCCAGAGCAGTGCCTCCAGCCCTCCAGCAGTGGATGCTACGCTCTGCCAAGCCCGGCCTGGGCACTGCCCCCAGCCCAGGGACACCGGGGACTTTGACTCATACATGTTCCGAGCCCAGCACAGCTGTCACACTCCCATCTCTGTGTGCTGTTCCTCAGGCCAGAGCAGCGCCTGTGGGTGCCCTCAGCAGCACAGGAGGAGCACAGGAGCAATTGCCAGGGCCTGGGGAGGCAAACAAGCTCATAGCACTGAGAACAAAAAGTGTACCAGCACGTGGTTGTCTAGCCAAGCGTTTCTGCTTCTTCCTGCTTTGAGCCCTTGTCGAGACACAGGTTCCCTGCAGAGCCCCAGGTGCAGCTTCCCAACTTACCCCTGTTCCTCTGCCTCCTCCCTGCCCCCAGGGTAAAGGCAATCCCTGGCATTGCATTGGCCATGCCTCACTCCTAGATCTGCGAAGGCATCGTTGTCCTCCCACGTTGGCTGTCTGATGGAGAAAGGAAGAGATGATGAATTTCTGCTGCTCTCCCTCACGGAGGTCCAGGGTGTCCCAGCTCTTTCTCCAGCGCTTTTCCAAGTTGGGGGTGAAGCTGAAGCCCAGACTCACAGGACAGGACAGGGCCAGGGCTCCTGGGGCAGGGCCTGGCACAGCACAGCACTTGCACCCTCCTGGCTGGTGGGCCAGGCAGAAGGACACCAACCTGAAGGGGACTCGGATCCCCAAGATGAACATTTCAACAGGGAATTCCCCACTGTCTCTGCACAGGGGGCACTGGAAATAGAAAGCACCAGTGCGCAAGGCCTGTCCCTGCAGGGCAAACACAGGCAGGGTGAGCGAGGCCCTGCTGCTGCTGCTGCTGCTGCTGCTGCTGCTGAGCACCTGCTGTGCCCCGGGGCTCAGGGGAGGGTTCCTACCTGGATGCAGTCCCTGTGGAACCAGGCCTTTTTGCACGTTGGGCACACCAATGTTGTGAAGGTCTTTCTGTCCTCCACAGGTTCCATGCAGATGGGGCAAACGGTGTCCAGCTCAGGAGTTGCCTCCACCTCCTGCTCTGGACGGTGCTCAGGGCAGAAAGAGCTGGGGGCAAAGGGATGAGGAAAGTGAGAAATGCTGGATCATTCCCCAGGGGTGGCTATAAAGAGAGATGAGGTACCTGAACGGAGTAACGTATAGATTGACACAGCCGCCCTCCTTGGAACAGGGCAAGTGGAACCATCTGTCACAGTTCTCCATGCAGCACATGATGGTTGCCCCGCTCTGGCCGCAGACGCAGCAGCGCTGGAAAGAGCCAAGCAGCCCCATCAGCAGCAGCAGCATCAGCAGCAGCAGCCTCGAGGCCTCCCCAGGCAGCCCCAGGGCTAAGGGCAGGGCGCAGGACGTGGCCGCTGCCGGCTCCCAGCCCACAGAGCCGCCAGCTGGAGGAGGGAGGCTGCTGTGCCAGGGCCTCTGTGCCAGAGCTGCGGGGAGCCAGACTTTGTCCCGACTGTTGGGCCGGCCTTTCTTTCCTGCAGTCTGGGCTAAGCTCTGGCAAACCTCGCCTGGCACAAATCTCCCTGCTCTTGTCAGGCTCTCACCTTCTGTGCCGCCCGCCGCACTGCAATTAGGAGATCTCGAGGGAGAAAGTCCATGAGTCCCCCGCGGTCCGTCTCTTGCTGAAATAGTAGAGTGGCGAAGAACTGCAGCCAAGGGGAGAAGCTGATGAGGAGGGGGCGGGAGGAGCTGCCCATTGCAAAGGTGGAGGGAGCGCCCGGAGCCACTCACCATGCAGAACACGTGGGCACAGAGCCCACCCTTCTGCAGTTTGTCACCGCACGTGTCCGGGTCAGCCTCGGCACGGCGACACAGCATGCAGGCTGCAGGGGACAGAGCCAATGGCACCGGGCATGAGCAGCTGTGCGGGGCTCTGAGCCTGCAGCAGCTTCGGCCCCAAGGCTGCTCTGTCCCTGCCTGGCTGATGGGCAGCGCTGGAGGCCTTGCAGAGCAGGGGCCATTGTGGGCACGGCTGTCCCAGGAGCTGCCCCCTGGCCCAGCTGGGCCCCACTTGGGCAGGAAGGAGGCTCCCAGCCCTGGCATGGCCGAGAAGCTCCTCCTTCCCCCTGCTTCTGCTCTGATCCCCACGCTGCCTGCTACCACAAGAGCCCCTGGGCCAAGCTATCAGAGACCTGCTTTGCCCTCACCTGGCTCCCTGGCACCAGGACCCTCCTGCTTTCTGTCAGACATGGCGGCTGTCTATGCTGAGTCTATCTCCTCGAGGGACGTGGTCACTTCGAGGTGCTGTTCCTCTCTGTCTATGGGAGAAAGAAGGGGGGGGGGGGGAGTTTGCAGAACAGGCCCAGAACCACGAGGCTCTACTCCCTGCTCAGCCCTGCGTGAGCCCTGCTCCTGTCTGTTTCTCCTCCTGTCGTCGCCTTGAGTAACACTGCAGTGTCCTCTGGCTGTTCCTCTGCTGATTCTGTGATTTTGGGAAGGGAGAGGCAGGTGAGCCTGCAGCACAAGCCCAGAGCCCCGAGGTGTGGGGCCCCTCTGGTCCCTGGGCAGCCACATCCCCGCCCTACCTTCTCCTCCCGTTGTCAGGTCGCACTGACACTCGGCTTGAGCCCCGCGTTCCCTTTTGTGGCCTTGGTGGCACAGGTCACAATGGCCACTCTGACATCAGCACCGTGTACCCAGAATCGGGGCAGCCATGGCCCCAGGTCCCTGGCAACCACTTGTGGTGGCCCCCTTGGGCACCGAGCTTCTAAAATGGTCCGAGCGTTTGCTCAGGGTGGAAGCAGGGCCAGGACTCCTGCAGCAAGTGCAGGGTCAAATGCCAGGCCCTGGGGCAGCCATCCAGGGTGGCACTGTAGGCAGGGAGGTGCTGTTCAGGCACTGCCACACTAGGGCTCCGGCCCCGGCCAAGGGAAATTTATGCTCCTGCCCCTGGCAGGCGGTGGCCCATAGAGCCCGTGCGGAGTCAACTGCACTACAGGGATTCAAACCCTGCTCTAGGTGAACTGATATTTTCATCAAGACCTGTCTGCAGAAAACTAAGATGAACCTGATTTGATGCTGCTGCTGATCACCATTGGGTACAGGAGATAAACCTGGACACCACCACAGCTGCCTCCGTTATCCTGCCATCATATGAACTAACAACTTTGACTTTCCATATAAATGGAAAAATTAGTATTAAGCTTCTGAGAAACGTCATCTTTTATACTGACTCAGCAGAAAGACAGAAAATTCACTGAGAATTTTCTGTGTACATTTGACAGGAGAGCTTGCAACTGTCCTCAACTCAAGTCAAATAGAGGAGGATGCTTTTCCTACATTATAGGAACTTTGCCAGTTTGGTCCATGCTTTCCTACTAGAAAATACATTGGAAAAATGTGGAGAGCATTATTAATAATTGGTTAGCTGAGAAAGGCCACACTGATATAATGCCACTGGTTAAGCTGAAGGAGAAAAGTCAGCAGTCAGCAAGCTGAAAGGAAGAGTCAGCAGTGACCTTGCTGCAACATGAGGATAGGGAGTTGAGATTAGTCCTGAATACATCCTAAGAATATGTAGAAAGTATCAAAAGTAGAACCATAGGAATGTAGAAGTAGGCGTAGGTGCTGATATGTAAGCTGACCAATCCTGAGCTCAACTTTTGCAATATGTATGAAGCTCATTATTAACTGTATTTAACCCGCCGTACTGATCAATAAAATCGAGCCTGTGATGATCAAACTGATGTCCTGGTTCCCTTCCGTCGACAAATGGTGGAGAATGCGGGCATAACCGAATCTCTGCCCTTTTTCTCGGATTAAAAGAAAAAGGGATTACGCCACGGTCCGGAAGTTGGGTTTGGGTCCCAGCAGCCGGGACGGTGCCGGAATTTGAAGCACCCTTAAGGTTCACAATTGTGACTTAAGCCAATACGTGTCGCAGGAGCCTGGAGAGCTGCAACAGCGCGCGCTGATTAATAGGTATGGATAGGCAAGCGGCATATGATTTATTTACCGCCTATTTAGAGCGGCGTGGGATAAAAGGGATAGATTTAAAAAAGGAGTTACCAGGGTTATTAGCTTATGGCCATGCTAAGGGTATCTTTTCTAATCCTCATACAGTTCATGAGTTATCAGAGTGGAGAAAGTTTGGGGAAATATTGTGGGATACAGTACTAGACGATGATAAGTCAGCAAAGAACTTCGGGAAGTTATGGTGGGTGGTGTATAACACGTTACTTCAGCAGGTCTCTGAGAGAAAGGCAGCAGAAAGGGCAACAGAAGCTCATAAGAGGAATATAGGGTATGGTCGTGAAGATGATCCCCTGGCACCTTCTGTAACTAAGGTACTTATGCCTAAGAGTCCCCAGCAAAGTGGTGTGGAGGATTTCTCTATAGGTGCAGTGGAACCGTCTGCACCTTTCCTGTCAGAGGGAGAGGGCGGGTCGGATGGTGGGGGTAGGAGCAAGCCAGCTTCGCCTCCGCCACCAGCTTCAGGCGGGTCGGATGGTGGGGGTGGGAGCAAGCCAGCTTCGCCTCCGCCGCCAGCCTTGCCTCCGCCACTACCCCTCAGTGAGCCGGCTCAGGTTACAGCTTCGGTGGGGGGGTCACCTCCTCCGCCTGAGCCGGCTCCAGCGGGGGGGCTGGTTCCCCCTCGCAGGCTGGCTCCGTGTGAGTCCGCTCCGGTTTCACTGTCAGCTCCAGTGGGGGAGGGGGGGCTCTTGCTTCCCCCGCACGAGCCAGCCTCTGCCTCACTGCCCCCCCCGCGCGAAACCTCGGTGTCTGTACCAAAGCGCCAGCAGCATAGCACCCATAAAGAGCCAGATCCCATCCCAGAGGCACACCGTGATCCATGGGGGGAGATGGCTAAACAGAGGAGGGAAGCTTGGGCTGCTTTGGCGAAAGAAGTAATGCAAATGGGGATGGTGAGGCGGTGGAAATAGCTTCTAGTCTTGCATGCCCAGTTACATACACACCACAGTATGATGCACAGGGGAACCTTACGCATAATATAGCAGAATATACTCCCTTAGATTGGAAGCTGTTAACTCAGCTACGTTCTACGGTTAGTCAGTTTGGAGTAAAAAGTGAACCTGTTAAGCAAATGTTAGATTATCTTTTTAATACTCAGGTTTTATGTCCTAATGATTTAAAAGGAATAGTTCGGTTGATATTCACTCAGCATCAGCAGTTATTGTTTAATGCACATGACCCATTACATGGAGTAACAGTAAAGGAGTTGATGGGCTTAGAGGCATTTTTACGTACAGAGGCACAGATGATATCGGGAGCAGATAAACTTACAGAGTCTATGTGGTTAGTGCGTGCTGCAATAGATATGGTTAAAGAGCCAGGAGGGTTACTGGCTTATATGGGTACTAAGCAAGGAAGGGAAGAATCATTTGGAAATTTTATCGATAGAACAGCTACTGCTATAGATCGGGCTGGTGTTGCAGGGCACTATTGAAGCAGGTGTGCTTTGCAAAATAGCAATCCAGCAACCCAAAGAGTGTTAGCTACTTTAGGGGCAAACTGGACTATTGAGGAAGCATTAGAGTGAATGGCATTAATGCCAACAGCTTCACAGGCATTTATAGCAGAAGCCTTAGAGGAATTAGGATTAGGGTTGCAAAAGCATAGTCTACTCAAAATCAGGTGTTAGCTGCTCTTGCTCCTCTCCAAAGCGGCTCACTGGCAGTCACGTAAAGAGGCTCAACACCATTCATCAAATGTTACCGATGCGGCAATGAGGGACAGACACAAGTTACCGCCGTGACATCGGGGACACCAGCTGCTGCCGTGACATCGCTGCTACCTCCTGTCTGCAACCCACAACAACACGGAGCCTCGGCTTGGACTTATCAGCAGCAGTAGACATCACACTAATGACGAACCGGCCTGAGAGGATACCCACTGGAATAAAGGGTCCTCTTATATTAAATGGACAAACATGTGGAGCATTATTGCTGGGACGTTCCTCTATAACTATGTTGGGATTATTTGTTTTGCCTGGTGTTATCGATGCGGACTTTACAGGGGAAATACAAATTATGGCTTACACCCTTTATCCTCCGATTAAAATTACAAAAGGACAATGCATTGCACAAACTGTACCACTGTCACAAATGACATCAGGAATACAATCATTTACTGGTCAAGCACGGGATGAAAAAGGTTTTGGCTCTACTGGTGTTACACTTTTAACTGTGGATTTACAAAATAGACCAAAACAAAAGGTTGAAATTACCTATGGGCATCAAAGCATAACCCTTTATGGATTATTGGATACAGGAGCAGATACTAGCATCATTTCTCCAGAAGCCTGGCCACAACATTGGCCTCTATTTCCTTCATCAAACATGCTCACAGGAGTGGGAGGATTTACATTGGCAAGCAGGTCGCCGTCTTTGTCTGTGTGCATTGAGAATCAACAAATATCTGCTGTGTTTTCAATTGTTCAACTGCCTCCTACAGTTTCCTGTTTAATTGGAAGGGACATTTTAACACAATTGGGAGTGGTGTTAACTAATCAGCACCCTTTGGGGTAATTGCCATTGCTTGGACTTCCCCATTCCACTCACCTGGAAAACGGATACACCGGTTATGGTTAAGCAATGGCCATTAAAAGGGGAGAGTCTTATGCATGCCCATGAATTGGTACAGGAACAATAAAAAAAAGGGCACCTACGACTGTCCACAAGCCCTTGGAATACACCTATTTTTGTAATCAAAAAGAAATCAGGGAAATATCGTTCGATACATGATTTGAGGGCTGTAAATGACCAAATGGAACCAATGGGGGCCTTACAGCCTGGTCTTCCAAATCCAGCTATGATTCCAGAACACTGGCCACTTTTAATTATTGACCTAAAGGATTGTTTTTTCACTATTGGCCTGCATCCTGATGACATGAAGAGATTTGCTTTTACTTTACCAGCAATAAATCGTAGGGAACCAGATAAAAGATTTGAATGGACATCTCTTCCGCAGGGCATGCGCAACTCCCCCACTTTATGTCAGCTTTATGTTGATGCAGCATTACAGCCACTACGTCGTAAATGGCCAGCAACTATAATATATCATTACATGGACGATATTTTGTTTGCACAGCAACAGCCATTCTCCTCTTTACAGATTAACACCATTAAAAATACTCTTGCTGCATATTCACTTGTTATTGCTGCAGAGAAAATTCAGACTACAAAGCCCTGGAAATATTTGGGATGGACTTTGACGGATCAAATAGTGATACCACAAAAATTGGAATTACAATTGGACATTAAAACTCTACATGATGCACAGAAGTTGCTGGGAGACTTACAGTGGCTGAAGCCTATTGTGAGAATACCAAATCACTTATTAGAAGCCCTACGGCCTTTGTTAAAAGGTGTGGACCCTACTACTCCTGTACACCTGACAAAGGAGCATCATCTTGCCTTGCAGCAAATTAGTAACTGTGTACAGCAAGGGTATGTGTCTCGTCGACAACTCGACCACCCTATTGACCTTACTATCTGGAATAGCCCTTGCCACTTGCTTGGTGCTCTCTCTCAGTTGCAAAAGAAAACGGGGGAGATACGGGTGTTGGAATGGTTGTCACCACCACTACAGCACAAGAAAACAATATCTTCAAAAATTGAACAATTGGCTGCATTAATCAAAAAGGGGCGTCTCAGAATTCTTGAAGTGGATGGTAGAGAACCTGCTACTATTAGATTGCCTATGGAAAAAGAAACCTTGGACTGGTACTTGATAAATTCAAAGAATTTACAAGAAGCATTATTGATGTCACCTGCTAAAGTAGAGACTAGTAAATTAGTGCCTAGAGTTTTGCAATGGATGACAGAATAGAACTGGATTACTCGACCATTGAGAGAAGAAAACCCCATAGAAGGAGCTATCACAGTTTTTACAGATGCAGGAAAGAAATCAAGGCGTGCTGCTGTTAGCTGGCAAGAAAAAGGACAATGGAAGCATCAACTCCTCACAGCAGACCCTGCAGATAGCTTACAAACTTTGGAATTGTTAGCAGTAGTATGGGCGGTGTCCAACTTACAGGAGCCTTTAAATGTGGTCACAGACTCTATGTATGTTGAAGGAGTAGTCAAACGAATAGAGGAAGCAGCAATTAAGGAAGTGAACAATAAACGATTGTATGAGTTACTGATACAGTTAAGGAAAGCTTTACAGGAAAGAGCAAACGGTACCCTTAAGCAGTATATTGAAAAACATCAAGATTTGACAGATCCACAAGCATGTTTGGCTAAGGTTTTGTATGTGATTAATCATTTATGCATTTTTGGGGAAGATGATACCCCCCCTGCAATGAAACATCATCCAAGGTCAGGTCAGGAAAATACTAAGGAAACAGAGGTCTGGGTTAAGTATAAGAACCCAAGTACAGGATTATGGGAAAAACCTGCAAAAGTATTATATTGGGGTCGGGGGTATCTTTGTGTTTCCTCACCTACAGGGCCTTTGTGGGTGCCTGCTAAGTGGACTAAACCTGTTTTTGATGCAGCCTCTGGTGGATCGCCTTACGGAGGAGGACAAGGAGCGGCTGGGGAAGAAACTGCTTCTAGTCCTACAACCACTACTGTAACAATTGAAGGGGTACTCGGAAGCGGTGGACAGAGCACTGACACGTCACTACCGGACGGCCCAGGAGTTGATTGGTTTCATTGACTCATTATCAACTTTTCATTTAACAGATCCAGCGAAACTACATTGCCTTGACTGTCACAATTCACATTGTGCTGCCTGGATAGCTCTACGTTGTGGGGGTTGTAAAAGAACTTTTTGGATAGAACAATCATTATTACGGGATTTGTGGTGTCATACTTGTGAACACGAGCATACGTGGGGAAAAAGCTGGCAAGATGAATTAAGGAGACAAACGGGGCAAAACGCATATATAGCTTTAAATCTTTATGAGTCTCCTGAACAGAAGGTTCTTGCTTATTATCGATGGGAAATACAATGTATTGTGAATAGAATTAGGGTTCAAAGTAAATCACGTATAGTTTCTATAAGGTGTAGGAAATTAGTGCCTCTAACACAGCATTCAGTTGTAGGACCCTTCCAAGGGGATCCTGATAGAGCATTAGATTGCTGCATTGATAAGTTGCAAAAATTAAGTTTGCAAGTGGCAGGACCAGTGAAATTAGGAGCAGCAAGATTGAAGACAGATAAGAAAAGGAAGGCAAAAAGGGAATGGTCTCATTTGAATAGGGGTATCAGTGATTGCTAATTAATATTATATGATTAGAACAATTTTACTTTTGTGGGACCCTCGGGAGGATATAGTTGTTGAGGAGGGTAACGAACAAGAACTACGATTACGAAATAAGATACACCTTGTGTTAAAGAAAGACCTTGAGCTGTTAGCCTCATATAGTAAAAAGGCTGAAGAGGCTTTGCAATCACCACCATTGAATTGGTTGCATTGGGTTGAAGATACAGAATTTTATACTGGTCCTTACTTACATTCGCTTCCTTGTTATGTTTGCAAAAAGGATAAAGATAAATGCTATGCATGGGTAGCTTTGCATTGTGCAGATTGTAATCAGGTTTATTGGTATTCACAGAAGTCATTGGGATATTTATGGTGTACATCTTGTTTTGGAAAGTGGATTCGAAATCATATCTGGGTTAGAGCTCTTGAACAAAGTACTGGCCTGCCAGGACGGACAGGATTACAGCTCTTTGAGAGTGCAGAACAAGTGGTTATAGCATATCTTAGGTGGAAGTTACAGGAAAACCTTAGAATATTTGAAATTACTAAAGCCTCACACATCATAGCAGCTCGCTGCAAAGCTGATCTGCCTTCAAACTTACCTCATGCTATACTTGTGAGCAAGGATGCTGATTTAGAATTAGATCAGTATATTCAAGAATTGACTCAGCCTTACAATAGACAATCTAGCAAACCAGGGAAAAGACAGCGAAGAAAGGAAAAACAACGTAAGCAGAAGGAAGAAAAGGAGAAGCAAAGCAAGCAGAAAGAAAAATGAGGTTTGTTTTTGTTATACTGCTCAATGCTGTAGCAAGTGAAGCAGTAGGAGTAACACACTTTAGTCAACCAAGGGAAAATTTATGGGTAACACTTGCTAATCAAACTAACCAATCATCACTTTGTCTTAGTCTTGGAGGAGTCACTAACCCATTTCGAACATGCCTGGTGGGACTTCCGGTGTGGTCTCCTGGAGAATTTTGCAGTTTGATAAACAATCAAACCTTATGTATGTCTAACATGTCAAACATCACATTGCCAGCGCAACAAGGGTATACTGCAGGTCAGAGTGATGGCTATCGTCAATGCTTACTAATCCAATCACTTAACACCTCTTTGCATTCTCCTCCTGAAGAATTGGATCTTTTTGGAAGTACAAATGCCAGCATATCTAACACTACAGCTGGTGGATGGTTTAGCTTCAAACTTTCGGGTGCTCAGAATTTAAACCAACCTAAAGAAACATGGGCCCCCCTAGATTCATCCCTGAATGTGAGTGAATTCTCTCCACAGCATTACAGTCAATGTAACGGCACAAATATCACAGCACCAATGAAATTACCCACAGGAATATTGTTGATTTGTGGAGACAGGGCATGGAATGGCATACCAGCTAAACCACAGGGTGGACCCTGTTTTTTGGGAAAATTGTCACTGTTTCATCCTAATGTGTCCTTGCTAATGCAGCTGAGTCAAAATTCAAACAGGAGAAAACGTAGCATACATGACTTAGACTGCAGCAAGATAGGAGATCCACGGTTTTGGGGCACATTCAAACAGGTGGTGGTTTCAACTATCTTACCAGGAGGATCTGCCAATAAAGCCATGAATTTAGCAAAACAATTAGGATGCTGGGCAAGGGATGAGCTGAACAAGACATCACAAATTCTAGACATGTTAACTGCAGATGTGCAAAGTGTTAACCATGCTGTTTTGCAGAATAGAGCTGCTGCAGATTTTTTGCTCTTAGCACAAGGGCATGGATGTGAAGAGTTTGAGGGAATGTGTTGCATGAATCTGTCTGATCATTCGGTGTCCATTCACACTAAGATAAAAGAATTACAACAGGGACTTCACAAACTTAAGGAAGAAGACGGTTTAGGAATTGACGAATGGCTTAAAGGCCTGGGACTCGGACTGTGGCTGAGGAACCTTGTGATCTATGCTATAGGACTGCTGGGTGTAATTTTACTGTTTTTGCTTATTTTGCCTTGTATCTTTAACTGTATTCAAAACATGGTCAGCCGTACAATAGCAAAAACATGGCAAACTAATCTCCTTGCACAAGAAGAAAACGGGGGAAATGTGGAGAGCATTATTAATAATTGGTTAGCTGAGAAAGGCCACACTGATATAATGCCACTGGTTAAGCTGAAGGAGAAAAGTCAACAGTCAGCAAGCTGAAAGGAAGAGTCAGCAGCGACCTTGCTGCAACATGAGGATAGGGAGTTGAGATTAGTCCTGAATACATCCTAAGAATATGTAGAAAGTATCAAAAGTAGAACCATAGGAATGTAGAAGTAGGCGTAGGTGCTGATATGTAAGCTGACCAATCCTGAGCTCAACTTTTGCAATATGTATGAAACTCATTATTAACTGTATTTAACCCGCCGTACTGATCAATAAAATTGAGCCTGTGATGATCAAACTGATGTCCTGGTTCCCTTCCATCGACAGAAAAAATTAGGAAGAGAAGCACAAACAATTCTTGTCAATTTTTCTCTTTCGTGTCTTTGCAAACATGCTCCTGGAAATGCAGATCCATGACTTCTGGAACAATCAGTGGCATCTCTGGGAAGCAGGGCAGGGACTGACAGGCAAGGACACACTGCACCTTCCTGATGCTGGGGCAGCAGGAGTTTGCCCATTTTCCTGTCTCCATGGGAGAGCCACCTTGGCTGGGAAACGATGCCTTCACTGGTCTAGGAGGGAGGCACAGCCAGTGCAATGCCAGGGAGTGCCTTTACCCTGGAGGCAGGGAGGAGGCAGAGGAAGAGGGGGGAAGTTAGGAAGCTGCACCCGGGGCTCTGCAGGGCTCCCGGCTAGGTCTCGAAGCACAAGGAGCCAGAAGAGCTTGGCCGGACAATCCCGAGCTCTGGACACCTTGTCCTCAGCACCGGGAACCCGTTTGCTTCTCCAGGCCCTGGGCACTGCTCCCGTGCTGCTCATGCAAGTTACACACAGACACAGAGCTACCTGCTCTGTCTCAACCCTCTTCAGCACTGAACAGCACAACACAGTAACATGTTCTCTTCAGTACATGGTCTAATTATTAATAGTCCTGCAAAGACTCACATTCAAAGCACACACAAAAACCCCAAACCCTGGTACAAACCTTGCATCAACACAAAATGCATGTTGCTGTTCAGAAACACAGGGCAGCATTTTTGGCCAATGCTTTTTCCTATAAGATCTTTCAAAGGATTGCAAAAGTGACATTGTTTGGCAACTTCTTCAAGGAACAGACAGGAGAGGCTTCTGAGTTTTTAAAGATTTATTGGTTTGCTTTCACTTTCCTTTTGGCATCCTTACACTTCATCCAGCATTCCAGAAAATCGTGAAAATCCAAAATAATATCAGGGGAAGTTTCTGAATTCATTCATGTTTCTCCCAAAGACATTCTTGACATACATACAAGTGACTGGTCCTATGACATACAGAGACGCAGTGGTTTCCCTGACTGGACATTACAAGACAACGTTATAGACTCCACTATACTAAAACACTTCTGTTGCCTGGTAATTACAAAGCCTGAAGTTCTTCTAGAGGCTTTTCCCAGTGCAACTTCATTAGGTTCCTCTCTGCCCAACTCTCGAGCCTCTCCAGGTCTCACTGAAGGTCAGCAGAGCCTTGTGGTGCTTCAGGCCCTGCTCCCAATTCTGTCCCATCAGCAAACACTGAGGGAACACTCTGTCCCTTCTGCCAGGTCACTGGGGAATAAGGCAAACAAGGCTGGGCCCAGCACGGCGCCCTGAGCTCGCAGCTACCTGAGTTTGGAGCTCCCCTGTCCACTTCTCTGCCCCACTGTCCCTGAGCTGCCTCAGGGGCCTGTTATGGGAGGCAGGGACAAAGCCTTGCTGAAGTCCCAGCTGGCAACAACCACTGCTCTCCCCTCACAAGCCCAGCCAGTCACTGCAGCACAGGTGGCTATGGGATTGGTCAAGCATGGTTTCCATTCCTGTTATTCCACAGGCTTAGAGATGGCATCCAAGAGGAGCTGTTCTGTCACCTTTCTGGGGATGGAGCTGAGGCTGATGGCCCTGCCGTTTCCTGGCTCTTTCTTGGTGCCCTTTTGCAAGACTGCAGTGATGTTGTCTTTCCTCCACTGCTCATGCCTCTCTCCAGGGCTGTCTCCTTCCCTGACCTGCTGGCAGAGCACCCTGTGCCAGAGGCAGGAGCAGAGATTTCCCTTGACCCCAAAAGGGAACACTGGGCTCAGGCCGAGTGTCAGTGTGACCTGACAACGGGAGGAGAAGGCATGAAGGAGCAGAGCTCACACAGGGCTGAGCAGGCAGTAGAGCCCTCGTGGCTCTGGGCTTGCTCTGCAAGCTCCTTGGCCTCTACTTTCTCCACAGAGAGAGAGGAACAGCACCTCAAAGCGACCAGGAAACCCGGCCATGGAGCGAGGCTGGGGCTGTGACACCTCTGGGAAACCAGACACGGAGCGGGACTGGGGCTGTCAGCCCTCAGGGAAACTGGCAATGGAATGGGGCTGAGGCTGAGACACCTCAGGGAAAGCGGCCATGGAGTGGGGCTGGGGCTGAGACACCTCAGAGAAAGCGGCCATGGAGCGGTGCTGGGGCTGTGACACCTCAGGGAAACTGGCCATGGAGCGGGACTGGGGCTGTCAGCCCTCAGGGAAACCGGCCATGGAGTGGGACTGGGGCTGAGACACCTCAGGGAAACTGGCCATGGAGAGGGACTGGGGCTGTCAGCCCTCAGGGAAACCGGCCATGGAGTGGGACTGGGGCTGTGACACCTCAGGAAACCAGCCATGGAGCGAGACTGGGACTGCCAGCCCTCAGGGAAACCGGCCATGGAGTGGGACTGGGGCTGTGACACCTCAGGGAAACTGGCAATGGAGCGGGGCTGGGGCTGAGACATCTCAGGGAAACCGGCCATGGAGTGGGGCTGGGGCTGAGACACCTCAGGGAAACTGGCCATGGAGTGGGGCTGGGGCTGTGACACCTCAGGAAACCAGCCATGGAGCGGGACTGGGGCTGTCAGCCCTCAGGGAAACCGGCCATGGAGTGGGACTGGGGCTGTGACACCTCAGGAAACCGGCCATGGAGTGGGGCTGGGGCTGTGACACCTCAGGAAACCGGCCATGGAGCGGGACTGGGGCTGTCAGCCCTCAGGGAAACCGGCCATGGGGCTGGGGCTGCGGCTGTGACACCTCAGGGAAAACAGCCATGGGTGTGGCTTGGCCTTTGACACCTCAGGGAACTCACCATGGCAGCCACCTCCAGGGGTTTTGAAGTACTTGTTTCTTGGTTTAATGCCCTTCCAAGATCAATTTTCCTGATCCTTATCCATGTTTTGGACAAGTATTGCCTCCTGAAGAGGCCACCTCCTGGATGTGCAATGATTCCATCTGATCCAGCTGTGCCTCTTCCTTTCTCAAGGGATGGACAGAGGGGCTCTATTGAAGGTGGCATTTCCTGCAGGAAGGGAGGCGATGCCAGGCACAGCCACAGGAGGTAATTGCTGTGCCTCTGGGCCTGAGCCCTGCTGAGGCTTGAGCTGCCCTCTCTGCTGCTTGGCACTGCGGGCACAGCCCACACAAGATCAGCACGGCCCAGAGGAATTGTCCCGAGCAGGCTCAGGGCACTCAGGTACTGAGCTGTCCTGCTGGGCTCCCTCTGTGGGAGACACGTCCCGAAACCTGGGAGTGGCTGCACGGGGTGCCCATGGTGGGGAAAGGGCAGAGGGGGAGAGCAAGGCTCCAGTGTGTCCTGAGAGGGCCTGGCTATGTGCCCGTGGGCTGTGGGAGCTGTTCCATGGGCAGGTGGGCAAGCAGGAGGGAGGGACGAAGGTTGGGAGTGACTGCTGTGGCACTACAGATTTCCCCAGGCATTTAGAGAGGGTTTCCTGTGTGGGAGGGAGAGAGCCCCAGGGCCCTGGGCTGCTCCAGCTGCCCCTCCAGGCATGCTGCACAGCACCTGTAAAGGGCGTGGAGAGTGACCAGGAGCCACAGGCTCCCACAGCCTTACCCCACCCCCCTGCAGTGCCCAATTCCCCAAGGCAGAAGGGGATCCCAGCACACCATGGAAATGGTTCTGTAGCATCTGTGCTCCCTTCTCGACTGGCATGTGACTTGGAGTAGTTGGAAATGCTGGTGAATGGTACTTTGAAGACCTTGCCAGATGTTGAATGCACATTCGCAATGTACCTTTCCTGCCAGAATAATCCGTGTCAGTGTGGCAAGATCTCACGTGTGCCATTTCCGTTAAGTTCCTCTGAAGGTTGATCAGTTCTGGAAACCTTGCCCAGCTCCCTTCTGGAGCCCTGAGGGATCCCACAGGATCGCTGTCAGTGGGAGAAAGGGGCATTTGGCTGTCCATCCTCCTCCTGTGTGCAATGGCACTGTGTCCTTCTGTGTGCTCTGTGCAGCCACAGAGAAGAGCAGAGAGGGAAGGGACTGGGCCCAGGGCTGTGCCTGGGGGCTGAGCCTTTCTCAGCTCCTTTGCTGCCGCCAGGGAGCCTGAGCTGCTTCTGTGGCCACTGCCAAGCCCTGGCCCTGCCTGGGGCTGGGTTTGGAGCTGCTGGCAGCTCCAGGGTATCCTTTCTGCCCCGACTGCCCCGCATGGGGCTGCTTCCATCCCAGTGTGGGGCCACTGCAGGCACAAGATCCCCCTGGCCCTGCTCCTGAGCGGAAGGCAGAGCCAAGGGAGTGCCTTGGAGGGCACCAATCACCCAGGTGCCCTCACTGCCACTCAGGCCTGAAGGAGAATCTTCAGCAGTGCCATTGGAGCTGTTGTGTCCTGCCTTTCTTTGCAGCTGAGCCTGTTTCTAAAGATGATCTGGCTTCCCAGCCCACGTTCAGGATTGAGCCTCTGGGAGATGGTGAGGGTAGGTCAAGGCCTTTCCCGTGGGAGAGCTGCCAGCTGAGAGCCCAAAGCTCGGCCGGGGGGCATCGTGGCAGATGCCAGAACAGAGCCATGCACATGTGTGCCCTCGCCCTGCACGATCCACTCACAACTTCTGCTCAGCACTGGCAGCTGTTTGGAGGAGGGTGGGCCCTGGCCCAGCTGAAAAAGTCCAGATGATTTTTTGATTTCACCCGATTTTGCAGAAGCATGACATCCTGAATATGCCATTAAAGAAATTGAGAATTTTTCATTCTGTTAAGTTGTACTTTTTGTTTCTCAAGTGATGGGCCAAAAGGCAGGACAGAAGGAGGTGTTTCCCCAAAGAAGCAGAGGCCGATTGGCAGCCCCTGCTGCAGGATGGAAGGCCAAGCCAAACACAGGCATGGGCACGGGCACAGGCTCAGAAGGTAATTGCTGTGCCGGACTCAGCAGGGCTCAGCCCTTGGCAGGGCTGGGTGGCTGCAGCTCTTCCACTGGGGCCTGCCCTTGCACGGCCCAGCAGCAGCCAAAGCTGGAGGTGCCTCTGGAGCTCGTTCACAGCCCCGGGGAAAGGGGACTCATGCACCAACGTCCCTCCCGCTGCAGCTGCTCTGGAGCTGGCCCTGAGTGCCCAGAGGCCCAAGGCACAGGAGCAGCCCCGAGCGGGAGCCCTGCCGCGAGCCCAGGGCCAGAGCCAGCCTTGGCTCCCGACTGGGCAGGGGCTGCACTGGGTCCTGACAGGGCCTGACTCTGTGCCCTGGGGCTGGGGGAGCTGTCACGGGGCAGGGAGTGTCAGGTCTGGCAGTGGCTGCTCAAGGATGGGTTTGGCCCATGTCCCTGCAAGCAGCGACTGCCCAAGAAGCTGCACTGCCCCCGGCTCTCCTCCCGGCCTGCTGGGCTTTGTTGGGTGTCACAGCCTGTGCCAAGGGGCAGCAAGGTGCCTGCAGGCCCCAGCTCGGGGGGAAACGGAGAACGTCCTGCCCGCATCCACTGTGCTGCCAGCTCAGCAGTGCAGCACAGCACGGGCTGACATTCCCCATTGCTCCCACAGGTGCAGCTGGAATCACAGCACTTGTTCCTGATGCCCAGAAGAGCCTTGGAAAGGGTTTCTGTGAGGGAACAGGCTTCTGGTTAGGGTTACTGGCAGGCCTGCTTCTCTTGGAGCTGATCTTCATCTTGTGCTGTGTCCGAATATGGACTTGCTGGAAGAGAAAAGGGTGAGTGTTTAGTTGACCTTTCTCTCAAACAGCTTCTTTTGAAAGTCTACTGTACATAGCAAACATTGCCACTGAGGCTGCAGTGTAGGGGTGGCCAGTCCTTGATTGTCCAAAGAACTCTGCTGAGGGTTCTGCTGCTGCCCAGAGCTTTCATTGGCCTCCTAATTGCTGGGCCTTGTTCTGGGGAGCCCGCTGGGGCTGCAGCCAGTGCTGGCTCCCACTGAGGCTGCCTGGCCAAGAGCAGCCCCAGGGGCACAGGGCAGAGGCAAAGCACGGTGGGGAGGAGAAAGAGCAGGGACGAGATTGCCCTTGAAAGGCAGAGGCGCTCTGGGGCCTGCTCCTGGCCAGGGAGCCTGCCCAGAGCCGTGCCCTGCTGGCCGGGGCCTTGAGGGACAGCTGTGCAGCTGGGCCAAGCTGTGCCAGCAGCTCCAGCCATGCTGGGGAGCCTTGCCAGTTCTGGGCCCATCTGTGCAGGAGGCTCCCTGTGTGCCACTGGCAGCTGGGGCCTCAGCCACCTCCTCTTTCCACAGTTCCACCTCTGGAGAAGAGTTGTAAGACAGTGGCTGCACCTCACACCCAAACAGCAGGAGCAGCTCCTCCAGCAGTTAGAAGGGCCTGCGCAGCCCTGTCAAGAGTTCTGAGAAGAAGACTGCAGAACAGCCATCGACAAGGAAATCTCCTATTCTCCTGGAGATCCCACTGCCACCTCCTCTCTCCATGTATATCCCCAAGCTACTTCCATATCCTTTTTAATCCTCTTCTGTCCCGTCCCAACTTCTTCTATAGACCCCAGGAGCAGCCCAGCACCCTACAGCCCCTTCTGAGACTAACATGTTGTTTCCTCTGCCCCTGAACCCCCTGGTCCTGCCCTCTAAAAAACACTGAAGTTATCCCCGCTCACTGCCAGTCTGGGTGATGGCCCTTTCTTTAGTTGCACTACAGGGAAGGTGCCATCACCCCAGTGTTTGGGTGGCAGCAGCAGCAAAGCCCAGCCGGCAGCAGCACTGGCTGAGCTCCATGGCCAGGAGCAGCCGTGGATGCCCATGGTGTGGGCAGGCAGGAGCCAGGCAGGGGCTGCTGTGACCAGAGGCAGGGTCCCGAGGGCTGGGGGAGCCCAGGGGGCAGGCAGCAGCATGGGGCCCCCAAGAAAAAGAAACCCCATTTGCTTAGTTTTTCAGTTTTAGAGATTAGAAATTTGTAGAAATATTTCAAAATATATTTTCTGTAGAGAGACATCCCCAAATATATCTTCCCAATTACTATAGTGTTGAAAGATTTTTGTAAGTAGTTTTAGAATTGAGAGAACAAGTGACCACATTTTGTCTTCACTTTTCATTCTTAGAAATATTTAGAAATATCTTTTGTAGAGAGAAATCCCCAAATATTTCGTTTATGTTTCCACAACACATCTCTATTTTTGAAGCTAGTTTTAGAGTTCTGAAAAATATTTCCCCCTTTTACAATAAAAAATAAAATTGCATTTCAGTGGTAATCTTTATTCTAGGAAGAAGTAAGACCCCTTCAGCCAGCCAGCCAGCCTGCTGCAGAGGCTCTTTTCCCGCAGCAGCTTTGTACCTAGTCACAACCAACATACATAAAACTCTTTCCCAGATATTTCCTGGGATTTTTGACAAGCTCACATCTTAGTCTTCTCAGACAAACTTTGAGCACAGAGGCAATCTCTTCAAGTTACCATCTTTGTTTGCTTCTGGTGGAACTCCCTCGGTTCTAGAGCAGGGCCTTCTCTCAGCTTCCTGCTGCCCCCGGGCTCTCCTCCCGGCCTTCTGGGCTTCGTTGGGTGGCACAGCCTGTGACGTTGCTCCCACATGTGACTGAGGGCACTGCTTAAGCAGAACCTATCCATCCTCTGCAAAAACGTTTATCACTGAAAGACACCATTTTCTGAAATAATTTGGGGAAAAGCTTGGTCATGAAGCTTCTCCACCAAAGGTGGGGCTTTCCAGGTGATATCAGCACACCTTTCAGGGTGGGCAGGTGCCTTACTGCACAGAGAACTGTCTCCCAACCCACTGGGCCTGAGGGGCATTTACTCTACCACAATGCCAAGATTTCGGCTGCAGCAGGAGGAGGAGCTGTGCTGAGTGAGAAGCTGAATCAGAAGCTTCAGAGTGCTCGGAAAGTCCTCACAAATAGGTACCTGTCAGTGGGGATGTGGATCATTCCTCTTGGGTTCAGGTGCAAACAGGGCATTTTGAGTAACATTTGCAGCCTGCACTGGCTCTCTCAGGCCTTACACAGCCCGAGGCAGCAAAGGAAGACTTGGAAAAAAGCATTAATTCCATAAAAGTGATGTTGGGAAAGCAGGAGATAGCAAAGCACTGCTGAAAGCACGGAGTGGATATGATATAAAATTATTGATTTATTGATATACTGCAACATATTTTTCGAATGGTAGGAGGAAAAAGAAATAATGATCAGTTATCTGATTATTAATGTTAATTTTCTCTTCCAGTATTGCCCGCGGGTTGAGTTATTTATTAAGCATGACAGTTGGGCTTTAATGTATCAGCTGTAGATTCCAGTCACAGCAGTCTAGTTTAATAATTGCATTTCTTTCTCCCTCATTTTGACTAATAGCATACTTATAGCAATTATCAAAATTCATCATAGCACAAAAATAAACCATTTGAAACCTCACCAAAAATGGCAGCACAAGAGAGCTCTGCTTAGCATTTAGTGGAGAATTCAGAACAGTTTCTTGGAAAACAAGGAACAGCTTCTCTGATCATTCAACAGCCACAATGTGAACATGGACACTCAGTGAAAGCCAAGAGTGCTTCAGGTGAGCCAAGGCAGTGTTGAATAGGCTGCTGTCACTAAAAAAGCGCATTCAGACTTCACGGGAAATTCCCTCTGAAAATGCACATTCCTATGTGGTTCTTTAGCTATAGGTAGTTCAGCCAAGCCATGGCAGTTTACCAGCACTGGCAGAAAGTTGTTTTAACACTGCATCATCAAACTGTTCTGGAGACTTCACAGTCTGCCTTGGAATGGCTGTAGATGCCAAGTGGACACAGCTTCTGCTGTGAGGAACTTAAAATCCTCCTTACTGCTCTTCCAGACTCTTTAAAGACAAGGTTTAACTTCCAGCATGAGCACAGCTCTGCATAAGCTCATTGACCCCAAAACCTATAGGCATCAAGGCAGCCAGCAGAAATCCTGCACATTCCCACCATGCCAAAGAGAAATGGGGCTTATTCAAGGACTGAAAAATAGGCAAGACTTTGAGGGGTGAGAGTGGAATGAAAACAGAAAACTTGAGAAAAGCCTGGTGTTTACAGTTTTGGGAGAAAGGGCAGCAGGACTGTAAGCTGCGTGCTCACCGTCTCCTCCTCCAGGTGCACACAGGGACGGAGCAGCCCCAGTGAGTGGTTTCAGGCATTGAAACCACTGTAAACTTGGAATCGATTCACAAGTGAAAATAAAGACAGAATAATCACAGAATCCCAGACTGGTTTGGGCTGGAGGGACCTCAAAGCTCACCCAGTGCCACCCCTGCCATGGCAGGGACACCTCCCACCGTCCCAGGCTGCTCCAAGCCCCAGTGTCCAGCCTGGCCTGGGGCACCGCCAGGGATCCAGGGGCAGCCACAGCTGCTCTGGGCACCCTGTGCCAGGGCCTGCCCACTCTCACAGGGAGGAATTTCTTCTCAACATCTGACCAAGTACCTGGTTACACAGACACCAGGAACTGTCTCGCTCTGCAGCAGGCTGCAGTCAATGTCTGCTGAAATATGATGCACAGAATCCACCCCAGGTTCCGCCTGCACACATTGCCTGCACTCCTCTCAGGACACAGCTCTCACAACCAGTCCCAGAGTGCTCCTGCTGCACAGGAGGAGATGGGAAAGGGCTGTGCCCTGGCTACAGACTTGGCAAGAGCTCAGCAAGAGCCATCGGTGTCACCGCAGCCCGAGAGACAGAACAGGGAGAGAATTTCTATTTGCCCTTTGAAGCTGAGAAGGGACCAGTTTGTGTCTGAACAGCATTCCTTCACGCCTCCCCATATTATCTAAAAGTAGGAGACTTAGCAATTAAGCAACCCTCAGATGAATAATTGAGGAAAACTAAAGATTGGAAAGATACCAAAGGCTTCCCTCACAGGACTGCAGAGTGATGCATTGCTTTGCAACTGCAGATAAGCCAGGCCACAACCAACCTCAGCCTCTGGCCACTATTTAAGAGCCAGGAGGAAAAGACTGGAAGCAAGAAAACACCAGCTTACTACAAGTTTTGTCCTGAAACTCCATTGGCACAGGAGCCCCAGGCTTTCCTGCATGATGCTACGTGACTCCACGATGCTGTTACAGCCACGCTCAGCCGCTGCACAGCCCATGCATCGTTCACTTGAGCAGCCTGAGCCTGGGAACACCAGAGAGTATTATCAGAGCACAGGGAATGCTACTCTAATTGTTGGTTTGCAATGTTATGTGGATAAACGATCATCCGGGGAAAGAAACATGGTGTACATATAGCTAATCTACTTAGAATTTGTTGTAAATTAATCATATTGAATATTAAGACTATTCCCTATTCTCACATTAAAATGACTCCTCAGTATTTTCATCTGATCTTACCAGAAATGATGAAGCTGTACTTTGCTTTCCACCTCTCGCATTCTTACCGCTTGCACTGCCAGGAAAGTGCTAAATAGATGAATTGCCAGCTCCCTGCAGCAGAGAGCTGATCTTCTGGGCCCTGTGACACACAGACGAGGGAGTCAAACCACAGAGGTCTTTGGAGGCTAAAGTCCTGTGTCTCTGTGGTGCTCACAGCAGCTGGTGCCAGGCAAGAGGTGAGCAGCTGCACAGGTGACCCGAGGTCTGTGGGGAGTTGGAAATCCCACATATTTTGTTCATGTGTCAAATCTGGGCTCTGTTTCCTGTGCTCACCCCATAAACTCCATAGGTGAACTCACTAAAAATGGCATCACAGAGATCCCTGCGGATCAGCTAAGTGCAGATATCAGGTCAAAGACTGGACTCACTTGCCTTGGAGATTCTTTCCAGCTTTTGTGATGCCTGACTCTATAAACTGAAGCTGGTGTTTTGCTCATTCTGCATTCTTGTCATGGCTTCTGAATCAATCCCTTCAGAACATCAGCTGAACAAGTATTGCTCTCCAGGCAGCTTCTGACACAGTAGAGGGATGGGCAATAGAAACCACACAATGTTTTTTACAAAGGTGTATTTGTTCTTTTCTAGGACAATTTTGGAATCAAGTGCTGTAGCACAAACATGTTTTCTCAGGTTTACAATAGCCTCTCACCTTTACCGGTTCTGCAAAGCCAATTGGGTGTTGAATACCACTCAGGCATGAATTAGTGGCCAATTGGCCAAAACTTCTCTTTCTTGTCTCCAGCCCAGCTTTAGCCATGACTCTGCACACTCAGAAATCACAGGGCAATGGAAGATTTGTCCTCTTAACAGCAGTAATGCAAGATGACTGCAGATGAAATTTTACATTCTAATTAATACTTGGTCCCCAGTGATGCTCCTGGGTATGCTGGCTGTTCAGAGGTGTCCCAGCTCCCCCAAACACAACTGCATCAGCCAGGACATCTCATTTCATGGCCCGTGGCAGCAGAAACACACTGCTACAAGGCTCTGAGACCAGTGGGCCGCACTACAGAGCAGATAATCTCCAGCAGGGGTTGGAGGAAGAGTTCTGCTTTGAGCTCACCTGAAGATGATCAATAGCTGCACCACCAAATTTGTTTTGTTGTTGCCCATCAGAACTAAGGAGAAGAATTTCTCAGGAGCTCCTGCCAACCATTGCCGTGAGCTATTTGAACTCATGTCCTTGTCCCTTTCCCAGGTCTGCTGTGTGAGGAGCCACCTCCACAGTGCTGCCAGACACCCTGGGGCCACCAGCCCCTCGCTGGAAGGGTTCCAGCCAGGTACTGCCAGCTCTGCGTGTGCTGGGGACATCACCTCCTGAACACACACCTCGTAAATGCCCTATAAATCCCGGCACTGGAGTGGTGCGTGTGCATTACTATCAAGGTATGTCACTGCTTCCATAATAAAATTATTTCAGTGGGTTGTAAGTCAGCTCTAAAACTCTCTTTGGGCTAAAACTTGGCATGTCCCCATATGCAAACACACTCACACAGCCTGATTTCTGGGAAGGGGAGAGACTGTGCATTACTCCTGAATTCTGCACAGAGGCAGAGGGTATTCTCACGGGGAGAAGCTGCAGAGCACCCGCGAGGCCAGTGGGGGAAGGCAGAGACTGCTGGAAATGGGACGGCCACAAACCCACCCATCCCTGCCATTCCAGCCTCCTTTCCCTCCCCCAGCTCCGGGAAAAGGCGGACGGCATCTTGTCTGCTCTTGGGGACGGTGAGCGGAGGGTCACATGTTTTCCCAGCTCTGTCTGAAACTCGGAGGGTACAGGGACACTTCAGAGTCCCCCTGCATAGGCTGCTTCAAAGGAGGAGTCCTTGGAAGCTCACCGGCACTAAACCCATCCTTTAAACAAGCTTTGCTTTGCAAGAGTTTGGGTGCTCCTTGACTGTTACTGCAAACTGCAGAGGGAAAACATGTTTGCAGTGCCAGGACTGTCCCAGGATGTTGTGTTGTTTCTGTAGAAGTTGGACTTTTCTGTTCCCCCTATCATGTAATGGTTCTGCGCTGGTTATCTTCTCCTTCCCTTGTGATGCCAGTTATCCCAACTCCTTCCCAGTTGCCTTGGTCACTAATGTATCCTTTCTCAAATCCCTCCCCAGTGCCCTGTCCGTCACTCGGTGCTCGCACCCTTCTCTCTAGAAACTTCCAGCTAGAGCGTTGAGTGATTGGTTCAGGGACCAGGGCCCCACCCTCAAGTTATCCCCATTGGGCTTCTCCCTAAGTCAACCTTTTGTATCCCGCTCCCCTCTGAAACTCTATTCGCCAGAGGGTCGACTCCTCCCCTGTCTCCCTCCCTCCTTAGAAGCTGTTGCGAGCGTCTCCCCCGTTCCCTGTCCAGCTGTCGATTCCCCTGGGACCCAGTGAACCTGGATTCCCCACAGCTGGACAGCGCTCTCTTTTTTCTGCTGGCTGCAGCCATAAGCCGTGCCACGTCCCACCGCAAGGTGTGGCTACTGTCACAGCACAGGGCGTTTGCTTTATGCGCTGTCCCGAGCCACGGAGATCGGGACAGTGCTGCCCTGCTGCGAGCGGTGCTGGATAGCTGGCCGGGCCGTCCGAGAAGGACAATCCTTGCCCAGCTTGACCGCTTCACTGGGACATGGCTGCTGTTAAAGAGTGTAAATCCCACTGCTCACAGAGGTCCCTCCTGCAGGGCCCTGCGAGCTTGGCACAATCACAGGAAGAAGAAATCTGCTGCAGGAAGCTGCATCCAACAGTGCCTGCACAGTTAGTGGGAAGAGGGGCGGGATTTTTAAGAAGCATAAAGAAAAGGGGAACTTAGAGAAAAAGGGAGCCTCCTACTGTCTCTTGAAATCTCCCCCAGCCTGAACAAGCTCTCTTTGGGGCTAGAGACTCCCAGAAGCAGAATGGGGCAGTGCCTGCTGTAAACACAGCATCCTTCTGATGTCTGCAGCTGCAGGTGTTTGTACACTTGACCTTTTGTGATAAACAGTAAGGACATTTCCTTCATACTTACTTTGCAAATCTTCTAGGAAACACACCAAACTCCAGGCAGTCATTTGCTGTGATGTTTTGTTCCCTGAATAACACAAAACTCCACCTTTATGTCAGTGTTGCTCTTGTTTGCTGGGTCAAAATCCACATCTGGCCTGAGGGAGATGAGTCATTTGCTCGGGTGCTTCCACTCCTGCTGCAGTCCTGAGATGGTCCACATATAGAAAGAAGAGATATAGGGAAAGAACGATAACAACATATTATCATGTAATCAGGTGGTAAAAAAGGGGAGTGTAATTGAAAGTAAGGGTATTCTTCTTTAATTTCATGCAACTATATTTAGCGATATTAGTGGTTTGAGCATTGCTGTACATCCTCCCAACTAGAAATTATCTGGTTCCACCATGTGGACTCAGGAGAATGTAACAGCTCCATCTTTTCAGGGAGGAGGCAGCACTAGGACCACAGTGATTGTTTCACACAGTAGACCGGAGCACACAGTTTGCTCCAGCTCGGAGCATGGGCTCATCCCAGCCTAAGAACTCCTGAAGGCTAAATTATTAGAAATAGCATTACCACAGGATCTATGATGGCTATCATGAGATAATCATCACACATCTGGATTTTTAAGACACAGAGCATAGTCTGGTGCTTTCCAGTCTCTGGTGACATGACCTAATAGCAGCACGTGCCTGGAGCTGCGCTAGTGCAGCACTCTGTGCTGGGAGAAGGAGGCACTGCTGGGCTGGGAGAGCACACAATTGGCAGCCCATGGCTGTGATTTACACAAAGGTGTTTGTGTCTTGTAAATAGATTTCTTTTCCTTCAGTGGTAGGGAGCCAGGAGATGCATTGGTCAGCAGCAGAACAGGGAACATCTTGGTGCAGAGCCAGGAGCAGGGGAAGGAAGGAAGGACAAGCCTTCCAGCACAGGGTACTCACATGGCTTTTGAAATGGAGAGCTGCAGCAAATGTGGAAGGGTAAATAAGGGTAAATAAGGAAATCATTTGCTGTATGAATGAACTCCCTGCTATTTATGATGCAGAGTTTCCAGGGATGTTGCTGTGGAGCTGGGCTCCTGCTGGGCAAATGATTCTTCCCAAACTGAGGTGGGTGCCATGTTATCATTGCCTGGCTCTACCTGTCCCTGTCTGGCTGCTCCTGTTGCCTTCTATGCTAAGGCAGGCGACCTGGTTCTGAGGTACAGCTCGACAGCCCTCTCTCTAGGGCCGTTCGGGCCAATGACATACGCAGACACTAATGTGGTGGACGGTCAAAAGGCGTTTATTACTTCTTCTCATGGGGTCTTATAGTCTTAGGGGTCTCTACGTCAAAAAAGGGGTTTGTCCTTCTTACCTAGGGTTAGTAGGGAATGGAAAAGTACTGGGTAAGGGATGGAAAGTTACTGGCTTCAGTGGGGCAACATTCCTATTGTTAGTGGGACCACATTCCTATGTTAATTTCTTATCTATGAGTAACTGAGGGTCTTATCTATGGGGAACCGAAGGTCCTAGCTTCCCGTGACATCGCGAAATCTTCCGCAGCGCCTCTTCCCTAGCTACCACATCTCCCCCTCCCTTTTCACAAATGAATGAGGTAGTCGTGTACATAGATACTGAACTGAGGTATAAAGTTGTGACTTGACAAGGGAAAGGGATTTTGGGAAACTTGAGTAAGCTTTTGCCAGACAAGTTTTGAAAACTTTGTGACTGGCAGTGTTCTTTGGTTGAATTCCCTGGTTGAATTCACAGCAGTTGTCGTCGCCCTATGAACAGGATGTTGGTCCATTCTAGGCGACTCTGAACGAACGAGACTAGCTTGTTCAGCAGGCATGGTCCGAAGGTGACTGTTAGAAACAGCATCGCCAATGGACCTATCAGGGCAGAAATCAAAGTGGTTAGCCATGGTGATTGATTGAACCAGGACTCGTACCAGCCCTGTTGGGCTTCTTTGTCTTTCTGCCTCTGGGCCAGTCGGTTCCGGAGTTCCGTCATGGAGTCTCTCACGACTCCCGTGTGGTCTGCATAGAAACAGCACTCTTCTTTCAAGGCGGCACACAGGCCCCCTTGCTGCATGAACAGGAGGTCCAGGCCTCGCCTGTTCTGCAAGACCACTTCTGAGAGTGAGGAGACTGACTTCTCTAGATAGGAGATGGATTTCTCAATCTTCTGCAGGTCCTCGTCAATCGTTGCCTGCAGTTGGGACAGTCCTTGGTGCTGTGTCGCTAGGGCTGAGACACCCGTGGCCGTTCCTGCTGCTCCCAGGCCGAGCAGCATTGCGATAGTTATACTTGTCATTATTTCTCTTTTGTGGATCCGGCTGGGTCCCTCAAGAAGATGGTACATCTCTTCGTCTGAGTGGTACAAGACCTTAGGAACAATCAGAACTTGGACACAGAAGTCGTTAGAGTCATTGAACTTGGGAAGGAACACACAAGGACTCACTCCGGATCGCTGGCAAACCCACATCTCTGATGCGGATGGGACTGCCTACTTATTGTTTTTCTTGTTCAGCCTGCTAATTTTGGTGCAGATGTTACCTCTCCGCTTAGCTAGGGTTGAATTGCTAAAGCATCTGCCTCGGCCTGTGACTTGACTCAGGGTGATTCCTTTGCGAGGGGTATCCCATCTGCACTGGTGAGGGGCGTCGGCTGTGGAATAACTGAAGGGAGTGTCTAAAGCGACTCCTTCGTAAAAGGGAGGTTTGACGTCGTAACAAAGCCAGCAGGATTCGGTTAGGTTAGGGTTGGATTCATTCAGGGATACAAAGGTAGCCTCTAACATACGAAGGATTGGGTCTGCGTCTGACCCGGTTAAGCGACTCATCTGGAAGGTTTCCGCTTGACCGGTCGGGACATTGCTGACCTCTGTGGGTAAGGTTTTGGGGTAGGTTATGTTTCTCTCTTTCGGCACGCTTTTAATCACTTTGTTGGGTCCGACTGCTCGGGGTGCTGACGGCTGGAGCCTGATAATTTGCACGTTCGCCCTCTCTTTTGACCCTTGAAGGACCACTGTCCATGTTCTGCCTGTGGCCCAGCTAGGGTGGTCTGGCTGCAGGACCGTCATGTTGTAATCAGTGCATGCCCGAAAGTTAGGGATTTTAACTTGGTTTCGATGGGGGTTTTCACGAAAGAAGAAGGGTATTTTGCAGCCGATGGGTGCCCAGGTGAACTGTAAGAATTTGTCTGGCTCTTGTGGATCTCACCCAGGCCTCGACGGTCTGGCATCTGTAACTATGGTCTCGCAGCTCCAGTGCCCACAATATCTCCACCAAAAAGGCCGTCAATGAGAGTGCGAACCATGGCAGAATTAATTCCCTTATCTGCAATCGCTTTAACAATTGCTTGCACATCTTTTGGATTAACCGGTGAATAAATCCTTTGGTTTCCGCCTGCCCCCCCCACACGAACCGGGAACACCAGAGTGGCAGACGGAGCCCATTCTGCGCAAGCCATTTTTATTTTCCGCCAGTTCGTAAGCGGGGTTCGGTTTTTCTCTGGTAACCCCTTCACCCATGCAGGAGCGTTGTGGCTAGTGACCTTACATGCCGCTGCTTTCTCTCTGTTAGAGCTAGAATCTGAGTTGGAATCCTCCGACCCTGTCTCGGGCTCCGAGCTCGCGTCTGAGTCCGAGCCGGAAGTCGAGTAAAGAGACGCTTCCGGGCTGCTCTGCCTTTTCCTCGGGCTCCGACCCCGCCCCTTCTTGCGGGGGTCGGGCCGTTCCCTCCCCCTGGGGTCCCCCCGCCTCCTGCTGGGGGAGGTCTTTGCCCTACAAGGACTTAATTTGAATAAAGCGCTCTGATTGGTCTTACGCGCCTCCGCGGGGGCCGCCCCGTCCCCCCGCTCGCCCGCACATGCGTTGTTCAGCGGGCTGACTGCGTTTCCGCCCCCCGCCTCCTCCTTTCCGCCCTGACCATGCGGTCCGGCGCCATTTTCAAACGCATATGGTGGGGGGGCGTTTCTATCGGTCCCTATGGGGTCCGACATTCTGGCCGCGTTCTGCGCCTCTTCTGCGAGCCCCCGCCAGAACACCCGCGTGTGCTCCCCCCCCTCCGATGGTGAGTCCGCTCCCTGAGGGGGATCCGGCGTTCGCGCCTCCGCGCGCCCGCCCGGGTCAAGCACCTCCACGGTTTGTGTCGCCGCGCCCACCCCCAACTGCGGCACGGCTAATAAACAAGCTCGCGCGGCTTTCCAGGTTTCTTGCTCTTGTCGAGCTTTTTTCAGAGCCTGGACAACTCTGCCCCACGATTTTAGGGCTTTCCCTGAGCTCAAGGACATAGCGTCCTCCGCCAGGGCTTTTGTACAGTTATCCCACACGTCCGAATGTAGGACGTCCACGGGGCTTTCAATAGCTCCAAGATTAATCAATCTCGTCAATGCGAGAGTTAAATCCTTAAGTTTACATTCTATACCCCATTGCGCATGCATCTCTGTTACGACCTTCGCTATGGCTTCCATCGTCCAAGCTGGTCCGGGAGCGTCCCCCCCGCTGCGATTCAGTCCCGCTGTCGCAGCCGCCGTCCTCGTTCCAGGAGTGTTCCCGTTTCCCGGGCGCAAGCCGCTGTCCCGGGTTTCGGCACCAGATGTTGCCTTCTATGCTAAGGCAGGCGACCTGGTTCTGAGGTACAGCTCGACAGCCCTCTCTCTAGGGCCGTTCGGGCCAATGACATACGCAGACACCAATGTGGTGGACGGTCAAAAGGCGTTTATTACTTCTTCTCATGGGGTCTTATAGTCTTAGGGGTCTCTACGTCAAAAAAGGGGTTTGTCCTTCTTACCTAGGGTTAGTAGGGAATGGAAAAGTACTGGGTAAGGGATGGAAAGTTACTGGCTTCAGTGGGGCAACATTCCTATTGTTAGTGGGACCACATTCCTATGTTAATTTCTTATCTATGAGTAACTGAGGGTCTTATCTATGGGGAACCGAAGGTCCTAGCTTCCCGTGACATCGCGAAATCTTCCGCAGCGCCTCTTCCCTAGCTACCACAGCTCCTCAAAGCTCGGGCTTCAGCCCAATCTTCTGCCTTCTGAGTAGCAAGGTTTAAATGGTCCTTATCATTCAAATGACTTGACTTCAAATTGAAATTTTAACAACTGATTTAATCAGCTCCCTCTGATCTAATGGTGTTGGTGTCTGGGAACAGTGCAGCCAGGACTGAGATGCGCAGTACAGGATGCAAAACTGCTGGAAATGCATGACAGTATTTAGGCTGTTTATGACACTCCCCTCTCATTTCCTCATGCTGTTCCTGCACCTGTACTGGGTGGGCGAGGCTGTGCATGCCCTTTGAGCAGAGATGAACTTTTGGGGTCAGCTGCCTAATGGCCAGGAGGTGCCAAAATGTTTGGGTCACTGGTGTCCTCTGCTGTGGAGAGCATTATTAATAATTGGTTAGCTGAGAAAGGCCACACTGATATAATGCCACTGGTTAAGCTGAAGGAGAAAAGTCAGCAGTCAGCAAGCTGAAAGGAAGAGTCAGCAGTGACCTTGCTGCAACATGAGGATAGGGAGTTGAGATTAGTCCTGAATACATCCTAAGAATATGTAGAAAGTATCAAAAGTAGAACCATAGGAATGTAGAAGTAGGCGTAGGTGCTGATATGTAAGCTGACCAATCCTGAGCTCAACTTTTGCAATATGTATGAAGCTCATTATTAACTGTATTTAACCCGCCGTACTGATCAATAAAATTGAGCCTGTGATGATCAAACTGATGTCCTGGTTCCCTTCCGTCGACAAATGGTGGAGAATGCGGGCATAACCGAATCTCTGCCCTTTTTCTCGGATTAAAAGAAAAAGGGATTACGCCACGGTCCGGAAGTTGGGTTTGGGTCCCAGCAGCCGGGACGGTGCCGGAATTTGAAGCACCCTTAAGGTTCACAATTGTGACTTAAGCCAATACGTGTCGCAGGAGCCTGGAGAGCTGCAACAGCGCGCGCTGATTAATAGGTATGGATAGGCAAGCGGCATATGATTTATTTACCGCCTATTTAGAGCGGCGTGGGATAAAAGGGATAGATTTAAAAAAGGAGTTACCAGGGTTATTAGCTTATGGCCATGCTAAGGGTATCTTTTCTAATCCTCATACAGTTCATGAGTTATCAGAGTGGAGAAAGTTTGGGGAAATATTGTGGGATACAGTACTAGACGATGATAAGTCAGCAAAGAACTTCGGGAAGTTATGGTGGGTGGTGTATAACACGTTACTTCAGCAGGTCTCTGAGAGAAAGGCAGCAGAAAGGGCAACAGAAGCTCATAAGAGGAATATAGGGTATGGTCATGAAGATGATCCCCTGGCACCTTCTGTAACTAAGGTACTTATGCCTAAGAGTCCCCAGCAAAGTGGTGTGGAGGATTTCTCTATAGGCGCAGTGGAACCGTCTGCACCTTTCCTGTCAGAGGGGGAGGGTGAGTCGGATGGTGGGGGTAGGAGCAAGCCAGCTTTGCCTCCGCCACCAGCTTCAGGCGGGTCGGATGGTGGGGGTAGGGGCAAGCCAGCTTCGCCTCCGCCGCCAGCCTTGCCTCCGCCGCTACCCCTCAATGAGCCGGCTCCGGTTACAGCTTCGGTGGGGGAAGGGTCCATTTCCCCGCCAGAGCCGGCTCCAGCGGGGGGGCGGATTGCCCCCCGCAGGCTGGCTCCGCGTGAGCCGGCTCCGGTTTCACTGTCAGCTCCAGCGGGGGAGGGGGGGCTCTTGCTTCCCCCGCACGAGCCAGCCTCTGCCTCACTGCCCCCCCCACACGAAACCTCGGTGTCTGCACCGAAGCGCCAGCAGCATAGCACCCTTAAAGGGCCAGATCCCATCCCAGGGGCACACCGTGATCCATGGGGGGAGATGGCTAAACAGAGGAGGGAAGCTTGGGCTGCTTTGGCGAAAGAAGTAATGCAAATGGGGGGTGGTGAGGCGGTGGAAATAGCTTCTAGTCTTGCATGTCCAGTTACATACACACCACAGTATGATGCACAGGGGAACCTTACGCATAATATAGCAGAATATACTCCCTTAGATTGGAAGCTGTTAACTCAGCTACGTTCTACGGTTAGTCAGTTTGGAGTAAAAAGTGAACCTGTTAAGCAAATGTTAGATTATCTTTTTAATACTCAGGTTTTATGTCCTAATGATTTAAGAGGAATAGTTCGGTTGATATTCACTCAGCATCAGCAGTTATTATTTAATGCCCATTGGCACGCGTTGGTAAATGAATCGGTTGCTGTACAACGAGCCCAGGGAGACCCATTACTTGGGGTGACAGTAGAGGAGCTGATGGGCTTAGGGGCATATTTGCGTACAGAGGCACAGATGATATCGGGAGCTGATAAACTTAGAGAGTCTATGTGGTTAGTGCGTGCTGCAATAGATATGGTTAAAGAGCCAGGAGGGTTACCGGCTTATATGGGTATTAAGCAAGGAAGGGAAGAATCATTTGGAAATTTTATCGATAGAACAGCTACTGCTATAGATCGGGCTGGTGTGGCAGATTACATGAAGGGGGCGCTATTGAAGCAGTGTGCCTTGCAAAATAGCAATCCAGCAACCCAGAGAGTGTTAGCTACTTTAGGGGCAAATTGGACTATTGAGGAAGCATTAGAGCGAATGGCATTAATGCCAACAGCTTCACAGGCATTTATAGCAGAAGCCTTAGAGGAATTAGGATTGGGGTTGCAAAAGCAAGCAGAGTCCACTCAAAATCAGGTGCTAGCTGCTCTTGCTCCTCTCTGAAATGGCTCTCTGGCATTCACTCAAGGAGGTTCGAAGCCATTCCTCAAGTGTTACCGATGCGGCAACGAAGGCCATACACGCCGAACGTGCCGAGCAACTGGCGTATGGTGTCAACACTGCCGATCCAGCTCCCACAACACTACGGCTTGTAGGCGCCGGTCGGGAAACCATTTGCAGAGCGCGCATCTCGGGGGCCGCGCCCAGACACAAGTTGCCGCCGTGACATCGGAGACACCAGCAGCTGCCGTGACATCGCTGCCACCTCCTGTCTGCAACCCGCAACAACCGGGAGCCTCGGCTTGGACTTAGCAGCAGCAGTAGACGTCACACTAATGACGAACTGGCCTGAGAGGATACCCACTGGAATAAAGGGTCCTCTTATACTAAATGGACAAACATGTGGAGCATTATTGCTGGGATGTTCCTCTATAACTATGTTGGGATTATTTGTTTTGCCTGGTGTTATCGATGCGAACTTTACAGGGGAAATACAAATTATGGCTTACACCCTTTATCCTCCGATTAAAATTACAAAAGGACAACGCATTGCACAATTGGTACCACTGTCACAAATGACATCAGGAATACAATCATTTACTGGTCAAGCACGGGATGAAAAAGGTTTTGGCTCTACTGGTGTTACACTTTTAACTGTGGATTTACAAAATAGACCAAAACAAAAGGTTGAAATTACCTATGGGCATCAAAGCATAACCCTTTATGGATTATTGGATACAGGAGCAGATACTAGCATCACTTCTCCAGAAGCGTGGCCACAACATTGGCCTCTATTTCCCTCATCAAACATGCTCACAGGAGTGGGAGGATTTACATTGGCAAGCAGGTCGCCGTCTTTGTCTGTGTGCATTGAGAATCAACAAATATCTGCTGTGTTTTCAATTGTTCAACTGCCTCCTACAGTTTCCTGCTTAATTGGAAGGGACATTTTAACACAATTGGGAGTGGTGTTAACTAATCAGCACCCTTTGGGGTAATTGCCATTGCTTGGACTTTCCCCATTCCACTCACCTGGAAAACGGATACACCAGTGATGGTTAAGCAATGGCCATTAAAAGGGGAGAGTCTTATGCATGCCCATGAATTGGTACAGGAACAATATACAAAGGGACACCTACGACTGTCCACAAGCTCTTGGAATACACCTATTTTTGTAATCAAAAAGAAATCAGGGAAATATCGTTTGATACATGATTTGAGGGCTGTAAATGACCAAATGGAACCAATGGGGGCCTTACAGCCTGGTCTTCCAAATCCAGCTATGACTCCAGAACACTGGCCACTTTTAATTATTGACCTAAAGGATTGTTTTTTCACTATTGGCCTGCATCCTGATGACATGAAGAGATTTGCTTTTACTTTACCAGCAATAAATCGTGGGGAACCAGATAAAAGATTTGAATGGACATCTCTTCCGCAGGGCATGCGCAACTCTCCCACTTTATGTCAGCTTTATGTTGATGCTGCATTACAGCCACTACGTCGTAAATGGCCAGCAACTATAATATATCATTACATGGACGATATTTTGTTTGCACAGCAACAGCCATTCTCCTCTTTACAGATTAACACCATTAAAAATACTCTTGCTGCATATTCACTTGTTATTGCTGCAGAGAAAATTCAGACTACAAAGCCCTGGAAATATTTGGGATGGACTTTGACGGATCAAATAGTGATACCACAAAAATTGGAATTACAATTGGACATTAAAACTCTACATGATGCACAGAAGTTGCTGGGAGACTTACAGTGGCTGAAGCCTATTGTGAGAATACCAAATCACTTATTAGAAGCCCTACGGCCCTTGTTAAAAGGTGTAGACCCTACTACTCCTGTACACCTGACAAAGGAGCATTATCTTGCCTTGCAGCAAATTAGTAACTGTGTACAGCAAGAGTATGTGTCTCGTCGACAACTCGACCACCCCATTGACCTTACTATCTAGAATAGCCCTTGCCACTTGCTTAGTGCTCTCTCTCAGTTGCAAAAGAAAACGGGGGAGATACGAGTGTTGGAATGGTTATCACCACCACTACAGCATAAGAAAACAATATCTTCAAAAATTGAACAATTGGCTGCATTAATCAAAAAGGGGTGTCTCAGAATTCTTGAAGTGGATGGTAGAGAACCTGCTACTATTAGATTGCCTATGGAAAAAGAAACCTTGGACTGGTACTTGATAAATTCAAAGAATTTACAAGAAGCATTATTGATGTCACCTGCTATAGTAGAGACTAGTAAATTAGTGCCTAGAGTTTTGCAATGGATGACAGAATGGAACTGGATTACTCGACCTTTAAGAGAAGAAAACCCCATAGAAGGAGCTATTACAGTTTTTACAGATGCAGGAAAGAAATCAAGGCGTGCTGCTGTTACCTGGCAAGAAAAAGGACAATGGAAGCATCAACTCCTCACAGCAGACCCTGCAGATAGCTTACAAACTTTGGAATTGTTAGCAGTAGTATGGGCGGTGTCCAACTTACAGGAGCCTTTAAATGTGGTCACAGACTCTATGTATGTTGCAGGAGTAGTCAAACGAATAGAGGAAGCAGCAATTAAGGAAGTGAATAATAAACGATTGTATGAGTTACTGATACAGTTAAGGAAGGCTTTATGAGAAAGAAAGGCAGCATATTCTGTGATTCATATTAGGAGCCATAAGTGGTCTGAAGGTTTAGGAGAAGGGAATGAACGTGCAGATAAATTAGTTACCCTACCCATTGATAATTCTTGTACTATTGACAAGCACACATTGGCCAGAGAAGCACATAGTAGATATCATCAAAATGCAAGAGGTTTAGCAAAACACTTTGAGCTGAGTTTGTCAGAAGCCAAGGCCATTGTCAGAGCATGTCCAACATGTAGTTATCATAATGGTGGGATAGGTCTAGGCATCGGGGTTAATCCTCGAGGTTTAAAAATAAATGAGATATGGCAAATGGATGTTACACACATAGCTAGATTCGGTAAAGTCAAGCATGTGCACATCACCATAGATACATATAGTCATTACATATGGGCTACGGCTCAGGCAGGACAGAAAGCTATACAGGTTATCAGACATCTGTTAAGTTGTTTCACTGTTATGGGAGTTCCAAAGAGTATCAAAACAGATAATGGTCGAGGTTATGTAAGTGCTAGGGTCCGGAAATTTTTGAATCAGTGGTCTGTTAAGCACGTGACAGGTATTCCACACTCTTCTACTGGACAGGCAATAGTGGAAAGAGCAAACGGTACCCTTAAGCAGTATATTGAAAAACATCAAGATTTGACAGATCCACAAGCATGTTTGGCTAAGGTTTTGTATGTGATTAATCATTTATGCATTTTTGGGGAAGATGATACCCCCCTGCAATGAAACATCATCCAAAGTCAGGTCAGGAAAATACTAAGGAAACAGAGGTCTGGGTTAAGTATAAGAACCCAAGTACAGGATTATGGGAAAAACCTGCAAAGGTATTATATTGGGGTCGGGGGTATCTTTGTGTTTCCTCACCTACAGAGCCTTTGTGGGTGCCTGCTAAGTGGACTAAACCTGTTTTTGATGCAGCCTCTGGTGGATCGCCTTACGGAGGAGGACAAGGAGCGACTGGGGAAGAAACTGCTTCTAGTCCTACAACCACTACTGTTACAATTGAAGGGGTACTTGGAAGCGGTGGACAGAGCACTGACACGTCACTATCGGACGGCCCAGGAGCTGATTGGTTTTATTGACTCATTATCAACTTTTCATTTAACAGATCCAGCGAAACTACATTGCCTTGACTGTCACAATCCACATTGTGCTGCCTGGATAGCTCTACGTTGTGGAGGTTGTAAAAGAACTTTTTGGATAGAACAATCATTATTACGAGATTTGTGGTGTCATACTTGTGAACACGAGCATACGTGGGGAAAAAGCTGGCAAGATGAATTAAGGAGACAAACGGGGCAAAACGCATATATAGCTTTAAATCTTTATGAGTCTCCTGAACAGAAGGTTCTTGCTTATTATCAATGGGAAATACAATGTACTGTAAATAGAATTAAGGTTCAAAGTAAATCACATATAGTTTCTATAAAGTGTAGGAAATTAGTACCTTTAACACAGCATTCAGTTTTAGGACCCTTCCAAGGGGATCCTGATAGAGCATTAGATTGCTGCATTGATAAGTTGCAAAAATTAAGTTTGAAAGTGGCAGGACCAGTGAAATTAGGAGCAGCAAGATTGAAGACAGATAAGAAAAGGAAGGCAAGAAAGGGAACGGTCTCATTTGAATAGGGGTATCAGTGATTGCTAATTAATTTTCTATGATTAGAACAATTTTACTGTTGTGGGACCCTCGGGAGGATATAGTTGTTGAGGAGGATAACGAACAAGAACTACGATTACGAAATAAGATACACCTTGTGTTAAAGAAAGACCTTGAGCTGTTAGCCTCATATAGTAAAAAGGCTGAAGAAGCTTTGCGATCACCACCATTGAATTGGTTGCTTTGGGTTGAAGATACACAATTTTATACTGGTCCTTACTTATATTCACTTCCTTGTTATGTTTGCAAAAAAGATAAAGATAAGTGCTATGCATGGGTAGCTTTGCATTGTGCAGATTGTAATCAGGTTTATTGGTATTCACGGAGGTCATTAAGATATTTATGGTGTACACCTTGTTCTGGAAGGTAGATTCGAAATTTTTTCTGAGTTAGAGCTCTTGAACAAAGTACTGGCCTGCCAGGACGGACAGGATTACAGCTTTTTGAGAGTGCAGAACAAGTGGTTATAGCATATCTTAAGTGGAAGTTGCAAGAAAACCTTAGAATATTTGAAATTAATAAAGCCTCATGCATCATAGCAGCTCGCTGCAAAGCTGATTTGCCTTCAAACTTACCTCATGCTATACCTGTGAGCAAGGATGCTGATTTAGAATTAGATCAGTATATTCAAAAATTGACTCAGCCTTACAATAGACAATCTAGCAAACCAGGGAAAAGACAGCGAAGAAAGGAAAAACAAAGCAAGCAGAAGGAAAGAAAGGAGAAGCAAAGCAAGCAGAAAGAAAAATTAGGTTTGTTTTTGTTATACTGCTCAATGCTGTAGCAAGTGAAGCAGTAGGAGTAACACACTTTAGTCAACCAAGGGAAAATTTATGGGTGACACTTGCTAATCAAACTAACCAATCATCACTTTGTCTTAGTCTTGGAGGAGTCACTAACCCATTTCGAACATGCCTGGTGGGACTTCCGGTGTGGTCTCCTGGAGAATTTTGTAGTTTGATAAACAATCAAACCTTATGTATGTCTAACATGTCAAACATCACATTGCCGGTGCAACAAGGGCATACTGCAGGTCAGAGTGATGGCTATCGTCAATGCTTACTAATCCAATCACTTAACACCTCTTTGCATTCTCCTCCTGAAGAATTGGATCTTTTTAGAAGTACAAATGCCAGCATATCTAACACTACAGTTGGTGGATGGTTTAGCTTCAAACTTTCAGGTGCTCAGAATTTAAACCAACCCAAAGAAACATGGGCTACCCTAGATTCATCCCTGAATGTGAGTGAATTCTCTCCACAGCATTACAGTCAATGTAACAGCACAAATATCACAGCACCAATGAAATTACCCACAGGAATATTTTTGATTTGTGGAGACAAGGCGTAGAATAGTATACCAGCTAAACCACAGGGTAGACCCTGTTTTTTAAGAAAATTGTCATTGTTTCACCCTAATGTGTCCTTGCTAATGCAGCTGAGTCAAAATTCAAACAAGAAAAAACGTAGCATACATGACTTAGACTGCAGCCAAATAAAAGATCCACGGTTTTGGGGCACATTCAAACAGGTGGTGGTTTCAACTATCTTGCCAGGAAGATCTGCCAATAAAGCTATGAATTTAGCAAAACAATTAAGATGCTGAGTAAGGGATGAGTTGAACAAGACATCACAAATTCTAGACATGCTAACTGCAGATGTGCAGAGTGTTAACCATGCTGTTTTTCAGAATAGAGCTGCTGTAGATTTTTTGCTCTTGGCGCAAGGGCATGGATGTGAAGAGTTTGAGGGAATGTGTTGCATGAATCTGTCTGATCATTCGGTGTCCATTCACACTAAGATAAAAGAATTACAACAGAGACTTCACAAACTTAAAGAAGAAGACAGTTTAAGAATTGACGAATAGCTTAAAGGCTTAAGACTTAGACCGTGGCTGAGGAACCTTGTGATCTATGCTATAGGACTTCTGGGTGTAATTTTGCTGTTTTTGCTTATTTTGCCTTGTATCTTTAACTGTATTCAAAACATGGTCAGCCGTACAATAGCAAAAACATAGCAAACTAATCTCCTTGCACAAGAAGAAAACGGGGGAAATGTGGAGAGCATTATTAATAATTGGTTAGCTGAGAAAGGCCATACTGACATAATGCCGCTGGTTAAGCTGAAGGAGGAAAGTCAGCAGTCAGCAAGCTGAAAGGAAAGGTCAGCAGTGACCTTGCTGCAACATGAGGATAGGGAGTTGAGATTAGTCCTGAATATATCCTGAGAATATGTAGAAAGTATCAAAAGTAGAACCATAGGAATGCAGAAGTAGACGTAGGTGCTGATATGTAAGCTGACCAATCCTGAGCTCAACTTTTGCAATATGTATGAAGCTCATTATTAACTGTATTTAACCCGCCGTACTGATCAATAAACTTGAGCCTGTGATGATCAAATTGATGTCCTGGTTCCCTTCCGTTGACACTTAAAGACACACAGCAGGGGACTTTCAATCAAAACAAAAGCACCTTTTATTGAGTGTAACACAGCAGATGTAACAGACGGATTAGAAAGGAGATAAAGGACAGAGAGAGAGAGAAAGGAGGGTTGGGGGAATAGCTGCCAACAGAGAGATGATATCCTCGTGGTCTGGCCAACAGATCTGTCTGGTCACGTCGGGGAGAATCTCAAAGTCTTTGGTTAACTCAGGGCTCTTTTATAATCTACGCAGGATGGCACATGGAGGGAACAGTGGAGAATAAATCCATTGGGAACAGGCACAGACAGTCCAGGTCTGAACAGCACAAACCGGTGCCAGCAGTGAGCGGGGCCCGTTGTTTCAGGACTGGTTCCTATGGGAAACATCCCGCTTCCCATGGCAGACATCCCGCTCCAGTCAGGCCAGCACCCCTGGGTTAGAACTTGAAGGGTCTCAGTCCTTGGGGAGGGCTTCAATCTCTGTCCTTGACTGTGGTCGTGAGGCAGATGAGGGATCTTTGGACCGTGTCCTACAGAATGACATCCCAAAGCATAAAAAATGTATGCATTTTCCCATAAAATTAATTGTAATGAATTAATATATTATAACTATTTTTTCTTGTTTATAATAGTATTATTCTATATTTGTATTACCAAATTTTAATTTTTATATTAAAAAATCCATACTTTTTTAGCAAGCAAAAAATTTATTGGTCATTGCTTCTAAGAAACACAATTCCTTTCATCAATTCATTAACCAGTGTGCAATTGATTTCTCTATCTTTATGGTAATTAGTCCTATTTTCAATCCTTTTGTCTTCTTTTTTTCATTTTCACAGAAAGGGTAAAAGGGGCCACTTCGGAGTCCATGGAGAACTTTCTGGGGCACGTTTGTGGCAGTTTTGGGTCTGGGGAGGGAATTCAGAGAGAACTTGAGGGTCTGGAGGACACTTGGGGGACCCGGGTGGGCACTTGGAGGGGCACTCAGGGATTCTGAGGGACAGTTCGGGGTCCGGAGCAGCACTTGGCTGTCCAGGGTGGCCCTTGGAGGTCAGGGAGGGGAATTTGGGGCCCTTCGTGGTCCGCGCGCGCGCTTGGGGGGCTCTGATGGGGCTCGCTGGGGCGCGGGGGATGATGGGAGTTGTAAGCGCGGGGGGTCTAATGCAGTTTAACCGGGCCGCAGAGCATCACGGGAGTTCGAGGCACAGCTGCAATGGCTCTAAGTGAAGGCGCGGGGCATGACGGGAGATGAAGTCCCGGCTGGATCAGCACTGGACATGCGCCGCGGAGCTTGATGGGAGCTGTAGTCCCGGAAGTGGCTCCAACGTTTTGTTTGGGGCCCGGGAAAGGTCCAGGTGGACACTTCTGCGTCCGAGCCGCGACTTGAGATCCCCGGGTAAACATAAACTGTTCGGGAGCACTTGCGGGGAGCTCCAGGAGCTCTAACCGGGCTGTTTAGGGTGGGGGAAACAGCAGGAGTTTTACGCGCGGGACTGTTCTGAGGGGCTCTGGGGCTGCGGGGGATGAGAGGAGATGAATTCCCAGAAGTGGCTGTACCGAGCATCTCTGGGGTCGGGAGCACTCAGGGGATCCGGGGGCGCTTTTGGGGTCTCCCGAATGGGCGCTGAGGGGGCACTGAGGGATCCTGGAGGGTCTGGCGGACACTTAACGGACAAAGCAGTGGCGGGTCCCCGGGGTTCTGTGGAGCGCGGCGCATGACTGGCATTGTAGTCCCGGCTCCAATGGGGCTCAATCGGGCCGCGGGGCATGACGGGAGTTGCGGGCAAAAAAAAAAGCGGCGCCAATATCAGACACCGCTTCCGAGGTCCTAAACCAGGTGCTGATTGGCTTCGGGCGGTGATGGGCGGGAGTCTCGGCAAATGGGATACGGTGGAGGCGGGAACAGCCCATTCAACTTTTCCAGTCCCTCCCAGTACAGCCCAGTTCATCCCCAGTACAGCCCCAATATAGCCCTGTTTATCCCAAGTAGAATCCCGTACGAGCCCAGTGCCCTCCAATCCCTCCCAGTACAGCCCAGTCCCTCCCAATACACCTGAATCCATTCCCAGTCCCTCCCAGTTCATCCCAATGTCATCCACAGGATGCCCCAGTGTCCCCAGTCTTTTCCGCAATGGCCCCAGTGTCCCCAGTATGTCCCAGTATCCCCCAGTGTCACTCCCAGTATTTCCCAGTGTCTCCCACAGCGTTCCCAGTGTTCCCAGTATGTCCCAGTCCTCCCCAGTGTCACTCCCAGTATGTCCCAGTGTCTCCCACAGCGTTCCAGTGTTCCCCAGTATGTCCCAGTCCTCCCCAGTGTTTCCAAGCACAGTTTCATTTCTCACGGTGGCCGTGGCAGCCAAACCCAGCAGTGGGGTCAGTGCAGTGGCCATGGCCACAGCCCCTTGCAGGGGCCCAGTGCAGCTTGGGCTGATGATCCACCCTCGCAGCTGGCCCAGGGCAGCTCTGCAGTGCCTTTGGTGGGACCTGGGGCTGGCACACACCTGAGCAGTGTGTCTGTTTGCAGTGGGGAAACTCAGCGGTTTGAGATTGCTGCAAAAAGTACAAAAAGGGAAAACCCCTCTGAGGCTGGGTGCAGCCAGCTCTGCAAGCACAGCAGGGCCCAGGGCAGTGAGGATAGACAGGACGGGGCTGGGCAATGGGGAGCAAGGTTGTGCACACTGGGTCAGAGCTCCAGGCACAGCTTCTGTGAGCAGGCCAGAGCTGCTGAGGAGAGACCCTGGGTCAATATCAATCACAGAATGCTGCTCTAAAGAAAAATTTAATAAAAGACACTCTTTAAAACAGGAATGTATATTTTATTACTGCTCTTTGAAATCTTTCTCCATAACTGGACTAGGACAACTTTAATGACCCTCTCAGAGCTTTGCTGTTGTTTACATCAGACTCAGTCCTTGAGAGTGTCTTCAAAAAACTTCTCAAAAACTCAAAGTAAAATTTAGACTCCAAATTTTCTTGGAGTTTTAATGGGCCCCACTGAGGGACACGACTGAAAAAGTGTCCCCAGGTTCCATTTAGAGCAGAACACTGGAGGCAGTGATGACAGCTGGGGACAAACAAGGCAAATGTGTCTCTGGTGCTGAGCAAAGCTGGATGTGTTTCAGGAATGCAAAGGGCCAAGGTCTGAGCCCCAGCCTCAGGCCAGGCAGATCCTGTCCCTCCCTCCTTGCTCAGGGCTCTTCCCGGGATGGGCGCTGGCATGTGGGAATGTGCAATGGCAAGGACAGGAGCATGGGGCGGCCCCTGCCAGGCTGCTGAGCAGGGACAAGGAGGCAATGAGGCCCCAGGCCTGCAAGGGTCACTTTTCTCCTGCTCCTGCCTCAGGCTCAGGGCCAGCAGCCACGGCCAAAGTGCTGCCCAAGGTGGCTCTGGCAGGGCTGTCTTGCAGCTGCTGCCCATCCCTGTGCCCTGTGCAGCCCAGGCTGTGCTACGGTGTCCCTGTCCTGCGCCTCTGTCCCTGCAGGCTGTTGGCATCCCCTGGCTGCCCCACCTGGCTGGGCCCTTCCAGCAAGGACGGTTGGAAGAGAAGGTGTAGACATCTGGCTCAAGGGTGCAGGGATAGAGAAAACAAGGACTGAATCTGGGAACTTGGGGTGGATTTTATGAAAAGGGTTGAATTGTAATTCACATTTTGCAACTGTATATAAGCAACACACTGGTAGAATTCCATGTCCACATAAGGTTAGGAGTTATCCCATGTTGAACCTTAAGCCTGAATAAATGATTCTCTCTGAAATAGCAAATTAGTGTTTGGGAGCCTTATTCTGATACTTCAGAGATTTGGTGACAGTGGTTCCTCACAGAACCAACGAATCAGATGTGACACTGTGCAAACTCATGGAACAAAGGGTCCATGGTGACACAGCAGAACCCCATGGAACCAAAATCCATTTTGGCACATTGGGGCCACATTGAACCAATGGCCCATTGTGATACTGCGGATCCAAGGAGACCATTGTGACCCTGAGAAACCTCTTGGAACCATGGGGCCACTGTGACACAGCAAGGCCTGGTGGAACCATGAGCCATTGTGACACAGTGTGGCCACATGGAGACAAGGGACCAGTGTGACCCTGTGGATCCAAGGAGACCATTGGGAATGAGGAGCCTCATGGAACCAAGAGTCCATTGTTCCATTGTGGGGTCCTGTGGAACCAAGGGGACCGCAGACACATTTTGGGCCCTCATGGAACAATGGAGACTGTTCTGACACTTTGGGACCCACTTGAACCAAGGGGCCATTAGAGCATGGCAGGGCCTGGTGGAATCAAGGGGACTGCAGTGAACACTGTGGGTGCCCATGGGATGAAGGGTCCATTCTGATACTGTGGAAGCAAGGATACCATTGTGACACTCTGGGGCCTCATGGAACCATGGAGGCCATTTTTACACTTGGAGGCCTTGTGAAACCAAAGGGCCATTGTGGCACTTCAGAGGCTTTTGGAGCCAAGGGGACCATAGTGACACTGTGGGGCTCAGTGAAACTAATGGTCTCTGGTGACACTGCAAGGCCTTATGGGGTCATGGAGACCATTGTGACACTACAAAGACTCATGGAAGCAAAGAACCATTATGCCACTGTGGGGTCTTAGCAGGCCAAGGGGCAGTTGTCATACTGTGTGGCAGCATGGAACCAAGGAGGCCATTGTGACACTCTAGGGCCCCATGGAAATTAGGATCCATGGAACAGTGCAGGACCCCATGGAACCAAAGGTCCATTGTGACATTGTGGGGCCTCATGGAATCCTGGAGGCCATGATGACACTTGGAGGTCTCGTTGAATCAATGGGCTCTGCAGGGCCTCATGGAACTAAGGAGACCCTTCTGACATTGTGAGTCCCCATGGAACCAACCCATTGTGACACTGTGGCACCGAGGAGACCTCTGTGACCTTGCCAGGCCTCATGGAAGCAAGGGACCATTGTGACACTCTGGAGCCCCATGGAAAAAAGAGGCCAGTGTGACACATCTGGGGCCTGATGGAACCAAGGATCCAATGTGACACCACCACTGTGACACTGCAGGGTCCCATGAATCCAAGGGAATGGGGAACAGGTTTAGCTTGGCCTCACTGGTCCAACTGCCCTTGGCATGTCAAGGGTCTCTTCTCATGTACCCCTGAAACCCTGGGCCTCTGGGCTTTCCTTCAAATGGAAAAGAACTGCCCTTCTCATTCAAGCATCCACGGCCAAAACAGAATTCCCACTCCAAAATTCTCAGTATCCAGGGATTGCTCCCGGAAAAAAGCTGCCAGAACAGACAACTCTGGCTGACCTTGGCCTCTCGTGGTTTTTCCTATTCTGCCCTGTAACACTGGGGCTTCACCCCTTCCTTTCTATGGAATATATCTTTCTTCTTCAGGTGCTCATGACTGAAATTGGGATTTCACCTCCATAAGTCCTGTATCCAAAGATTGCTCCTGCAGAAAAGCTGCCATTACAGACAGGTCTGGCTGGCCTCTGCCTCCTAGCTGGCTCTCACCTGCCTTCCAAACTCAGGGGCTCCATGCTTTCCTTTTTGTGGAAAAGAACTGGCCTTGTTCTCCAGGCACAAATGTCTGAAATTGGGATTCCACATTCAAGATTTCCAATATCCAAGGGTTGGTCCCGGACAAAGCTGCCAGGACAGACAGACAGGCCTGGCCTCGGCCTCTGGTGACTGCAGTTGATCAGCCCCTGAAACGCTGGGGCTCCGTGGTTTCCTTCCTGTGGGGATCATTGTGCCACTGGGAGGCCTCGTGGCACCAAGGCCATCACTGTGGATCTGCTGGGCTGCATGGTCCCAAGCGCCCAGTGTGAAGCAGCAGGGGTTTGTGGAACCAAGAGGCCATTGCTGCGTTTCAGGGCCTCATGGAACCCAAGGGCCGTTGTGATCCTGCAGGGCCTCATGGAAGCACGGGGCCACTGTGACACTACAGAAGCAAGGAGAACATTGTGACACTGCAGGGCTCCATGGAACCAAGGGGACATGGAACAGGTCTGGCCGGTTGGGCCTCCCAGGGGCCACTGGACAGGGCCAGCTGACCTTGGAATGCTGAGGCCTGCCTCTCATCAGCCCCTGAAGAACTGGGGCTCTTTTCTTTCCTTCCTATGGAAAAGAACCATCCCTCTTTCCAGGAGTCCATAGACAAAACTGATACTCCCTCTGAAAAAATTCCCTATCTGTAAGGGTTCTCCCAGACAAACGCTGCCAGGACAGTGAGCTTTGGCTGGCCTTGGCCACTCTGGGTCACCTCTCAACTCAAGGAAACTCTGAGGAAAGTATTTAAACAGATTTGACTACTGGAACATCAATGAGTCTCTCATCCTCTGAAAAATTCAGATGCTGTACTGATCATATGTCCCTTTTTGTCCTCAGTGTGTATTATGCATGAAATATTATTTTCAGCTACATAATATTATTCTGTTAACTCTACCAGTGTTATCTGACACAAAACACCTCCTCTACATATGGATCCAGGTCACCTGTACAAGCAGACACAAGAAAGAATGCAGCAGGAATTATTTGTGTCTGCTCCCATGCGTCCCATCTCCTCCGGAGCTGGACGTGTACCCCCAGCACTTGGCAGGGCTCAAGGGCTCACAAGCTTAGCTCCCACCCAGAGAACTTGCAGACCCTGGGCTGCTCTTCTTGGCCCCTGCACACTCAGCCAGGCTGAGATGGACACTGATGGTTTCTGGGCCAGGCTCTCTGAGCCCTGCCCAGCTCCCTGCAAGCTCTGCCAGCTGCCCTGAGCTCTGGGCAGCACCAAGGGCCTCTCCCCAGCCCAGCCCAGCAGGCTCTGGCCCCACAGCTCTGCTCAGACCAGGCTGCTCTGGGCACTGCCCCACAGCCTCAGCCCCTGGCAAGGGCACAGCAGCAGCTGCAGCTGCCACAGGACTCAGCCCCAGCCATGGGGAAAGGTGCTGGCCAAGGCCAAAGGAGGCTCCCTGGCTGCCCTGCTCCCCTCGGGCTGAGGTGCTGAGAGCTCTGCAGCCCCTGCTGCCATTGCATCTGCCCAGGGCAGCACAAAAGCCCCGGCCTTGGGGCCTTCAAGAGCTGCTCCTGCTCCAGGCCCAGGGCCCATGCCAAAGCTGGGGGCAGCCACAAAGCTGTGCCCATTTCTGTTCATTGCTGCTCTAATCAGGATGGATCCTCAGCACCTTGGAGGTTGCTGATGAACTTTACTTTTCAGAGGCCTCTTTGTTGAGCTCTTCAGTTCAGGAATTCAGTGGCAAAGGCTCATTAACATTTGTTCAAAACATCCAAACAAGAAAAGCCCATGGGAATAATTCAAGTCTTTGATTCTTCTGTGGTTAATTAGACAGATTTCAGAAGTGTTTTCAAAGTGAATCTACTATATTGAACACAATGTAGAGAGGATGGTTTTGTTCTGTTCAGTTTTCCTGTTCAAAGATTGATAGCAGCAATCTCCAGCTGATATTGATCCCAAGCTCCTCCTCATGCAGTCTGAACAGATATGAAAATCAAGACCCATCATGCCTGACAATCAATCACACTTTGTCCCTACCCCCACCCCACCATTTCCTTTATCCAAGCATTGGCACTCAGAGCAGCTGAGGAATGGAGTCACATCCAGGGGTGTCCCCAGGGCTCAGGATTCTGGCCAGGTCAGTGAAATCTCTTTATTGATGATGTGGATGATATCCCCAGCTGGGGGCTATGTACAAATCACAAATGGGAAAGGCACTGCTGTGGAACATGCCTTGAGCTGTTTTATTTTTCAGCATCAGTCTCATTACATGGTTGTAACAATGGGAAGATGCCAGTAGCTCACATCCCAAGCAGCAGACCAAGAACTTAATGTTACAACTTACTTTATAAGTTTTTTGACCAATCCCACAAAGCAAAAGCATATTGACAGCAGTTCTATCCAACCACTATAAGCACAGGTACCTTTGATTAAAACAATGCTTGCGTATTTTGAATACAATACCTGCTTGTGACCCCTAAATCACAATGCACAGAGCTCCATTATTAAACTTCAAACTTCCCAATACTTTGCTAGATAAACTTTTCTGTAGCTTAGAAAGTTATGCTAGAGAAGCGTTAAGACACAGATCATTGTTCTATTTGTCCTTGCTTTTCTCTTTTCTAAATAATTTTTCTGCTGACGTATCTCATGGCTGCTGCTTAGCTCTAATCACAGTTTGACTGTCTCTGAGGCCTGCCTTTTGCAGCTTTCCCAAATCCCTCTGATTTTGTGGATTCCTACAGATGAGGCCATCGAAGGCACCCTCAGCCAGTTCCCAGGTGAGCCCAAGCTGGGTGGGAGTGTGGCTGTGCTGGAGGGCAGGAAGCTCTGCAGAGGGATCTGGACAGGATGGAGCCATGGGCCCAGGACAATGGGATGAGGTTCACCAAGGCCAAGGGCCGGGTCCTGCCCTGGGCTCACAACCACCCCAAATCCCTGGCTGTGCCCTGCCCCGATCCCCACAGCCTGTCCTGTTTCCTTCATCCCTGCATTGCCAGGGACTCTCTGGGACAAGGGAGCTCTGCTCTGGGGATGGAGGGAGGTGCAGGTGCCACCACTGGAGTGGGAACCAGAACTCACCAGGTTTGTGTCATTTGGGAGTCAGGAACTGGTGGGACTCAGGCACAGAAAGTTTCTCATCATGGCCAACAAACCATGGTTGAACAGGATACAATTCAATAAAAACCACACTCTTCCCTGAGCCATGTGCATCATCCCAGCAGCGTCTGACATGTCTACCATCCACAAGTGATTTCCAGAATAAATTAATTTTAGAAAAATGTGGTTCTGTGATAGATATAAACATAGTAAATTTTTTGTATCAGGACGCCCATCCTGGAATGGGGGCAAAACAGCCTGCACAATTCCTGATTTGCAAAGCCATCAATTGTGGATGGAGAAGGGGCTCAGGCTGCTTTTGGTGTTGAGGAAATGCTGAAACCAGCCTGACTCATTTCAACTCTTCCTGTCCTGGCTGATCTCCCCTCTTTCCCCTGCAACCCATGGGCTTTTGTCTCCCCCCAACCCCCTGTGAAGAGCCTGGCTCTGTGTTCTCCATCCCCTCCTCACTGTCACTGCCAGGCTGGGATGAGGAGCCCCTCAGCCCTCCCTGCTCTGGGCTGGACAAGCCCAGCTCCTTTCAGCCTCTGCTCACAGCCCAAATTCTCCAGCCCCACCTTGGAGGCCCTTCCCAGACCCTGCTCCAGCTGCCAGACATCTTTCCTGCCCTGGGGAACCCAAACCATGCCCCAGTGTCCTGGATAATCCACGTCCTTGATGTCCTGGTCACACAGCCCTGGCCCTTTGTCCCTGTCTCAAATTTTGGGGTTGATCTTGTGGAACATCCTTTCGTGGAGGCTGTGGCTCCAGGTGGACCAGGGGGATCCCGGGGGACAGGGACCCTGCCGGGCATGAACAGCATTGGACTTGTTGGGAGAAACTGTGAGGGGGAGCTGGGGCGGAGTGACCAACCCAGTGACCTGACACAGCCTTGCTGGGATGTCACAGCCTGCTCTGTGATGTCATAGCCTGTTCTCTAATGTCACACAGCTGGTCTCTTATGTCACAGCCAACTCTGTGATGTCATAGTCTGCTCTTTGATGTCACAGATGGCTATGTGATGTCACAGAGACAGTCTATGATGCTGTAGTTGCTCAGTGACCTCACATAACCCACTCTGTGATGTCATAACCCACTCTGTGACCTCATATTACCAGATGATAAATTGACTACACCAGGTGAGCACACACAATGCTGGTTCTCCACAACCCCAGGCCTATGGAAACCACACAATGCCCATTGTGTGAGAAGGGGAACTGAAATTCCAGCCTCAGTGTCCTGCCAGCTCAGACAGGCCCACTGGAACATTGGGGTCCATGAGCACCAGGGACCACCAGAGAGACCCCCAGGACAGAAGAACACATGGGTAAAGGGTAGGGGAAATATGTTAATGATTTTGGGGAAATGATTATCATATGTGTGTTTAGTCCAGGACAATAAATGAATTTGTATGCAAAATACAGAATATAAGCAGAAACTTTCCTGCAGTCAGCATGCATGGCTTTGGGAGGAGCTATCCCCCCATGCATCTGGCCAAATAAAGAATGCTGCTTCCCAATGCTACATTGGGATAATGGATTTTCTATTTTACTGAATTTTTGTTAACACTCCCACTCCCAAGCAAAGCTCTGTCTGCTGCTGTTCACAAACAGAGAAGGGCTGGTGGGGGATGTGGTGGTTGGAGGCTGCCTGGGGTAGAGTGGCCATAAAATTATCAAGTTTTCAAAATTCTGTGAAAGAAGGAGGGGCATCAACAAAACTTCTATGCTGGACTTACAGAGAGTAGAGTTTAGCCTATTTATGATGCAGATTTGGGGAATACCATATCAGGTACTGATTTTTTAAAGGGAAACAGCCCCTAAAAACAAAGGAATCAAGGAAGGATGGATGCATCTAAAAAAAGTAATCTCAATAGGGAAGGAGCAGGCTGTGCCTCTGTGACAAAAGATGAGGGCAGGAAAATGACTGGCCTGGCTAGGCATGGAGCTTTTGTGAGAACATGGGAAAAAAGAGAGTGCATCACCTTTGGACAGAAGGTCGGGCAACTCAGGAAGTGTTTAAGGATGTTGTCAGGTCATGGAGAAAAAAGTAGAGTGATGAAAGCTCGATTAGGACTTAACCTGGCCAGTGAAAAAGAAAAAAAATTTTTCAGAAATAAATTAATAGCAAAAGGATGGATGAGGAGAATATCTGCTCTCTACTGGATGCAGTAGGGAATGATAGTAACTAAATATATGGAAAAGGCTTAGGTGCTTAACATCTTGTTTGTCTCAAATTTCAACAATAAGAGAGGTTTTCCTCAAGTGCTCTCCTGAGATGTAGATGGGCACAGGGAGTAGAACAGCCCCCTGCAATCCAGGAGGAAGCAGCTGGGGACCTGCTGAGCCACTCAGATGCTCCCAGGTGTCTCTGGCAGCAGATGGGATCCATCCCAGGGGGATGAGGGAGCTGGTGGATGAGCTCCCCAAGCTGCTGTCCATCATTTACCATCAGTGCTGGCTCAGCAGGAAGGTCGCAGAGTGTTGTATTTCTATTATTGTTATCATATTTCCAAAGTCCCGTACCTTCTGGGTGGTTTTCCCACATGCAGCCCTTCACAGAAGAGTTGTTCCTGCTCCTTCATCAGGGCTCCTCCAAGGCTCTCCCTGACCAGCCAAACGACCTCGTTTTATCCCAGTTATCTTCATTGGCCACAGCTGCCACACAATTAAGGACATCACAGCTGTAACCCATTTAGAACAACTAGGATTGGGGCAAGGCCACTTATACAATACATATATTTTACTAGGACTCCTACTATACCAGAGGACTGGAGGTGCTAATGTGACCCCATTGCCAAGATAGGCTGGAAGGAGGAGCTGGGCAACTCCAGGCCTGTCAGCCTGACCTGGGTTCCCGGCAAGGTTATGGAACCTTGAGTGCCATCCCAGGGCACCCACAGGATGCCGCAGGATCAGAGCCAGCCAGCATGGATTTCAATATCTGCACTCATGATCTGCATGAGGGGACTGAGTCCAGTATCAGCAAATTTGCAGATGACACCAAAGTGGGTGTGAGTGTGGATCTGCTGGAGGGCAGGAGGGCTCTGCAGAGGGACCTGGACAGGCTGGATCCAGGGCCCAAATCCAACAAGGTGAGGTTGAACAAGACCAAGGGCCGGGTCCTGCACTTTGACCGCAACAACCCCTGCAGTGCTACAGGCTGGGGACAGAGTGGCTGGAGAGCAACCAGGCAGAAAGGTACCTGGGGGCACTGATGGACAGCAGACTGGACATGAGCCAGCAGTGTGCCCAGGTGGGCAAGAAGGCCAATAGCTCCTGGGCTGGATCATCTCCAAGGTCTTTTCCAACCTTGCGTATTCTGTGACTCTCTCGAACCACCCTTGCAGCAGTTGCAGGAGGAGCCCTGGGCCTCCTCTTCAGAAGCTCCAGCAGCCCAGGTCCCTCAGCTTCTCCTGCCAGCCCCAAAGCCCATCCTGTCAGTCCTGCAGAGCCTCTGCAGCTCCTCCTCACTGCCCAGAACAGGGAGCCCCAGAGCCAGACACAGCAGCCCAGATGTGCCCCCCTGGCCTGGGGTGCCACTGGCAAGGGAGCAGCAGGAGGCACTGCAGGAGCCTGCAGACAATTCCTGCAGCACTTGTAGGATGATCCTGCTCGCCAAAGGATGTTGCCATGGCACCAAGCCAGGAACTGCAATGGAGAGTGGGGCCAGAGAAGAAAGGGCAAACAGGGATGGACTGTTTGCAAGGAAGGAGACAGGGATGGGCAATAGGAAGAAATCTGGATCAGGAAAGAGGAAAGAAAGCAAAGGTGAAGCCAAGGGAAATGCTAGGGGCAGTTTGGAAGTGTCTGCCAGGCAGCCCTGGCCCTGAGCAACAGTGTCTGCAGTGGGACAGGAAACTCCCAGCTGATGGGAACAAACTTTCTGGCTGGCTGCAGAGGCCGGGACAAAGCTGAGTGGTTCCCCTGCTTTCCCCCAGCCCTTGATGGCCACAGGGGCTGATTGCATTTGTGCTCCCTCAGGTTCATGTCCCCACACCACAGCATGGGGGTGCTCCCCCTGCTCTGTGCAATGCAAACAGGGGCTGCTGAGCCAGTGCTGCCGTGTCTGTGCCTGCAAGGATGGGGCACCTGTGTGAGCTGCAGGAGAGGCCAGGGCTGCAGAGGGGGGATGTTGTTTGCAGCTCCATGAGGACGCTCTGGGACTCTGCCCTGGGCTGTCCAGCGCACTGAGGATGGATCAGCTCCTGCTCTGCTGATCCTTCTGGTCTCGCCCAGGGCCCTTGCAGAGCCCCAGCCATGCTGTTTGCCCCCAGCCTGCCCATGGCCAGCCTGGGGCTGCTCACGGGGTTTTTCTGTGCTGGACATTGGCCTGGCCGTGTTCTTGAGAGAGCTTGGGCAAGGAGCCTGGAGCCCCCAGGGCCTGGCCTGAGGCGCCAGTGCTGCCCCAGCAGTGCCCATGGCCTGTCCCTGCTGCAGCCCCGGCATTGCCACCTCCAGGACTGCGCCACGCCCCAAAAACACTCAAGCCTTACAGCAACACCAGGGCCACCAGGGCAGCGGGGCAGGGCCATAGCAGCAGCACTGGCAACACCAAATGCTGCTGCTGCTGGGCACAGCTGCTGACCCAGCACTGATCTGCCCCCAGCTCTGCACACAGACATTGCTGCTGCAGCTCCAGAGAAGGAATAAAAGGGGAATCTCTGCAAATAACTTTGCTTGGACTTCCTTTATTCTGTCCAAAGCGTCTGAGAGAGCCCAGGTCCTCATCAACAAAGTCTGGGGCCACAGTGAATGTGGAGAGAAACCAAGTGGGGAATGGCAGAATCAATGACATTGCTTTTGGACAATATTAAAAATAGAAAGCAACGAAAAAGAACCCCCAAAACAAAAGGAACAATGTGTATCAATAACTTTTTTTATTACAAGTGATTTTAGTGTTTCTGAAATTTTTCAGTCGTAATTGTCTGCACTGCAGCCTTGAGCTTCTGGTTCCTCAGGCTGTAGATGACGGGGTTCAGGGCTGGAGGCACCACTGAGTACAGAAGTGACAGAGCCAGATCTAGGGATGGGGAGGACATGGAGGGGGACTTCAGGTGGGCAAAAAAGGCAGTGCTGAGAAACAGGGAGACCACAGCCAGGTGAGGGAGTCAGGCGGAAAAAAATTTGTGCCTTCCCTGCTCAGAGGGGATCCTCAGCACAGCCCTGAAGATCTGCACATAGGAAAACACATGAACACAAAACAACCAATACCTAAAGAGATGGAAATCATAGGAAGTCCAAGGTACCTGTGTGAGGATTTGAAGCAGGAGAGCTTGAGGATCTGGAGGATTTCACAGAAGAACTGGCCCAGGGCATTGCCATGGAACAGGGGTAGGGAAAATGTATTGGTGTGGAGAGCTTTGTGGGCAGTTGGTTAGCTGAGAAAGGTCACGTCGACATAATGCCACTGATTAAGCTTGAAGGGGACAAGTGTAGGAGTCAGTAGTCAGTGTCCAATAACAGGCAAGGACATTGTGCCCTTGGTGCAACAGCAGGATAGGGGAGAGCATCTTTGGCAGACATATGAAGAAAAGCTTCAATAAAATATCCACAAGAATGCAGAAGTTGGCGTAGTTGCCTGATAAGTAACTAACCAATAGTGAGCTCGCCTTTGCAATATGTATGAGCCTCAATAACACCGATATAAAGATGTGCGCCTATCAATAAATATTTGAGATTTGCTGATCACTCATATTGCGTGCCGCATTTCTCCCGCCGATCCCAACAACATGGTGACCCCAACAACGTGATACCGGTAACAGCAACCACGGGGGTGATTGGTGAGGGACTTCGGGTCCTGTTGCTGCGAGGACGGCAAAAAAGCACTGCTGAAAACGAGGGAGGTGCTGCGTCCTGGGTGACTTCAAAGGAAAGCCCGGCCGATACCTGCTGCCGCAACCTTGTGGGGCTGCAACAGCGCTGACGTTTAAAATAGAAAGGCAAGCAGCATATGATTTATTTACTTGCTTTCTGAAAAAGCGACAGGTTAAGGGCATAGCTTTGCAGAAAGAGCTTCATGGGTTATTAGCTTACAGGTATGCACAGGGATTCCTCCAAAATCCTCATACAGTCCATGAATTAAGTGAGTAGTGAAAGTCTGGGGATAAGCTGTGGGAGGCGGTTCTAGATGATGATAAAACTGCAAAGAAGTTAGGGAAGTTATGGCGAGTGGTGCATAATGTGTTAATACAATATCAGGCAGAAAAGAAGGCTGTACAGCAAGCTACTGTTGCTCATGGTAAGAATAAAAGTTATGGAGATTGGTCAGACTGCCCGTTACCCCCTGCCACATCCACAGTTATCTTGCCACCAACATCGGCTCCTGCTTCAAGCAGCAACACACCCCCCATAACAGCACCATCTGCACTGCCTGTGCCCTGGCCAGACCCTCCATCTCCCCCTCCTAGCAATGAGCCGATTCCTGGGGCAGAGAGTGACCTAGCGGGGGCCATTGCACAAGAGCGGAGGAAGGCATGGCCAGCTGTAGCAAAGGAGATCATGGTTTCGGAGGATATTGAGGCTATGGCAACAGCTATGGAAGTGGCTTGCCCTGTGGTGTATACTCCTCTGGACGGGGGTGGATTACAGGCAGCAATTATTGCTCTAGATTAAAAACTGTTGTCGCAGTTACGGTCCACAGTTAGTCAGTTTGGGGTGACCGGTGAGCCCACAAAGCAAATGCTTGACTATATTTGGGGGACCCAGGTGTTATTGCCAGCCGATTGTAGAGGAATTGCAAAGCTTATCTTTACTCAACATCAGCAGCTTCTGTTTAATGCACATTGGCAAGCACTCTGCCAGGAGTGCGTAGCAGTGGTACGGCAACCAGGTGACCCTTTACGTGGGGTAACCTTAGATGAATTACTGGGTTATAGGGGCTTTTGCTCGAACAGAAGCACAAGCGTTAATCAGTCCTGATAAATGTCGAGAGGCTATGCAACTAGGGAGACTGGCTCTAGACAGGATAAAAGAACCAGGCGGGGTTCCCTCATACATGGGTATAAAGCAAGGAAGGGTTGAATCATTTGTATCTTTTATAGGTAAGGCGGCCACTGCTATCGAGCGAGCTGGAGTAGCTGATTTCATGAAAGGGGCCCTATTGAAGCAGTGCGTATTTCAAAATAGCAACCAGGCTACGAAAAATGTGCTAAATACCCTAGAAGCTAATTGGACTATAGAAGAAGCTTTAGAATGTATGGCAAATGTGCCCGCAGGGACTCAGGCAATGTTAGAAGAAGCTATTAAAGAGCTAGGGACAGGATTGAAGGAGCAGGCAGCAGCATTGCAGAGTCAAGTATTAGCAGCCCTTGTGCCCCTGCAAGCAGCAGCAACAAACAGTCCACGATCTCCATCTACTGGCCGATTTAAATGTTACTGGTGCGGAGGCATGGGACATACCTGGCGAGCCTGCCAAGCAGCTACCGTCTGGTACCACAGTTGTCGCTCAGATACCCACAACACCGGAGCTTGCCGACACCGCTCAGGAAATGCGAGGCCCAGGGCACCCAACAGCCACCGCACCCAGACGCAAGTAGCAGCTGCCAACACCTCAGCCCAGCCCCCCTTCAACCTGCCACCGCCAGGAGCCTCGGGCTGGACGTGGCAGCCTCAGTAGCGGTAACATTGATGACTACCCAACCGGAAAAGGTCCCGACTGGAATAAAGGGACCAATCATCATTGATGGACAGCCAGCCTATGGGAGCTTTGCTTCTGGGACAATCATCAGCTACCATGATGGGATTATTTGTTTTAACTGGGGTAATTGTCATGGGTTGACAGCCTTTATCCCAATATCGTGTGTTGTGTCTGGCAGCTGTGCCTTTTCTCTCTTCCCTCCCCCGGCCGTCTTGCTGCGGCGGGGCGGGGAAGAGAGGGGGGGAGTGTTTGACCAGGCCTTTTTGGCTTTGGGCTTTTTGCTGCTTGGCTTGGCTAGCCGCTTTGCTTGCTTGCTTTCTGCTTTTTGCGCTGTTTTTATTTCTTTTCTTTTGTTCCCTCTTTCTTACCCTCCCCTGAAGATACTGGACCGGTTCCGGACCTGACCTGAGATGTCCAGGACACCTGGAGCTTGCAAGAGAAGCTTGACGCCCTCACCATACACAGTCTGTTTCTTTCCTTTTCTTGTGTTGGGGAGTGTTCTTTTGTTACTTGTAAATAAATAGGTTTTGTTTTCCACTTTGCTCCTCCGAGAAATTCCTTCCCGAACCCGGTGTTGGGGGAGGGGTGGTTGGAGGTTTGTTTTGTTTTGGGGGGCTCCCTTTTGGAGATTTCCCCTAATTTGTCCTAAACCAGGACAATATACTTTTTGGTGCGTTGGCCGGGAAACGGAGGCAAAAAAAAAAAACCAGTGGAAAAAAAACCTATAACAATAATATTTTGGTTTTGGCTCTTTTGGTGGGCATATTGGTGATTCATAATGTCATTTGGAGTGGAAGCTTGCTGGTATTTCTGGTCCCTAGGGGTTTTTGAAGTTTTAATACTTTTGTGGTCCCTGGGGTTATTTCCTTACCCAAAAATAGCTCTGATGTTGTCCCTAATAAGTAGCTTTTGTAAGCGGGGGGCACTAACCAGAATAGTCATTGTGCTGGTCTTATGTGTGATGATGTGTCGGATAAAAATGCTGGACTTTATTTCAGGAATGTATGGGTTGCTGTTATGGTTGTTTACGCAGTTTGTTTGGGGAGAAGAAGGGGAAGGGGCTTTTCAGCCTTTGTCCTCCTTCTTATCCTCCAAATTGTTGACATCTCTATTAGAAAATACTGAATTTCCCCTGAGTTTGAAAGAAACCATCTTTCTGGCATTTAATTTATTAAGCATTTTCTATACTGTCTGGAGTGTGTATAAAATGAAGACTGAGATTTCTAGAGGGGTTAGAGACACTCCTGACTTAGGAGTAAAACAAAGCAGGAAAAATCTTGACTGGAGTGGGAAATGGGAGGACATGGGCCAGACTTTAAAGGAATTTTCCGATCCTATAGATTGGGACTTTCCATCTGATCAAATTCAGGATCCAGTCGAGGTGGCAAAGTATTTGAGGGAGAAGTGCCATGGTAATACTAAGGAGGAAAGGGTTACTGCCGTGAGCTGGGCCTTGGCGTTTGTTTACCGTACTCTGCTAGATACTGTGGAGCAACAGATAGCAGAAAGGGAACAGGGAGATAAGTTAGTTACTATCCCAGTGACCCAGGCTGCAGCTAACATCCCAGGCTCCAGGCTAGCAGCTGAATCAGACAATAGGCCCCAACCCATGGCTGTTGCAGCTAATACAAGAGATGGAAAGTGTAAAGGCAAGACTGATCGAAAGGTGGAGGATGATGATGATGATGCAGGAGAAGGACCCTCACCAAAATCAGAGGCCACATCAAGGGGCACAGAATCTGGAGCTAATATTGACTCCTTTTCTCTGAAGGACCTCTGAGGCCTAAGAAAGGATTACAGACAACAACCTGAAGAATCTATAATTAGTTGGTTAGTCCGCCTTTGGGATGCTGCAGGGGAGGTTACGATTTTGGATGGTACTGAAGCGAGGCATTTGGGATCCCTGTCACATGATCCTGTCATCGATCAAGGTGTGATGAGCCGGGCTAGCCCTCACAGCCTCTGGGAACGGGTCCTAAGAAGCGTAGCAGAACGATACCTGTGTACGGATGATCTCTATATGCAGCAAACACGGTGGAAGACCATAGAACAGGGGATCCAACGCCTGAGAGAGATGGCAGTGGCAGAGCTCATTTTCTCAGATGATACAACAACTAGGAATCCGGACCTGGTACCATGCACACCTGTAATGTGGAGGAAACTTGTGCGACTTGAGCCACCAGAATACGCTTCTGCCCTAGCAATAATGAAGCGGGATGATACATATGAGACTGTGCTCGATATAGCAAAGAAGCTTCGAGCGTATGCAGATGCTGTGCATGGCCCAACTCATGCCAGAATTGCAGCAGTGGAAACCCGACTGCAGAAACTAGAGGACAAAATAGAGGAGAATCATAAGAAACTCCGGGAAGAGATTAAGAAGGACCTTATTCAAATCTCAGCTGTACAAATTAGAGGCCCTGGTGTCCAACGCTGGCGCTCCTTTGATGGGGAGAGAAGGTACATCCCATGGGCTGAGTTATGGGCTTTTCTGCGTGAGTCTGGAGAAGACATGAGGAGATGGGATGGAAAACCCACCGCTGCTTTAGCACAACGGGTGCGTGATTTGAAGAAAAGAGAAAGTATCACCAAAACGATAGCAGCTCCGGTCGCTCGTAGCCGAGATGTTAAGTATGCTGATGACGATGACATGTCCGATCCCCTTGAAGGAACTTGTAAGGCATATGCCCAAGGAAAGAAGGACAATCTGGCTTAGAGGGGCCCTGCCTCCAGCCAGGAAGAGGCACGGGAGAACCCGGTTTTCTGGAAGGTGTGGATCAGATGGCCTGGCACATCAGAGCCACAAGACTATGAAGCATTGGTTGACACTGGATCACAGTGTACCTTAATGCCATCGGAACACGTGGGGACAGAACCTGTTTCCATTGCTGGAGTGACGGGGGGGATCACAACAGTTGACTTTGTTGGAAGCTGAAGTGAGCTTGACTGGGAAGGAGTGGCAGGAACATCCGATTGTGACTGGTCCAGAGGCTCCGTGTATTTTGGGCATAGACTTCCTCCGGAATGGCTATTACAAAGATCCTAAGGGATTCAGGTGGGCTTTTGGAATAGCTGCAGTGGAGATAGAGGGTATTAAATAATTGAATACCTTGTCTGGACTATCAGAGAACCCATCTGCAGTAGGACTCTTGAAGGTAGAGGAACAACGAGTGCCAATTGCCACCTCAACAGTGCACCGCAGGCAGTACCGGACGAATCGAGATGCCGTGATCCCCATCCACAAAATGATCCGAGAGCTGGAGAGCCAAGGGGTGGTCAGTAAAACCCACTCACCCTTCAACAGCCCTATCTGGCCTGTGCGAAAATCTGACGGAGAATGGAGACTGACTGTGGACTATCGTGCCTTGAATGAAGTGACTCCACCACTGAGTGCGGCTGTACCGGACATACTGGAACTGCAGTACGAGCTGGAGTCCAAGGCAGCAAAGTGGTACGCGACCATCGATATTGCTAACGCGTTTTTCTCCATCCCTCTGGCAGCAGAATGCAGGCCCCAGTTTGCTTTTACATGGAGGGGAGTGCAGTATACCTGGAACCGACTGCCCCAGGGGTGGAAACACAGTCCTACCATCTGTCATGGACTGATCCAGGCTGCACTAGAAGAGGGTGAGGCTCCAGAACATTTACAATATATTGATGATATCATTGTTTGGGGGAACACGGCAATAGAAGTGTTCGAGAAAGGAGAGAAGATAATTCATATTCTCTTGGAAGCCGGATTTGCCATTAAGAAGAGCAAAGTCAAGGGACCTGCCCGAGAAATTCAGTTCTTGGGGGTGAAGTGGCAAGATGGACGGCGTCAGATTCCTGCAGATGTTATTAACAAAATCACTGCTATGTCCCCACCAACTGATAAGAAGGAAACACAAGCTTTCTTAGGTGCTATAGGTTTCTGGAGGATGCACATCCCTGAGTATAGTCAGATTGTGAGACCCCTTTATCTGGTTACCCGCAAGAAGAACAACTTCCATTGGGGCCCTGAGCAGCAGCAAGCTTTCATCCAGATCAAGCAGGAGATCGCTTATGCTGTAGCCCTTGGTCCAGTCAGGACGGGATCAGATGTGAAGAACGTGCTCTACTCTGCAGCCGGGAGCCATGGTCTGTCCTGGAGCCTTTGGCAGAAGGTGCCTGGCGAGACCCGAGGCCGACCATTGGGATTTTGGAGTCGGAGCTACAGGGGGTCTGAAGATAACTATACCCCAACAGAAAAGGAAATCTTGGCTGCCTATGAAGGAGTCCAAGCCGCCTCGGAGGTGATTGGTACAGAGGCACAACTCCTTCTGGCACCTCGACTACCGGTGCTGGGATGGATGTTCAGAGGAAAGGTTCCCTCTACCCACCATGCCACCAATGCTACTTGGAGTAAGTGGATTGCCCTCATTACGCAGCGCGCTCGAATTGGGAAGTTAAATCGCCCTGGGATCCTGGAAATAATTACAAATTGGCCCGAAGGTGAAAGCTTTAGTGTCGCGGATGAGGAACAAGAGCCAGTGACCCGGGTTGAGGAAGCTCCGCCATACAATCAGTTACCAGCAGAAGAAACATGTTACGCTCTATTCACTGATGGTTCTTGTCGCGTCATAGGGATGAAACGGAGGTGGAAAGCAGCTGTATGGAGTCCCACTCGATGGGTTGCAGAGGCTACTGAAGGAGAGGTTCAATCCAGTCAATTTGCTGAAATCAAAGCTATTCAACTGGCCCTAGGTATTGCAGAGAGAGAGAAGTGGCCAAGGCTCTATTTGTATACCGATTCTTGGATGGTAGCCAACGCTCTATGGGGATGGCTGAAGAGATGGAAAGAGGTGAACTGGCAGCGAAGAGGAAAACCAATTTGGGCTGCGGAAGAGTGGAAAGATATCGCTACTCGATTAGAGAAGTTACCTGTGAAGGTTCGCCATGTAGATGCCCATGTCCCCAGAAGTAGAGCTAATGAAGAGCAGCAAAACAACCAGCAGGTACATCAGGCTGCAAAGATAGGGGAGTTGAAGATAGATCTCGACTGGGAGCATAAGGGAGAGTTATTCTTAGCACGATGGGCCCATGATGCCTCAGGCCACCAGGGTAGAGATGCCACCTATAAGTGGGCACGAGACCGAGGGGTGGATCTAACCATGGACAGTATCTCTCAGGTTATTCGTGACTGTGAGACGTGCACTGCCATTAAGCAGGCCAAGCGGGTGAAGCCCCTCTGGTATGGGGGGCGGTGGTCTAAGTACAAATACGGGGAGGCCTGGCAGATTGATTACATCACACTGCCTCAAACCCGCCAGGGCAGGCGCTATGTACTAACCATGGTAGAAGCCACCACGGGATGGTTGGAAACCTACCCTGTGTCTCATGCCACAGCCCGTAACTCTATCTTGGGCCTTGAAAAGCAGGTCCTTTGGAGGCACGGTACTCCCGAGAGAATTGAGTCGGATAATGGGACTCATTTTAAAAACAATCTTATTAATACTTGGGCTAGGGAACATGGCATCGAGTGGATATACCATATCCCCTATCATGCACCAGCTGCAGGGAAAGTGGAAAGGTATAATGGATTGTTAAAAACCACCTTAAAAGCATTGGGTGGGGGGTCTTTAAAAAACTGGGAGCAGCATTTGGCAAAGGCTACCTGGTTAGTTAACACTCGAGGTTCCACCAACCGAGCGGGTCCTGCTCAGTCTGAGCTCCTTAATATAGTAGATGGGGATAAAGCCCCAGTGGCCCATGTCAGAGGTTTGTTGGGAAAGACAGTATGGATCAACCCTGCCTCGAGTACAGACAAACCCATCCATGGGATTGTCTTTGCTCAAGGACCAGGTTATACATGGTGGATAATGCAGAAAGATGGAACAACACGGTGTGTGCCTCAGGGAGACCTGCTTGTGGGATGAGACTCATATATGAATGTCATTGTTTGTTGAATGTGAGACAGAAGGAAACTGTAAGTGTCAAAGGTCTGAGCAAGTAAGATGAGAGGAATGCGTAAGTGTCAAAGGTGAGAGTAAGTGAAATGAAAGTTTTTATTGTATATTCACGGTATGGGACAAGGGGTGGAGTGTCATGGGGTGACAGCCTTTATCCCAATATTGTGTGTTGTGTCTGGCAGCTGTGCCTTTTCTCTCTTCTCCCCCCCCCCCCCGGCTGTCTTGCTGCGGCGGGGCGGGGAAGAGAGGGGGGGAGTGTTTGACCAGGCCTTTTTGGCTTTGGGCTTTTTGCTGCTTGGCTTGGCTAGCCGCTTTGCTTGCTTGCTTTCTGCTTTTTGCGCTGTTTTTTTCTTTTCTTTTGTTCCCCCTTTCTTACCCTCCCCTGAAGATACTGGACCGGCTCCGGACCTGACCTGAGACGTCCAGGACACCTGGAGCTTGCAAGAGAAGCTTGGCGCCCTCACAATACACTCTGTTTTCTTTTCTTTTCTTGTGTTGGGGAGTGTTCTTTTGTTACTTGTAAATAAATAGGTTTTGTTTTCCACTTTGCTCCTCCGAGAAATTCCTTCCCGAACCCGGTGTTGGGGGAGGGGTGGTTGGAGGTTTGTTTTTTTTGGGGGGCTCCCTTTTGGAGATTTCCCCTAATTTGTCCTAAACCAGGACATCTGTGATGTCACAGTCGGCTCTGGAATGTCAGACCTCTGCCCTGTCACAGCTGGCTCTGTGATGTCACAGAGGCAGTATATGATGTCATAGCTGCTCAAACACCTTACCTAACCCACTCTGTGATGTCACAGCCTGCTCTGTCATGTCACAGCCCTCTCTGTGATGTCACAGCCCATTCTCTAATGTCACACAGATGGTCTCTGATGTCACAGATGGAAACCACACAATGCCCATTGTGTGAGAAGAGGAACTAAAAGTTCACCAGCCTCCTGCCAGCTCAGCCTGCCTCACTGGAACATTGGGGTCCACAACCACCAGGGACCACCAGAGGGACACCAGGAGAGAAGAACACATGGGAAAAGGGGAGGGGAAATATGTTAATGATTTTGGGGAAATTATTATCATATTTATGTTTAGTCTGGGAAAATCAATGAATATGTGTGCAATATACAGAATATAAACAGAAACTTTCCTGCACTCAGCCTGCAGGGCTTTGGGAGGAGCTCTCCCCCGTGCATCCAGCTGAATAAAGAATGCTGCTTCTTAATGCTGCATTGGGGTTAAGGAGTTTTCTGTTTTACCAAATTTTTGGTAACACTCCCACTGCCAAGGAAAGCTCTGTCTGCTGCTGTTCACAAACAAAGAACGGCTGGTGGCAGATGTGGGGCTCAGAGGCTGCCAGTGACCATGAATAATCAAGTTTTCAATGTTCTGTGAAAGAAGGAGGGGCAGCTACCAAACTTCCACACTGGAATTAGGAAGGGCAGACTTTGACCTGTTTAGGATGCAGAATTGGGGAGTACCAAATAAGTACTGAATTTTGAAAGAGAAACAGACCATAAAAACAAAGGGGACTGGGAACATGGACACATGTCAAGACAGTTATCTTAAGGGGGAAGGAGCAGCCTGTCCCAGTGTGGCAGAAGATGAGCTGGTGAGGAAAATTACTGGCCTGGCTGCCCATGGAGCTTTTATGGGAACTCAGGGGAAAAAAACAGGACGCAACTTTTGACAGATAGTCATGAAACTTAGGAAGTGTTTAAGAATGTTATTTGGTCATGCAGAAAGAAAAGTTGAGGGGCGAAACTCAATTAGAGCATTACCTGGCGACTTCTGTAAAAAATAAAAAAAAATGTTATTACAAATAAATAATTAGCAAAACATGGGATAAGGAGAACATCTACTCTTTTTTTGGATGCAGTGGAGAATACAGTAACTAAAGATACAGAAAAGGCTAAGCTACATAACACCTTGTTTCTCTCAATTTTCAATATTAGCACAGGATTTCCTCAGGACAAGTGTTCTCCTGAACTGGTAGATGGGCACAGGGAGCAGAACAGCCCCTGGAATCCACAAGGAAGAAGTTGGTGACCTGCTGGTCCTCTCAGATGCTCACAGGTGTCTCTGGGAGCAGATGGGATCCATCCTATGGGGGTGGGGGAGCTGTGGATGAGCTCCCCAAGCTGCTCTCCATCATTTACCATCAGTGCTGGCTCAGTGGGGAGGTCCCAGGGGACTGGAGGTGCCAGTGTGAGCCCATCCCCAAGAAGGGCTGGAAGGGGGATCTGGGGAACTCCAGGCCTGTCAGCCTGACCTGGGTGCCCACAAAGGTTATGGAACAGATCACCTTGAGTGCCATCACAGGGCACCCACAGGATGGCCGAGGGATCAGAGCCAGCCAGCGTGGATTTCAATATCTGCACTGATGATCTGCATGAGGGGACTGAGTCCAGCATCAGCAAATTTGTAGATGACACCAAGCTGAGTGTGAGTGTGGATCTGCTGGAGGGTGGAGGGCTCTGCAGAGGGACCTAGACAGGCTGGATCCAGGGCCCAAATCCAACAAGGTGAGGTTGAACAAGTCCAAGTGCTGGGTCCTGCACTTTGGCCACAACAACCCCTGCAGTGCTACAGGCTGGGGACAGAGTGGCTGGAGAGCATCCAGACAGAAAGGGACCTGCAGGGACTGGTGGACAGCAGGCTGGACAGGAGCCAGCAGAGTGCCCAGGTGGCCAAGAAGGCCAATGGCTCCTGGCCTGGATCAGGAATGGTGTGGCCCGCAGGATCAGAGCTGATGGACTCAGCACTGATCTGGCCCCCAGCTCTGCACTCAGACATTGCTGCTGCAGCTCCAGAGAAGGGAACACAAGGGGATCACTGCAGGAAACTTTGCTGGGAGATCATTTAGCTCCTTTGAAGACACCAAGAGAACAGCCCCTCACTGACACAGTCTGTGGACACAGGGAAGGTGCAGAGAAACAAAATGAGAAATGGCACAAACAATGGTTTTACTTTGTGGACAATAATAAAAAACTAAAACACAGGGGAAAAAAGGACAAATCCAAAAGAACTATCCAAGATGATTTATAATACAAATTATTTATATTACTTGCCCTGTCCCTGCTGCAGCCCTGGCACTGCCACCCCCAGGGCTGTGCCGAGCCCCGAGAGCACTCAGGCCCTGCAGCAACACCAGGGCCACCAGGGCAGCGGGGCAGGGCCACGGCAGCAGCACTGGCAACACCAAGTGCTGCTGCTGCTGCTGGGCACAGCTGCTGGGCCAGCACTGATCTGCCCCCAGCTCTGCACACAGACATTGCTGCTGCAGCTCCAGAGAAGGCAACAAAAGGGGGCATCTCTGCAGAAAACTTGGCTGGGACATCCTTTATTTCCTTTAAAGTCACCCAGAGCGCAACCCCTCATTGACAAAGTCTGTGGCCACATGGAAGGTGGAGAGAAACAAAATGAGAAATGGCACAAACAAAGACATTTATTTGCGGACAATATGAGAAAACTAATATAAAGGAAAAAAAAAAACTACAGTCAAACCAACAATAAGATGACTTCTATTATAAGTGGTTTGCAGCAATTGGCCATCAAATTAAAGTTCCTGAAAGCATCCAGTCATCAGTCTCCACACTTCAGCCTTGAGCTCCTGGTTCCTCAGGCTGTAGATGAGCGGGTTCAGGGCTGGAGGCACCACTGAGTACAGAATTGACAGGGCCAGATCCAGGGATTTGGAGGAGATGGAGGGGGGCTTCAGGTAGGCAAAGACTGCAGTGCTAACGAACAGGGAGAGCACGGCCAGGTGAGGGAGGCAGGTGGAAAAGGCTTTGTGCCGTCCCTGCTCAGAGGGGATCCTCAGCACAGCCCTGAAGATCTGCACATAGGAGAAAACAACGAACACAAAACAACCAAAACCTAAACAGACACTAACTGCAATGAGTCCAAGTTCCCTGAGGTAGGATTTGGAGCAGGAGAGCTTGAGGATCTGTGGGATTTCACAGAAGAACTGGCCCAGGGCATTGCTATGACACAGGGGCAGGGAAAATGTATTGGCTGTGTGCAGCAGAGCATTGAGGAAGGCACTGGCCCAGGCAGCTGCTGCCATGTGGGCACAAGCTCTGCTGCCCAGGAGGGTCCCGTAGTGCAGGGGTTTGCAGATGGACACGTAGCGGTCGTAGCACATGATGGTCAGAAGGGAAAGCTCTGCTGAGATGAAGAACATAAAGAAAAAGAGCTGAGCAGCACATCCAGTGTAGGAGATGTCCCTGCTGTCCCAGAGGGAATTGTGCATGGCTTTGGGGACAGTGGTGCAGATGGAGCCCAGGTCAGTGAGGGCCAGGTTGAGCAGGAAGAAGAACATGGGTGTGTGCAGGTGGTGGCTGCAGGCTACGGCGCTGATGATGAGGCCGTTGCCCAGGAGGGCAGCCAGGGAGATGCCCAGCAAGAGGCAGAAGTGCAGGAGCTGCAGCTGCCGCGTGTCTGCCAATGCCAGCAGGAGAAAGTGCCTGATGGAGCTGCTGTTGGACATTTACTATGCCTTGGCATGGGGATCTTTAAAAAAGAAATCATGGCATAGTTGGGTTTGGAGAGGACTTGAAATTTCCCAGCACAGCCTGTGGGCACTTTCCCCCCACTGCCTGCCCAGGGCTCGGCTGTCTGGAGCTGTCCCTGCCAGCAGCTGCTTCCCTGTGCCCAGGGCTGGGCCCTGTCAGTGCTGCCAGAGCCCAGCCCAGCCCTGGGGGCTCAGCTCTGCCCTGCAGACCCCTCCCAGCTCTGGCACTGCCCAGGGGCAGCTCTGGCTCTGCAGGCTCTGATAGGAATGTCAGAGCAACCCTGAGGAGGCTGGAAAAGCAAAACTGATGCAGCTTCTAGGGGCCCCTGTGCAGGTTTCTGTCACTGCCTGGCTTAGTAAGATCTGAGAAAAAGCTATTTTCTTTTTCTGAACCTTAACTGAGAGATTAATATCAATGTGCAATTTTTCATCCTGGCAACAGAAAGCAGTAGATTAAAAAAGCAAGATTTTCCAAATTATGCAGCCCCAGCCTTGCTGTGCTCCCTGTATAACCTACTTGGTAATATTCTACAATTAAATGTCATGCTGGGAGCAGTTCTGAGCAATGCAGCATCCTCAACAGAAAAAGAAAACACTTCCAAGCCTGACCAGCTGTCTCCTCCCACCCAGACCTTGTCCCCCCATGCTGGGAGCAGCTGCCAGGGCTGGCTGAGAGCTGTCCCTGGCAGGCAGCAGAGTCCCTGCCCCAGCACAGCGCCCTGGGCTGCAGGACCCTGCTCTGCAGGACAGCCCTGGGCACCCCTGGCTGCTCTGCACAAGAGACAATCAGAGAATGTACTCACAGGCTCTGTAGGCATTGGGATGTTCCAACTGCAGGAGATGGCTCCAGGAGCTGCAGCTGCATTGTCCTGCAGCCAGAGGTTCCTGTGCCAAGGGCTGGCAGTGATTCTGCCCCAGGCACATCTCAGCACCTTCCCAGCCCTGACTGATTGAAGCTCTCTGTGCCTCTGTGCTGTGGCTGGGCTGGCTGCAGGCAGTGCCCCAGCCCTGCTGGGCTGGCAGAAGAGCTGCTCATCAAGAGAAATGTGCTTTTGAAGCTCCTCTTTGTTACCAGGAGCTGCCTCTGTGCCAGGAGCCCAGCCCAGCTCAGCAGCACAGACACAGCACAAGAACTTTAATGAGCCTCTGGGGCTTTGTGCTCAGGCCCTGAACATCAGTCCCTGAGAGGGAGCTGAAGAAACCTCTCCAGAACTCCAAGGAAGAATCCAACTCCAAAGTTTCTTGGACTTTTAATGGGTCCCACTGAGTGACACGACAGAGAAAGTGTCCCCAGGCAGAGCAGAGAACTGCAGGCAATGATGACAGGTGGGCACAAAGAGAAGCCAAGTCTTGGTGCCCTGGGGCACAGCAGGGTCTGTGCCACCAAGGGCTGTGAGGAGACACCTTGTCCTGAGGCACTGGGGCCTCCTGGCACAGCCCCAGCCAGGCTGGGCACTGTCAGCCACTTGTCCTGCCCTCAGCATCCCCCCCTAGCCCACATCCCAGTGGCCTCAAGGATCTGCTGAAAGGAGTCCCTGGGGAGCCTTGCTCAGCAATGGCCCTGGGGAATCCTTAATGCTCCCTGTAGGGACTGCGGGTTTTTGAAAGGACTTTGGGTTTGTCTTTTGCCTTGGAGTCTCTGAGAGGTTTGTGCAATCATGGCCTCCAATTATCTGCAGTAATTATTCCCTGGAGAGGCTTTGTCAGTAACAACACTCAGTGGGGCTCATTAATACTACAAGGTACTTCAGTTATTTTAAGGTGCTTGGTGTTTCCCTTTTGATACACACTGTGTGAGAGGTTTTGCACTCATGGCCCCAATTATCTGCTTTAATGAGTCCCTGGGGAGCTTTGTACTGACACTCAGTGGGGCTCATTAATACATTGAGGTACTCAAGGTTTTTAAGGTACTTTATGGATTTAAGTATACTTTTAGGTACTTTTAAGGAATTTCCTTCCAAAATTGAGTGTCTGAGAGGTTTTTGTGCCATCCTGACCTCCAGTTCTCTCCTCCAAGGAGTCCATGAGGAGCCTGTGTTGGGTATCTTCCCTCTTTGTGTTTTACAACAAAGACAAAACTGAAAGAATTTTGTAAGACTTTCTAAAAGCATCTAAACAAACATGAGACAATTTACAGTACAACAACTAGGAAAATTCAATGTCCTGTTTTAGCTAGACATCATCCAACCCTTTTATCCCTTGGATTGGAAGAGTTTATTGAACCAGTCTTTGTTTTCCACTTGAAGCTTCTTGAACTCTTCATTCAGTACTTGAATGCTCTTGTGGATTGACTCGCTGCGGCTGGAGAGGTTCATGCAACACATCCCTCAGAGTCTACACAGCCATGCCCATGTGCCCAGAGTAAAATTCTATCGCTGTTCTGCAAGGTGGCATGTCTGATGGACTCTATGTCTGAGAGCAGGCCACTCAGTGTGAGGGAGGTAGCATTGGTTTGCTTACTTAACAGGCACCCAAGATGGTCTGATTGTCCTAAAGCTTTAGGTGCAGCCACCCAAGGCAGTCCAAATTGGGGGTGCTACCATCCAATACCTGGATTAAAGCTTGCAAAGCCATCTCTTTGATATCATCCAACACTTCTCTGGGGATACCTGCTGCATGATCATCTGGTAGGCTGTGTTGTCCTTCTCCAGCTGGATGGTTGGTTGTCAATTCCGCCCTTGCCTCATTATTAGCATACTCATTGCTATTAGCATAATAAACACTTCCATCCCTCTTCCCACAGGGTGTATTCTGTAAATGACAACAACATAATATATTTTAAATCATAGGTGCCAGAATTTTGAAGCACCCTCGGGGTTCACATCGGTGACCTGAGCCATACGTGCTGCTGGAAGCCTGGAAAGCTGCAAGAGCGCTCACGAAAGAGGTATGAAAAGGCAAGCAGCATATAAGTTATCCGCCGGGTATCTAGAATGGCGAGGGGTAAAGGGGATAGATTTGTTATTAGCCTACGGATACACTGAAGAAACTTTCCTTAACCCACATGAACTCTCGGAATGGAGAAAATCTGGGGATATACTGTGGGAAGCAGTGTTAGAAGATGATAAGTCAGCAAAGAAACCGAGCAAGGCATGGCAGGTGATATACAATACACTTCAGCATGTGTCTGAGTGCACAGCAGCAGCTGCGGCTCGGGACGCCTGCGAGGCTGTGCTGCTCCGAACTCGGCATGGGCGCTCCGCCATGGGGAGCAGCCGCGGTGAGCGGCCGCCTGAAATGCTGCGCTGCAGTGGCGGCAGCGGCGGCAGCCACGGGAGGTTCGCCCCCTCCGACACAAGCGCCGCGGGACCGGAGCGCTTCTTCCAGCGGGAGCGCTCTCCCTCCGCCCCGCAGCCGGCAAAAGCTTCAGTGTGAGACCTAACAGCATAATAAATGTGACTCTTGTCAACAAAAGAAAGATTTCTACTGCAATTAAGAAGCCAGTGGTAATAAACAAGCGACACCGAGGACCATTACAGTCAAGACGTTTTTCACCTAAGTCAAAAGGACTTTCTGTTTTTCCTAGCAGAGACTGTGAAAGAGACTTTAAATATCAGAAGCCCAACTAACTCAGTCAGTAGAACATTAAACTCTGAAATTATATTTTGAAAAAATTTAAAAATGTTAAAAATGTGTTAAAGTGGTTGTAGAAGTAAGATGTAATGAGTGTGTTTTTGTATTTTTTTAAGCTTTGTTTAGATGTGATAAAAGTAAAAGCAAGCACTGAATTCAAAAGAATTTTTCCACAGGTATACCTTGAACAAACTTCTTATGTTTAAGTGCATTCAAGTATAAAAATGCTGCAGCAAATACATGAAGAAACTTGTTTTAGTTTAGTATTTTAGAATCAGGCCTGTAAGTAAGTTATAGTAAATGCTATATTTTATTTCTATAGTAAGTATTATCCATTGCTAAGTAGTTTAAGTTAAATTATCTATTAAGTGCCATCAAATGTTAAATACTGTTAAGGTTTAGTTTTGTTAAGTTTATCTCCTGTTAAGTTTAAGTGTTATTAAGTTTAAGTAGAGCTAGATTCTGTTTAAATTATATTAGGTATAAGTTATGTAGAATTTAAAGTCAGTTAAGTTTTGTTAAAGTTTTGTTAGATTTAAGTGATTTTACATGTAAGTTCTGTTGATTTAAAAATCTGTTAAGTTTAAGTAAAGATAAGTTTAAGTAATGTTAAGTTCTATTAAGTTTAAATATTTTAAGTTTAAGTATTTTAAGTCTAGGTACTATTAAGTTTAAGTGATGTTAGATAGATCTATACTTTTATGATAGGCGTTTATTTTTATGACTTGTGTGCAAAGTTTTGTTGTGAACATCAGAGAAACTCTAGTTAAAAAAGGACAATCAGAAGCATTTGTGAGTAGAGCCATTCCTGTTTGAAGTATATGTGCTGTTTGAGAATAGAAAGCAAACTGACCAGACAGTTGACACGGGTGAAACCTGTGCACATGTTACTCCTTTAGCTTATTTTTGTAGGTTGTATTAGCACACCTGAGTTTGGTTTGAGCCTTGTAGCACACAGAATTCTTTTTGTGTCTGTTATATAGCATATCCTATAAAAAGTGACAGCCTTTTTGGTTTGTTTCCCTGGCTTAGATCCCTTGTAAGAGAGAAACCTTGCTAGCTGAGAATACTGTTTGAAATACTGTTTAGTTGTTAGAATTGCCTGTTTTTGTGTTGCAAAGAGTGTGACACAGTTAGCCCATAGAATTTTGCTTTCCATAAAAAATAAAAACAGGGGAAGTGTTGGGAAATTTAGGAGACTGGAGATTGGAAAAGTACAAAGCTGTGCCTAATTCCAAGTCCTGCACCTGTGAGATAGCGTGTCCTTGGGCCTAGCTGTAGTAGGATAACAAATAGTGAAAGAGACGTGAGAAAAGAGAGATGTAACCCCTAAGGAATGGGGAAGAGTTCATGGAATAGTTTAACCAATAGATTGCTTGACTTACAGAATATTCATGAGCTTATTATTTGCTGTATAAGTGTTTGAAGCTTTCTTCAATAAACGGGACCTGTGATGAACCATCTGGTGTCCTGGTCTCCTTCCCACAACAGAACCCCATAACCACATGACCGTGATGGACCTCCATAACCCCATAACCTTGATGGACCTCCATAACCACATGGCCTTGATGGACCCCCAGAACCACATGGCCTTGATGGAACCCCATAACCCCATGACCTTGATGGACCCCGAGGACCTTGATGGACCCCCATGACCCTGTTTGACCTCCATAACCACATAACCTTGATGGATCCCCATAACCCCATGACCCTGATGGAACTCCATAACCCCATGATCCTGCTGAGCCACCATGACCTTGATGGACCCTCATGACCCTGATGGACCCCCATGACCCTGATGGACCCTCATAACCCCATAGCCTTGATGGACCTACATAACCACATGTCCCTGATGGACCCCCATAACCACATGTCCCTGTGCGGGATGTCCATGTGCAGGATGTCCACGAGCGGGATGTCCCTGTGCGGGATGTCCATGTGCGGGATGTCCCTGTGCGGGATGTCCCTGTGCGGGATGTCCCTGTGCAGGATGTCCCTGTGCGGGATGTCCCCATGACGGGATGTCCCTGTGCGGGATGTCCCTGTGCAGGATGTCCCTGTGCAGGATGTCCCCATGTGGGATGTCCCTGTGCGGGATGTCCGCGTGCGGTGCGAAGCCGCCGCCCCCCCACAGGAACACCCGGGGCAGCTGGGCCACCACCAGGAGCAGCGCGTCACCTGCCAGGATGGGGTGGCAGGACACCAGGGTCGAGCCTGGGGGAGAGGGGACACGAGTGAGGAGACCTTGGAGACCTTGGGGACCTTGGAGATGTTGGAGATGTTGGGGTGATGGGGATCTTGGGGACCTTGGGGAGCTTGGGGACACTGGGGACCTTGGAGATGTTGGAGATGTTGGAGACCTTGGGAATCTTGAGGACGTTGGGGACTTTGGGAATATGGAGGTTGTTGGGCACATTGGAGATGTTGGGGTGATGGGGACACTGGGGACATTGGGGATATTGGGATGATGGGGACCTTGGGCACACTGGAGATGTTGGGGTGATGGGACATTGGAGACATTGGAAAACACTGGGGACATTGGAGATGTTGGGGCAATGGGGACCTTGGGGACCTTGGGGACATCGGAGATGTTGGAGACCTTTGGGACCTTGGGGACACTGGGGGCACTGGGGACATCAGGTGCACTGGGGTGATGGGGCCTTGGGGACCTTGGGGACATTGGAGAACATTGGGGACACTGGAGATGTTGGGGTGATGGGACCTTGGGGATACTGAGGACATCGGAGACCTTGGGGACATTGGAGATGTTGGGGTGATGGCACCTCGGGGACATTGGAGATGTTGGGGACCTTGAGGACCTTGGGAGTATGGAGGACACTGGGGACATTGGGGATGTTGGAGCAATGGGGACCTTGAGGACCCTGGGGACATTGGGATGATGGGGACCTTGGGCACACTGGAGATATTTGGGACCTTGGTAACCTTGGGGACCTTGCGAACATGGATGGTGTTGGGGCCGTTGGGGACATTGGGGACCTTGGAGATGTTGGGGTGATGGGGACCTTGGGGACATTGGAAACCTTGGGGACCTTGGAGATGTTTGGACATTGGGGACATTGGGGACCCTGGAGATGTTGGGGTGATGGCACGTTGGGGACATCTGAGGACCTTGGGATCCTTGGGGACCTTTGGGGGCATTGGAGACCTTGGGGACATTGGGGACATCTGAGGAGACCTCGGGGCCATCGTTCTCCCCGAGGCCACTTTGGTGTCCCTCAGCCCATCCTGGTGTCCCCAAGGCCGTTCCTGGGCTGGCATTGTCACCCTCGGTGTCCTCGGGCTCCATCTTGATGTCCCTCACCCATTTTTCACCATTTTTAACCCATTTCCACCCATTTTCACCATTTTTAACCCAATTTTCACCATTTCCCACCCCAATTTTCACCATTTTTAACCCATTTTTCACCATTTTTAACCCATTTTTCACCATTTCCCCCCATGACTTTCACCATTTTCCACCCAATTTTCCCCATTTTTTCAGTATTTTTCCATTTTCACCATTTTTCCTATTTTTCCCTCTTCCCCTCCCTTTTTTCCCCCATTTTCCCCCTATGTTTTTTCTCATTTCCCCAATTTTTCCATTTCCCCCCGATTTTCCCTGGTTTCCCCCATTTTTCCCTGTTTTCCCCCAATTTCCCCATTTTTCTGCAGTTCTTTCCCTTTCTTCACCATTTTTTCCAATTTCCCTCCATTTGTCCCCATTTTTCCCTGGATTTTTCCTCTTTTTCCCCATTTTCCCCACATTTTTCCCTGTTTTCTTTCCTATTTTTTCCCCACTTTTCCCTGTTTTTTTCCTATTTTTTCCCCATTTCCCCCCATTTTTCCCACATTTTTTCCTGGTTTTTTTCCTATTTTTCCTCCCATTTTCCCCTGGTTTTTTTCCTATTTTTTCCCCATTTGTCCCACATTTTTTCCTCCCATTTCCCCTCTGAAGTCCCAATTTTTAACCCTTCAATCTCCATTTTTTTACCCTTCAATCCCCGGATTTTTTCCCCCAGTCCCTCCCAGTACAAATCAGTATAACCCAGTCCCATTTTCCCCTCTAAAATCCCCATTTTAACCCTTCAATCCCCATTTTAACCCTTCAATCCCCATTTTTCCCCCCTAAAATCCCCATTTTTAACCCTAAAATGCCCAGTTTTTAACCCCAAAATCCCCGGATTTTTTCCCTCCCAGTCCCATCCCAGTTTGCCCCAGTCCCTCCCAGTATAACCCAGTTCCATTTTCCCCTCTGAAACCCCAATTTTTAACCCTTAAATCTCCATTATTAACCCTAAAATCCCCATTTTTTAACCCTTAAATCCCCGGATTTTTCCCCCAGTTCCTCCCAGTACAAACCAGTATAACCCAGTCCCATTTTCCCCTATAAAATCCCCATTTTTAACCCTTCAATCCCAAATTTTAACTCTAAAATCCCCAGTTTTTTACCTAAATCCTCCAGATTTTCACCTCCCAGTCCCTCCCAGTTTGTCCCAGTGTAACCCAGTCCCATTTTAACCCCTAAATCCCCATTTTTAACCCTTAAATTCCCAATTTTAACCCTTAAATGCCCGGATTTTCCCCCCAGTCCCTCCCAGTTTGTCCCAGTCCCTCCCAGTATAACCCAGTTCCATTTTCCCCTCTGAAACCCCAATTTTTAACCCCTAAATCTCCATTATTAACCCTAAAAATCCCCATTTTTAACCCTTCAATCCCCGGATTTTCCCCCCACTCCCTCCCAGTACAAACCTGTATAACCCAGTCCCATTTTCCCCTATAAAATCCCCATTTTTAACCCGAAAATCCCCATTTTTTCCCCGTAAAATCCCCAAATTTTAACCTTAAAATCCCCGGATTTTTTTCCCTTTAGTCCCTCCCAGTTTGTCCCAGTCCCTCCCAGTATAAACCAGTATAACCCAGTCCCACTTTCCCCTCTAAGGCCCCAATTATTAACCCCAAAATCCCCATTTTAACCCTAAAATCACCATTTTTAACCCTAAAGTCCCCGGATTTTCTCCCTCCTGTCCCTCCCAATCCCCCCCAGTACAAACCAGTACAACCCAGTCCCTCCCAGTCCCATTTTCCCCCTAAAATCCCAATTTTAACCCTTCAATCCCCATTTTTAACCCTCCAATCCCCGGATTTCCCCACCCCCCAGTACAAACCAGTATAACCCAGTCCCTCCCAGTGCCTCCCAGTCCAAACCAGTCCCGTTTTTAACCCCTAAATCCACGTTATTAACCCTAAAAAAAAAAATCGCCATTTTTAACCCTGAAAAAATCACCACTTTTAACCCTGAAATTCCCTTTTTTTTTTTCCAAAAATCCCCGGATTTTTCCCCCCAGTCTCTCCCAGTTTGTCCCAGTTTGTCCCAGTATATCCCAGTTTGTCCCAGTCCCTCCCAGTCCCCGCGCCTGCGCACTGGAGCCGCGGGGGGCGGGGCCTCGCCAGGGCCACGCCCAGCTGGGGGAGGGGCACCAAACGGGGGCGAAATGGCACCAAATGGCACCAAATGGCACCAAATGGCACCAAAGTGGCACTAAGTGACAAAAAATGGCACCAGAGTGGCACCAGAGTGGCGCCAGATGGCGCCAAAGTGACAGAAAGTGGCACCAAAGTGGCACTAAAGAGACATCAAATGGCACCAGGTGGCACCAAAATGGCACGAAATGGCATCAAAGTGACAAAAAATGGCACCAGGTGGCACCAGGTGGCACCAAAGTGGCAACAAAGTGACAAAAAATGGCAGCAGATGGCACCAGAGTGGCACCAGGTGTCACTGCAGGGCATTAAAGTGGCACTGAGTGGCACCAGAGTGACAAAAAGTGGCACCAAGTGGAACCAAAGTGACATCAAATGGCACCCAGGTGGCACCGGGTGGCACTGAATGGCACCAGAGTGGCACCGAGTGGAACCAAAGTGGCCAAAAGTGGCACTAAAGGGACATCAAGTGGCAGCAGGTGGCACCAAAGTGGCATTAGAGCAGCACTGAGTGGCATCAAATGGCACCGAAATGGCGCCAAAGTGGCACCAAATGGCACCAGGGGGCGCCAGGTGGCACCAAAGTGGCAAAAAGTCGCAAAAAGTGGCACCGATTGGCATCAAATCAGCAAAAAGTGGCACCAAAGTGGCACCGAAGTGGCCGAAAGTGGCACTGAATGGGCGTCAAGTGGCACCAGGTGGCACCAAATGGCACCAGAGTGGCACTGAGTGGCACCAAAGTGACAAAAAGTGGCATTAAAGTGGCACCAAAGTGGCACCAGCGGCATCAAAGGGACATCAGATGGCACCCAGGTGGCACCAGGTGGCACTGAATGGCACAGAGTGGCACTAAAGGGACATCAGGTGGCACCAAATGGCACCAGAGTGGCACCCGGGGGGTGCCAGGTGGCATCAAAGTGGCACCAAATGGCATCAGAGTGGCAAAAAATGGCACCAAATGGCACCGAATTGGCACTAATTGGCACCAAGTTGCATAAAAGTGACAAAAAGTGGCACCAGGTGGCACCAAGTGGCATTACAGTGGCACCAAGTGGCATCAAATTGGCACCAGGTGGCACCAGAGTGGCACTAAAGGGACATCAAATGGAACCAGGTGGCACCAAAGTGACAAAAAATGGCACCAGATGGCACCAGGTGGCACCAAATTGCAGCAAATTAGAAAAGAGGGGCACTGAATGGCACCAGAGTGGCACCAAAGTGACAAAAAGTGGCACCAGGTGGCACCAAGTAGCACCAAGTGGCGCTGAGTGGCACTAAAGGGACAAAAATGGCACCAAGTGGCACCAAAGTGGCACCAACCCCCCCCCCCCAATGTCCCCAATGTCCCCAATGTCCCCCCAATGTCCCCCCAATGTCCCCTGTAGACGGAAGGGAACCAGGACATCAGTTTGATCATCACAGGCTCGATTTTATTGATCAGTACGGCGGGTTAAATACAGTTAACAATGAGCTTCATACATATTGCAAAAGTTGAGCTCAGGATTGGTCAGTTACATATCAGCACCTACGCCTACTTCTACATTCCTATGGTTCTACTTTTGATACTTTCTACATATTCTTATGATGTATTCAGGACTAATCTCAACTCCCTATCCTCATGTTGCAGCAAGGTCACTGCTGACTCTTCCTTTCAGCTTGCTGACTGCTGACTTTTCTCCTTCAGCTTAACCAGTGGCATTATATCAGTGTGGCCTTTCTCAGCTAACCAATTATTAATAATGCTCTCCACATTTCCCCCGTTTTCTTCTTGTGCAAGGAGATTAGTTTGCCATGTTTTTGCTATTGTACGGCTGACCATGTTTTGAATACAATTAAATATACAAGGCAAAATAAGCAAAAACAGTAAAACTACACCCAGCAGTCCTATAGCATAGATCACAAGGTTCCTCAGCCACGGTCCGAGTCCCAAGCCTTTAAGCCATTCGTCAATTCCTAAACCGTCTTCTTCCTTAAGTTTGTGAAGTCCCTGTTGTAATTCTTTTATCTTAGTGTGAATGGACACCGAATGATCAGACAGATTCATGCAACACATTCCCTCGAACTCTTCACATCCATGCACTTGTGCCAAGAGGAAAAAATCTACAGCAGCTCTATTTTACAAAACAGCATGGTTAACACTTTGCACATCTGCAGTTAGCATGTCTAGAATTTGTGATGTCTTGTTCAGCTCATCCTTTGCCCAGCATCCTAATTGTTTTGCTAAATTCATGGCTTTATTGGCAGATCCTCCTGGTAAGATAGTTGAAACCACCACCTGTTTGAATGTGCCCCAAAACCGTGGATCTCCTATCTTGCTGCAGTCTAAGTCATGTATGTTACGTTTTCTCCTGTTTGAATTTTGACTCAGCTGCATTAGCAAGGACACATTAGGATGAAACAGTGACAATTTTCCCAAAAAACAGGGTCCACCTTGTGGTTTAGCTGGTATACCATTCCATGCCCTGTCTCCACAAATCAAAAATATTCCTGTGGGTAATTTCATTGGTGCTGTGATATTTGTGCCGTTACATTGACTGTAATGCTGTGGAGAGAATTCACTCACATTCAGGGATGAATCTAGGGTGGCCCATGTTTCTTTAGGTTGGTTTAAATTCTGAGCACCCGAAAGTTTGAAGCTAAACCATCCACCAGCTGTAGTGTTAGATATGCTGGCATTTGTACTTCCAAAAAGATCCAATTCTTCAGGAGGAGAATGCAAAGAGGTGTTAAGTGATTGGATTAGTAAGCATTGACAATAGCCATCACTCTGACCTGCAGTATACCCTTGTTGCGCTGGCAATGTGATGTTTGACATGTTAGACATACATAAGGTTTGATTGTTTATCAAACTGCAAAATTCTCCAGGAGACCACACCGGAAGTCCCACCAGGCATGTTCGAAATGGGTTAGTGACTCCTCCAAGACTAAGACAAAGTGATGATTGGTTAGTTTGATTAGCAAGCGTTACCCATAAATTTTCCCTTGGTTGACTAAAGTGTGTTACTCCTACTGCTTCACTTGCTACAGCATTGAGCAGTATAACAAAAACAAACCTCATTTTTCTTTCTGCTTGCTTTGCTTCTCCTTTTCTTCCTTCTGCTTATGTTGTTTTTCCTTTCTTCGCTGTCTTTTCCCTGGTTTGCTAGATTGTCTATTGTAAGGCTGAGTCAATTCTTGAATATACTGATCTAATTCTAAATCAGCATCCTTGCTCACAAGTATAGCACGAGGTAAGTTTGAAGGCAAATCAGCTTTGCAGCGAGCTGCTATGATACGTGAGGCTTTAGTAATTTCAAATATTCTAAGGTTTTCCTGTAACTTCCACCTAAGATATGCTATAACCACTTGTTCTGCACTCTCAAAGAGCTGTAATCCTGTCCGTCCTGGCAGGCCAGTACTTTGTTCAAGAGCTCTAACCCAGATATGATTTCGAATCCACTTTCCAAAACAAGATGTACACCATAAATATCCCAATGACTTCTGTGAATACCAATAAACCTGATTACAATCTGCACAATGCAAAGCTACCCATGCATAGCATTTATCTTTATCCTTTTTGCAAACATAACAAGGAAGCGAATGTAAGTAAGGACCAGTATAAAATTGTGTATCTTCAACCCAATGCAACCAATTCAATGGTGGTGATCGCAAAGCCTCTTCAGCCTTTTTACTATATGAGGCTAACAGCTCAAGGTCTTTCTTTAACACAAGGTGTATCTTATTTCGTAATCGTAGTTCTTGTTCGTTATCCTCCTCAACAACTATATCCTCCCGAGGGTCCCACAACAGTAAAATTGTTCTAATCATAGAAAATTAATTAGCAATCACTGATACCCCTATTCAAATGAGACCGTTCCCTTTTTTGCCTTCTTTTTCTTATCTGTCTTCAATCTTGCTGCTCCTAATTTCACTGGTCCTGCCACTTGCACACTCAATTTTTGCAACTTGTCAATGCAGCAATCTAATGCTCTATCAGGATCCCCTTTGAAGGGTCCTACAACTGAATGCTGTGTTAAAGGCACTAATTTCCTACACCTTATAGAAACTATACGTGATTTACTTTGAACCCTAATTCTATTTACAATACATTGTATTTCCCATCGATAATAAGCAAGAACCTTCTGTTCAGGAGACTCATAAAGATTTAAAGCTATATATGCGTTTTGCCCCTTTTGTCTCCTTAATTCATCTTGCCAGCTTTTTCCCACGTATTCTCGTGTTCACAAGTGTGACACCACAAATCCCGTAATAATGATTGTTCTATCCAAAAAGTTCTTTTACAACCCCCACAACGTAGAGCTATCCAGGCAGCACAATGTGGATTGTGACAGTCAAGGCAATGTAGTTTCGCTGGATCTGTTAAATGAAAAGTTGATAATGAGTCAATGAAACCAATCACCTCCTGGACCGTCCGGTAGTGACGTGTCAGTGCTCTGTCCACCGCTTCCGAGTACCCCTTCAATTGTAACAGTAGTGGTTGTAGGACTAGAAGCAGTTTCTTCCCCAGCCGCTCCTTGTCCTCCTCCGTAAGGCGATCCACCAGAGGCTGCATCAAAAACAGGTTTAGTCCACTTAGCAGGCACCCACAAAGGCCCTGTAGGTGAGGAAACACAAAGATACCCCCGACCCCAATATAATACTTTTGCAGGTTTTTCCCATAATCCTGTACTTGGGTTCTTATACTTAACCCAGACCTCTGTTTCCTTAGTATTTTCCTGACCTGACCTTGGATGATGTTTCATTGCAGGGGGGGTATCATCTTCCCCAAAAATGCATAAATGATTAATCACATACAAAACCTTAGCCAAACATGCTTGTGGATCTGTCAAATCTTGATGTTTTTCAATATACTGCTTAAGGGTACCGTTTGCTCTTTCCACTATTGCCTGTCCAGTAGAAGAGTGTGGAATACCTGTCACGTGCTTAACAGACCACTGATACAAAAATTTCCGGACCCTAGCACTTACATAACCTCGACCATTATCTGTTTTGATACTCTTTGGAACTCCCATAACAGCGAAACAACTTAACAGATGTCTGATAACCTGTATAGCTTTCTGTCCTGCCTGAGCCGTAGCCCATATGTAATGACTATATGTATCTATGGTGATGTGCACATGCTTGACTTTACCGAATCTAGCTATGTGTGTAACATCCATTTGCCATATCTCATTTATTTTTAAACCTCGAGGATTAACTCCAATGCCTAGACCTATCCCACCATTATGATAACTACATGTTGGACATGCTCTGACAATGGCCTTGGCTTCTGACAAACTCAGCTCAAAGTGTTTTGCTAAACCTCTTGCATTTTGATGATATCTACTATGTGCTTCTCTGGCCAATGTGTGCTTGTCAATAGGACAAGAATTATCAATGGGTAGGGTAACCAATTTATCTGCACGTTCATTCCCTTCTCCTAAACCTTCAGGCCACTTATGGCTCCTAATATGAATCACAGAATATGCTGCCTTTCTTTCTCGTAAAGCCTTCCTCAACTGTATCAGTAGCTCATACAATTGTTTATTATTCACTTCCTTAATTGCTGCTTCCTCTATTCGTTTGACTACTCCTGCAACATACATAGAGTCTGTGACCACATTTAAAGGCTCCTGTAAGTTGGACACCGCCCATACTACTGCTAACAATTCCAAAGTTTGTAAGCTATCTGCAGGGTCTGCTGTGAGGAGTTGATGCTTCCATTGTCCTTTTTCTTGCCAGGTAACAGCAGCACGCCTTGATTTCTTTCCTGCATCTGTAAAAACTGTAATAGCTCCTTCTATGGTGTTTTCTTCTCTCAAAGGTCGAGTGATCCAGTTCCATTCTGTCATCCATTGCAAAACTCTAGGCACTAATTTACTAGTCTCTACTTTAGCAGGTGACATCAATAATGCTTCTTGTAAATTCTTTGAATTTATCAAGTACCAGCCCAAGGTTTCTTTTTCCATAGGCAATCTAATAGTAGCAGGTTCTCTACCATCCACTTCAAGAATTCTGAGACGCCCCTTTTTGATTAATGCAGTCAATTGTTCAATTTTTGAAGATATTGTTTTCTTATGCTGTAGTGGTGGTGATAACCATTCCAACACCTGTATCTCCCCCATTTTCTTTTGCAACTGAGAGAGAGCACCAAGCAAGTGGCAAGGGCTATTCCAAATAGTAAGGTCAATGGGGTGGTCGAGTTGTCGACGAGACACATACCCTTGCTGTACACAGTTACTAATTTGCTGCAAGGCAAGATGATGCTCCTTTGTCAGCTGTACAGGAGTAGTAGGGTCCACACCTTTTAACAAGGGCCGTAGGGCTTCTAATAAGTGATTTGGTATTCCCACAATAGGCTTCAGCCACTGTAAGTCTCCCAGCAACTTCTGTGCATCATGTAGAGTTTTAATGTCCAATTGTAATTCCAATTTTTGTGGTATCACTATTTGATCCGTCAAAGTCCATCCCAAATATTGCCAGGGCTTTGTAGTCTGAATTTTCTCTGTAGCAATAACAAGTGAATATGCAGCAAGAGTATTTATAATGGTGTTAATCTGTAAAGAGGAGAATGGCTGTTGCTGTGCAAACAAAATATCGTCCATGTAATGATATATTATAGTTGCTGGCCATTTACGATGTAGTGGCTGTAATGCAGCATCAACATAAAGCTGACATAAAGTGGGAGAGTTGCGCATGCCCTGCGGAAGAGATGTCCATTCAAATCTTTTATCTGGTTCCCCACGATTTATTGCTGGTAAAGTAAAAGCAAATCTCTTCATGTCATCAGGATGCAGGCCAATAGTGAAAAAACAATCCTTTAGGTCAATAATTAAAAGTGGCCAGTGTTCTGGAGTCATAGCTGGATTTGGAAGACCAGGCTGTAAGGCCCCCATTGGTTCCATTTGGTCATTTACAGCCCTCAAATCATGTATCAAACGATATTTCCCTGATTTCTTTTTGATTACAAAAATAGGTGTATTCCAAGGGCTTGTGGACAGTCGCAGGTGTCCCTTTGTATATTGTTCCTGTACCAATTCATGGGCATGCATAGGACTCTCCCCTTTTAATGGCCATTGCTTAACCATCACCGGTGTATCCGTTTTCCAGGTGAGTGGAATGGGGAAAGTCCAAGCAATGGCAATTACCCCAAAGGGTGCTGATTAGTTAACACCACTCCCAATTGTGTTAAAATGTCCCTTCCAATTAAGCAGGAAACTGTAGGAGGCAGTTGAACAATTGAAAACACAGCAGATATTTGTTGATTCTCAATGCACACAGACAAAGACGGCGACCTGCTTGCCAATGTAAATCCTCCTACTCCTGTGAGCATGTTTGATGAGGGAAATAGAGGCCAATGTTGTGGCCAGGCTTCTGGAGAAATGATGCTAGTATCTGCTCCTGTATCCAATAATCCATAAAGGGTTATGCTTTGATGCCCATAGGTAATTTCAACCTTTTGTTTTGGTCTATTTTGTAAATCCACAGTTATAAGTGTAACACCAGTAGAGCCAAAACCTTTTTCATCCCGTGCTTGTCCAGTAAATGATTGTATTCCTGATGTCATTTGTGACAGTGGTACCAATTGAGCAATGCGTTGTCCTTTTGTAATTTTAATCGGAGGATAAAGGGTGTAAGCCATAATTTGTATTTCCCCTGTAAAGTCCGCATCGATAACACCAGGCAAAACAAATAATCCCAACATAGTTATAGAGGAACGTCCCAGCAATAATGCTCCACATGTTTGTCCATTTAATATAAGAGGACCCTTTACTCCAGTGGGTATCCTCTCAGGCTGGTTCGTCATTAGTGTGACGTCTACTGCTGCTGATAAGTTCAAGCCGAGGCTCCGTGTTGTTGCGGGTTGCAGACAGGAGGTAGCAGCGATGTTACGGCAGCAGCTGGTGTCTCCGATGTCACGGCAGTAACTTGTGTCTGTCCCTCATTGCCGCATCGGTAACACTTGATGAATGGTCTCGAGCCTCTTTACGTGACTGCCAGTGAGCCGCTTTGGAGAGGAGCAAGAGCAGCTAACACCTGATTTTGAGTAGACTACGCTTTTGCAACCCTAATCCTAATTCCTTTAAGGCTTCTGCTATAAATGCCTGTGAAGCTGTTGGCATTAAAGCCATTCGCTCTAATGCTTCCTCAATAGTCCAATTTGCCCCTAAAGTAGCTAACACTCTCTGGGTTGCTGGATTGCTATTTTGCAAGGCACACTGCTTCAATAGCGCCCCCTTCATGTAATCTGCCACACCAGCCCGATCTATAGCAGTAGCTGCTCTATCAATAAAATTTCCAAATGATTCTTCCCTTCCTTGCTTAATACCCATATAAGCCGGTAACCCTCCTGGCTCTTTAACCATATCTATTGCAGCACGCACCAACCTCATAGACTCTCTAAGTTTATCAGCTCCCGATGTCATCTGTGCCTCTGTACGCAAATATGCCCCTAAGCCCATCAGCTCCTCCACTGTCACCCCATGTAATGGGTCTCCCTGGGCTCGTTGTACAGCAACCGATTCATTTACCAACGCGTGCCAATGGGCATTAAATAATAACTGCTGATGCTGAGTGAATATCAACCGAACTATTCCTCTTAAATCATTAGGACATAAAACCTGAGTATTAAAAAGATAATCTAACATTTGCTTAACAGGTTCACTTTTTACTCCAAACTGACTAACCGTAGAACGTAGCTGAGTTAACAGCTTCCAATCTAAGGGAGTATATTCTGCTATATTATGCGTAAGGTTCCCCTGTGCATCATACTGTGGTGTGTATGTGACCGGACATGCAAGACTAGAAGCTATTTCCACCGCCTCACCATCCCCCATTTGCATTACTTCTTTCGCCAAAGCAGCCCAAGCTTCCCTCCTCTGTTTAGCCATCTCCCCCCATGGATCACGGTGTGCCCCTGGGATGGGATCTGGCCCTTTAAGGGTGCTATGCTGCTGGCGCTTCGGTGCAGACACCGAGCTTTCGCGCGGGGGGGGCAGTGAAGCAGAGGCTGGCTCGTGCGGGGGAAGCGGGGGCCTCCCCTCCCCCGCTGGAGCTGACAGTGAAACCGGAGCCGACTCAAGCGGAGCCAGCCTGCGGGAGGCAATCCGCCCCCCCGCTGTAGCCGGCTCTGGCGGGGAAATGGACCCTTCCCCCACCGAAGCTGTAACCTGAGCCAGCTCATTGAGGGGCAGCGGCGGAGGCAAGGCTGGCAGTGGAGGCGAAGCTGGCTTGCTCCCACCCCCACCATCCGACCCGCCTGAAGCTGGTGGCGGAGGCAAAGCTGGCTTGCTCTTACCCCCACCATCCGACTCGCCCTCCCCCTCTGACAGGAAAGGTGCAGACGGTTCCACTGCGCCTATAGAGAAATCCTCCACACCACTTTGCTGGGGACTCTTAGGCATAAGTACCATAGTTACAGAAGGTACAGAAGTTACAGGGGATCATCTTCACAACCATACCCTATATTCCTCTTATGAGCTTCTGTTGCCCTTTCTGCTGCCTTTCTCTCAGAGACCTGCTGAAGTATCGTGTTATACACCACCCGCCATAACTTCCCGAATTTCTTTGCTGACTTACCATCGTCTAGTACTGTATCCCACAGTATTTCCCCAAACTTCTTCCACTCTGCTAGCTCACAAACTGTATGAGGGTTAGAAAAGATACCCTTAGCATGGCCATAAGCTAATAACCCTGGTAACTCCTTTTTTAAATCTATCCCTTTTATCCCACGCCGCTCTAAATAGGCGGTAAATAAATCATATGCTGCTTGCCTATCCATACCTATTAATCAGCGCGCGCTGTTGCAGCTCTCCAGACTCCGGCGGACACGTATTGGCTTAAGTCACAGTTGTGAACCTTAAGGGTGCTTCAAATTCCGGCACCGTCCCGGCTGCTGGGACCCAAACCCAACTTCCTCTACCGTGGAGTAATCCCTTTTTCTTTTAATCCGAGAAAAAGGGCAGAGATTCGGTTATGCCCGCATTCTCCACCATTTGTCGACGGAAGGGAACCAGGACATCAGTTTGATCATCACAGGCTCAATTTTATTGATCAGTACGGCGGGTTAAATACAGTTAATAATGAGCTTCATACATATTGCAAAAGTTGAGCTCAGGATTGGTCAGCTTACATATCAGCACCTACGCCTACTTCTGCATTCCTATGGTTCTACTTTTGATACTTTCTACATATTCTTAGGATATATTCAGGACTAATCTCAACTCCCTATCCTCATGTTGCAGCAAGGTCGCTGCTGACTCTTCCTTTCAGCTTGCTGACTGCTGACTTTTCTCCTTCAGTTTAACCAGTGGCATTATATCAGTGTGGCCTTTCTCAGCTAACCAATTATTAATAATGCTCTCCACACTGGTCTCTGATGTCACAGCCAACTCTGTGATGTAATATTCTGCTCTGTGATGCCAGATCTCTGCCCTGTGATATCACAGCTGGCTCTGTGATGTCACAGAGGCAGTCTATCATGTCATAGTTCTTGATAATCTCATATAACCCACTCTGTGACTTCATAGCCCACTCTGTCACCTCATGTTACAAGATCATAAATTGTCTCCACCAGGTGAGCTCACAACTCGAGCTTGTTCTCCAATACCCCAGGCCTGTGGAAACCACACAATGCCCATTGTGTGAGAAGGGGAACTGGAAGCTCACCAGCCTCAGTGTCCTGCCAGCTCAGCCAGGCCCACGGGAACATTGGGGTCCGTGACCATCAGGGACCACCAGAGAGACCCCTAGGGTCTTGAAGGACGCATGGGTAAAGCGGAGGGGAAATGTGTTAATGGTTTTGGGGAAATGATATTCATATATATGTTTAGTCGAGGACAATCAATGAATATGTGTGCAAATTACAGAAAATAAACAGAAACTTTCCTGTACTCAGCATGCACAGCTTTGGGAGGAGCTATCCCCCGTGCATCCAGCTGAATAAAGAATGCTGCTTCTTAATGCTGCATTGGTGTTAAGGAGTTTTGTATTTTACTGAATTTTTGGTAACACTCCCACTGCCAAGGAAAGCTCTGTCTCCTGCTGTTCACAAACAGAGAAGGGCTGGTGGCAGATGTGAAGGTCAGAGGCAGCTTGGGGCGCAGTGACCATGAAATAATCAAGTGTTCAATGTTCTGTGAAAGAAGGAGGGACAGCAACAAAACTTCTACACTGGAATTAGGAAGGGCAGACTTTGGCCTATTTAGGATGCTGATTTCGGGACTATTGAATCAGGCACTGATTTTTTTTAAGGAAAACATCCCTTAAAAACAAAGAGGTCCAGGAAGGATGGACACATTTCAAGGAAGTAATCTTAAGGGGGAAGGAGCAGCCTGTCCCAGTGTGGCAAAAGATGAGTGATTGAGGAAAATGACTGGCCTGGCAGGGCATGGAGTTTTTGTAGGAACTCAGGGAAAAAGGGCCAGCAACTCAGGAAATGTTTAAGGATATTGTTAGGTTATGCAGGAAGAAAAGTTGAGAGGTGAAAGCTCAATTAGAACTTAACCTGGCAGTTTCTGTAAGAAGAATAAAAAATGTTTTTATAAAAAGTTTATAGCAAAAGGAGGGAGGAGGAGAACCACAACCCTTTATTGATTGCAGTTGAGAACAGAGTAACTGAAGATAAGTAAAAGACTAAGCTACTTAATATCTTGTGTCAATTTTCAATATTAGGACAGGCTGTCCTCAGGACAAGTGTTCTCCTGAGCTGGTAGATGGGCACAGGGAGCAGAACAGCCCCTGTAATCCACAAGGAAGCAGTTGGTGACCTGCTGAGCCACTCAGATACTCACAGGTGTGTGGGATCAGATGGGATCCATCCTAGGAGAATGAGGGAGCTGTGGATGAGCTCCCCAAGCTGCTCTCCATCATTTACCATCAGTCCTGGCTCAGCAGGAAGGTCCCAGAGGACTGGAGGTGCCAATGTGAGCCCATCCCCAAGAAGGGCTGGAAGGAGGATCTGGGGAACTCCAGGCCTGTCAGCCTGACCTGGGTGCCCATCAAAGTTATGGAACAGATCACCCTGAGTGCCATCACAGGACACCCATGGGATGGTCGAGGGATCAGAGCCGGCCAGCGTGGATTTAGGGGTGGCAGGTCCTGCCTGACCAACCTGGTCTCCTTTTATGACCAGGTGACCCACCTGTGGATGCAGGAAAGGCTGTGGATGTTGTGTGCCTGGACTTCAAAGCCTTTAAAACTATGAGCCACAGAATTCCCTGGAAAAACTGCAGCCCATGGCTTGGACATGTTCACCCTTCCCAGGGTAAAGAGCTGGCTGGAGGCTGGGCCCAGAGAGTGGGATGGTGGGGATGGTGCTGCACCCAGCTGGTGTCCAGGCACTGGTGCTGTCCCCCAGGGATCTGTGCTGGGCCCAATCCTGTTTAATATCTTCACTGATGATCTGGCTGAGGGGATCGAGTCCACCATTTACAAATTGCAGTTGGCACCAAGCTGGGTGTGAGTGTGGATCTGCTGGAGGGCAGGTAAAGAAGACACAGCCTTAAGCTGCACCAGGCGAGGTTCAGGCTGGACAATAAGAAGAATTTCTTCACAGAAAGGGTGAGTGGGCATTGGAATGGGCTGGCCAGGGGGGAGGTGGCAGAGTCACTGTCCCTCTCCAGTGGCACTTAGTGCCATGATCTGGGTGACAAGGGAGTATTAGGGTATTGGTTGGGCTTGATGATCCCAAAGGTCTTTTCCAGCCTATTTGATTCTGGCATTCTGTGATACTTGGGACGCGCTGGGGCCATTGTGACACTGCAGGGCCTCATGGAACTAAGAGGACCATGGTGACACCGTGCAGGCCCACAGAACCAGGGGTCCACTGTGGTGCTGTAGGGTCAAATGGAACCATGGAGTGCATCGTGACACTCTGGGTCCTCATGGAACCACAGAGACCATTGTGACACTGCATGGCCTTGTGTAACCAAGGAGTTTCACTATTTTGACACTGCAAAACCAAAGAGAGCATAGGGGGACTCCAAAGCCCAGCAGAACCAAGGGGACATTGTGACACTGCAGGGCCTGATGGAACCAAGGGGACATTTTGACACTGCAGGATCCTGTGTAACCAAGGGACCACTGTGACACGATGGAGCCTCAAGGAATCTGGAAGAACGTTGTGACACTGTGTGGCCTCGTGGAAACAAGGAATCCATTGTGACACTGAGGAGAGTTGTAGAACCACAGAGACCATGGTGACAGTGTGGGACCTCATGTGACCATGGGACCATTGTGACACTCTGGGGCCCCATGGAACCAAGGGGCCACAGTGAAATTGCAACACCAATGAGAACATTGTGACACTGTGAAGCCCCATAGAACCAAGGAGTCCATTGTCACATTTTGGACCCCCATGAAACCAAGGAGACCATTGTTTCTCTGCATGGTCTCATGGATCCAAGGAGACCAGTGTTACAGTGCAGGGCCTGGGGTAATCAAGAGGCCGTTGTGACAATGAGGGGCCCCATGGAAACAAGGATATCTTTGCAGATTACACCAAGCTGGATGTGAGTGTTGATCTGCTGGAGGGTAGGAGGGCTCTGCACAGGGCTCTGGAAGGCTGGATCCAGGGCCCAAATCAAACAAGGTGAGGTTGTACAAGAGCAACTGCTGGGTCATGCCCTTTGGCCACAACAACCCCTGCAGTGCTGCAGGCTGGGGACAAGTGGCTGGAGAGCAGCCAGGCAGAAAGGGGCCTGCAGGGAGTGATGGACAGCAGGCTGGACATGAGCCAGCAGTGTGCTCAGGTGGGCAAGAAGGTCAATGGCTCCTGGCCTGGATCAGGAATGGTGCGGCCAGCAGGAGCAGGGCTGCTGTACTCAGCATTAATCTGTCCTCAGCTCTGCACACAGACATTGCTGCTGCAGCTCCAGAGAAGGCAACAAAAGGGCATCTCTGCAGAAAACTCTGCTGGGAGATCCTTTGGTTCTTTTAAAGCCACCAACAGTGCAGCTCCTCATTGACACAATCGGTGGCTCGAGGGAAGGTGGAAAAAAAAAATGAGAAATGGAAAAACAGTGCTTTTATTTTATGGACAATATTGAAAAACTAAAACAGAGGGGGGAAAAAAGAACAAAGCCCAAAGAACTATCAAAGATTATTTATATTACAAATTATTTATATTATGAAATAATTATATTACTTGGCCTGTCCCTGCTGCAGCCCCGGCACTGCCACCCCCAGGGCTGTGCCCGGCCCCGTGAGCACTCAGGCCCTGCAGCAACACCAGGGCCAGGAGGGCAGCGAGGCAGGGCCACGGCAGCAGCACTGGCAACACCAAGTGCTGCTGCTGCTGCTGGGCACAGCTGCTGGGCCAGCACTGATCTGCCCCCAGCTCTGCACACAGACATTGCTGCTGCAGCTCCAGAGAAGGCAACAAAAGGGCATCTCTGCAGAAAACTTTGCTGGGAGATCCTTTAGTTCATTTAAAGCCACCAACAGTGCAGCTCCTCATTGACACAGTCAGTGGCTCCAGGGAAAGTGGAGAGAAACAAAATGAGAAATGGCACAAGGAATGGCTTTACTTTGTTGACAACATGAAAATATTAAAACAAAGGAAACAGATCTCCAAAATGAAACCAACAAGAAGTATAAAAAATGAGTTTTATTACAAGTGATTTGCAGAAATTGACCAACAGTTAAATGTTTCTGAAACCATCCAGTCATCAGTCTCCACACTGCAGCCTTGAGCTCCTGGTTCCTCAGGCTGTAGATGAGGGGGTTCAGGGCTGGAGGCACCACCGAGTACAGAACTGACAGGGCCAGATCCAGAGATGGGGAGGACATGGAGGGGGGCTTCAGGTAAGCAAATGCTGAAGTGCTGACAAAGAGGGAAACAACAGCCAAGTGAGGGAGGCAGGTGGAAAAAGCTTTGTACCGTCCCTGCTTCGAGGGGATCCTCAGCACAGCCCTGAAGATCTGCACATAGGAGAAAACAATGAACACAAAACAACCAAATACCAAACAGACACTAAATGCAATGAGCCCAAGTTCCCTGAGGTAGGATTTGGAGCAGGAGAACTTGAGGATCTGTGGGATTTCACAGAAAAACTGGCCCAGGGCATTGCCCTGGCACAGGGGCAGGGAAAATGTATTGGCCGTGTGCATGAGGGCATTGAGAAAGCCACTGGCCCAGGCAGCTGCTGCCATGTGGGCACAAGCTCTGCTTCCCAGGAGGGTCCCGTAGTGCAGGGGTTTGCAGATGGACACGTAGCGGTCATAGCACATGATGGTCAGAAGGGAAAGCTCTACTGAGATGAAGAACACAAAGAAAAAGACCTGTGCAGCACATCCTGTGTAGGAGATGTCCCTGGTGTCCCAGAGGGAATTGTGCATGGCTTTGGGGACAGTGGTGCAGATGGAGCCTAGTTCAGTGAGGGCCAGGTTGAGCAGGAAGAAGAACATGGGTGTGTGCAGGTGGTGGCCACAGGCTACGGCGCTAATGATGAGGCCGTTGCCCAGGAGGGCAGCCAGGGAGATGCCCAGCAAGAGGCAGAAGTGCAGGAGCTGCAGCTGCCGTGTGTCTGCCAATGCCAGCAGGAGGAAGTGGCTGAAGGAGCTGCTGTTGGACATTTTCTGTGTCTTGGCATGGGGATCTGTAAGAAAAGTAATCATGGAATCACTGGGTTTGGAGAGGACTTTAAATATCTCAGCACAGCCTCTGGGCACTTTTCCTCCACTGCCTGCCCAGGGCTCTGCTGCCTGGAGCTGTCCCTGCCAGCAGCTGCTTCCCTGTGCCAAGGGCTGGGCCCTGCCAGTGCTTCCAGAGCCAAGCCCAGCCCTGGGGGCTCAGCTCTGCCCTGCAGACCCCTCCCAGCTCTGGCACTTCCCAGGGGCAGCTCTGGCTCTCCAGGCTCTGATGGCAACATCAGAGCAACCCTGAGGAGGCTGGAAAAGCAACACTGATGCAGCTTCTAGGGGCCCCTGTGCAGGTTTCTGTCACTTCCTGGCTTAGTAAGATCTGAGAAAAAGCTATTTTCTTTTTCTGAACCTTAACTGAGAGATTAATATCAATGTGCAATTTTTCATCCTGGCAACAGAAAGCAGTAGATTAAAAAAGCAAGATTTTCCAAATTATGCAGCCCCAGCCTTGCTGTGATCCCTGTATAACCTACTTGGAAATATTCTACAGTTAAAGTCATGCTGGGAGCAGTCCTGAACAATGCAGAATCCTCACCACACAAAGAAAACACTTCCAAGCCTGACCAGCTGTCTCCTCCCACCCAGACCTTGTCCCCCCATGCTGGGAGCAGCTGCCAGGGCTGGCTGAGAGCTGTCCCTGGCAGGCAGCAGAGTCCCTGCCCCAGCACAGGACCCTGCTCTGCAGGACAGCCCTGGGCACCCCTGGCTGCCCTGAACAAGAGACAATCAGAGAATGTACTCACAGAGTCTGAAGGCACTGGGATGTTCCAGCTTCAGGAGATGGCTCCAGGAGCTGCAGCTGCATTGTCCTGCAGCCAGAGGTTCCTGTGCCAAGGGCTGGCAGTGATTCTGCCCCAGGCACATCTCAGCACCTTCCCAGCCCTGAAAGATTGAAGCTCTCTGTGCCCCTGTGCTGTGCCCGGGGTGGCTTCAGGCAGTGCCCCAGCCCTGCTGGGCTGGCAGAAGAGCTGCTCATCAAGAGAAATGTGCTTTTGAAGCTCTTCTTGGTTACCAGGAGATGCCTCTGTGCCAGGAGCCCAGCCCAGCTCAGCAGCACAGACACAGCACAAGAACTTTAATGAGCCTCTGGGGCTTTGTGCTCAAGCCCTGAACATCAGTCCCTTAGAGGGAGCTGAAGAAACCTCTCCAGAACGCCAAGTCAGAATCCAACTCCAAAGTTTCTTGGACTTTTAATGGGTGCCACTGAGGGACACAACTGAGAAAGTGTCCCCAGGCAGAGCAGAGAACTGCAGGCAGTGATGGCAGGGGGGGACAAAGAGAAGCCAGGTCTTGGTGCCCTGGGGCACAGCAGCAGTGTCTGTGCCACCAAGGGCTGTGAGGAGACACCTTGTCCTGAGGCACTGGGGCCTCCTGGCATAGCCTCAGCCAGGCTGGGCACTGTCAATGCCTTGTCCTGCCCTCAGCATCCCCCCCTAACCCAAATCCCAGTGGCCTCAAGGATCTGCTGGAAGGAGTCCCTGGGGAGCCTTGTTCAGCAATGGCCCTGGGGAATCCTTAATGCTCCCAGTAGGGACTGCAGATTGGGTTTGGGTTTGTCTTTTGCCTTGGAGTCTCTGAGAGGTTTGTGCAATCATGGCCTCCAATTATCTGCTTTAATAAGTCCCTGGAGAGGCTTTCTCAGTAACAACACTCATTGGGGCTCATTAGTACTTCAGCTTACTTCAGTTATTTTAAGGTACTTGTTGTTTCCCTTTTGATACTGACTCTGTCAGAGGTTTGTCCAATCATGGCCCCAATTCTCTGTTTTAATGAGCCCCAGGAGAGCTTTGTACTGACAATCAGTGGGGCTCATTAATGGTTAAGGTTTTTAGTGTACTTTATGGATTTAAGAATACTTTTAGGTAATTTTAAGGATTTTCTTGCCCACACTGAGTCTCTGAGAGGTTTTTGTGCCATCCTGACCTCCAGTTCTCTCCTCCAAGGAGTCCATGAGGAGCCTGTGTTGAGTATCTTCCCGCTTTCTGTTTTACAACCAAGATGGAACTGAAAGAATTTTGTAAGACTTTCTAAAAGCATCCAAACAAACATGAGACATTTAACAATACAACAACAGCTAAGAAAATTAAATGTCCTGTTTTAGATAGACATCATCCAACCCTTTAGTCCTTTGGATTAGAAGAGTTCATTGACCCAGTCTTTGTTTTCCACTTAAAGCTTCTGGAACTCTTCATTCAGTACTTGAATGCTCTTGTGGATTGACTTGTTGTGGCTGGAGAGGTTCATGCAACACATGCCCTCAGAGTCTACACAGCCATGCCCATGTGCCCAGAGTAAAAACTCTATCACTGTTCTGCAAGGTGACATGTCTGAGGTCTCTATGTCTGAGAGCAGGCCACTCAATGTGAGGGAGTAGCATTGGTTTGCTTACTTAACAGGCACCCAAGATGGTCTGATTGTCCTAAAGCTTTAGCTGCAGCCACCCAAGGTAATCCAAACTGGGGGTGCTACCATCCGATATCTGGATTAAAGCTTGCAAAGCCATCTCTTTGATATCATCCAATACTTCTCTGGGCATACCTGCTGCTTGGTCATCTGGTAGGCTGTGTTGTCCTTCTCCAGCCAGATGGCTGATTCCGCTCTTGCCTCATTATTAGCATAGTCGCTATTAATTGATTTAGGAAACACTTCCATCCCCCTTCCCACAGGGTGTATTCTGAAGGTGACAACAACATGGTCATAATATATTTTATATCATAGGGAGTTAAGACATGTGCTGTAAACATGGGCCGCATTAGGCCATTAAAACAAGGGAAGTCCCTCCTCTGGTCTTTAGCTGCCCTACACAGATCCTTGATTTCCCCTCAAACCAATGGCTGATACCTGGGATTCTGCCCCCTTCTTTCATAACATACCGGGGCAACAAGTAGTTTTGAGACGATTTGCCAGTCTCCTTCCTTAACTGCTTATTTCCAGATCATTTCCCAGGGATCTTCTGGGGTTAAAGGGGTGAGGTGGCTCTGGAGAATCCAAACTGTTTTCTAAGGAGGAAGAATAACTTGGAGAAGAAACATTTGGATTAGAAATAGTGTGACAGTTGGCCTTAGTATCTTTGACCATGGGGTCATATTGTTGCCGGAGGGTCAGTCAAAGGGCACTGCCATTTTGTCAGGTGTTGAGGAGGAAGGGCCTTGATTTAGGATGGCAAACAACTGGACTGGCATTCTGGAGGCATGGCCCAGGGTGGAGGTGGAATGATTGACAGTGGGGGTGTGACCAACAGTTGTGGGGGTGGAGTCTGGAGGTTCGTTCAGGGCGGAAGAGAAGGTTGTGGTAGCAGGAAATGGAAGAGCCAAGATGGAGGGAGGATGATTGGGCTCTTGAGCCACGTTCAGGCTCCTTCCATCTTAACTCTCCAGGGCATGATACTCCAAGAGGGCATGGCCATCACCATCTTGGACCATCGTGGAAAGTCTGATAAAGGCAGGTTTGGGGCGAAGTCCCGAGTTAGGAGTGACCAATGGATTGAGTTGTCAACATGCTGCTGGCTGGTGATGGGTCTCAAGGCTGGTGTGGGTGATGGGGAGTATGTGGGATGCAATGGAGTCCCTTTTGATCAAAAGGTTGTACAATTTAACTTCCACTTAGTCTCAAAATTCAGTGGTGTGGATTTCGACACCAGAGGTGTCTGGAAATTTTTTAATGATCCACCTCATGATTGATTTTTATTCGTTCTTTGAAAATATTTCATCATGACCAGTGAGAAGTAAAGCATCCATATACACTCCTTTCCACTGTGGACATATGGCTGGCCATTTTTCTTTCTTTGCCTTATGGAGAAGAGCCACCGCAACACCTCAAATTAATTATGGGACAATGGGTGCATACTGTAAAAACACAATGGCAAAATGGGCAATAAATATCTTGCATTTCCCCAAACCCACCTGCAATCCTATGCAGGTGAAACCATCGTTGCCCCTGCCGATCCTGGGCAAGGTCCCTTGAAGCAACGATGAATCCGCCAGGCCCGGCACAATCTAAAATCCCAGGGAGCACTGGCCTATCCATCAGCTAACCCCAGCTGACACGACAGACACAGGGATCCCGGAATGTCATGGTCCCTTTTTGGGCACCAAATGTCCCAATGAGGGTGGCTGTGACAAACATCTCTGGCTCCCTGAGTTCAGGGTGAGTGTGGCGAAAATGAAAAGGAGCATGATCAATGGAGTTGTTTAAAGGAACTTTAATAACAGGGTGAAAAATAATGAACATGGAGAAATCCAGCACACTACAATGGGCAGGATCCTAAAATCTGAGACAAAGGGGAAGCAGCAACAACTTGGGGCTAGAAAACTAGAACAATAATCATATAGAAGAAATAAGTAACCAATAAACCAATAGGGGAGTAGAACTTGGACAACTTAGCATAACAACACTAAAGGCTTATGGGGGATTACTCAAGCTCAATCTAAGGTAAAAGTATGATTCCTAGGACTTGAAATTCACGTCCAGTTCTTTTGGGGTAAAATCTGGCTGACTCTGAGTTACAGCCGGGCTAACTCCCACATTGCTGATTTGCACTGGCCCCTTGGGACCATGCAGCCCAACAGAGCCACAAGGATGTCCTTGGTTCCACAAGGCTCCAGTGTCACAATGGTCCCTTGGATCCATGGTGCTTTGCAGTGTTCCAATGGCTCCTTCATTTCACAAGGCTCCCAAATGTCACATTGGTCTCCATAGGAAGAAAGCCATGGAGCCCCCATGTTTCAGCAGCTGATGAACGGCAACCACCAGAGGCCAAGGCAAGCCTGACCTGTCTGTCCTGGCAGTTTTGCTTGGAGCAACCCTTGGATATTTGAAATTACGAATGTGGAATCCTAATTTCAGACATTTGTGCCTGGAGAAGGATGATTTTTTCCATACAAAGAAAAGCACAGAGCCCATTCCAGTATTCGGAAAATAGGTGAATGCTGGCACTAAGGAGTTAAAGACCAGCCAGACCTGTCTGTCCTGGCACCTTTTGTCTGGCACCAATCCTTGCATACACAGAAATTTGGAGGTGGAATCCAAATTTTGACCATGGACGCCTGGAAAAAATGGACAGTTCTTTTCCATAAAAAGGAAAGCCCAGAGCCCTGGTGGTTCAGGGGCAGATGGGAGTGGCCTTCCACATTCCAAGGTCAGCCAGACCTGTCAGATGACCCCTGGGAGACCAAGGCAGTCGTACCTATTTCATGTTCCCTTGCTTCCAGAGGGCCCTGCAGTGTCACAATGGCTCCTTGCTTCCATGATGCCCTCAGGTGTCATAATGGTCCCTTGGTTACACAAGTCCTTAAGGATCTTAATGGTCTCCATGGTTCCACAAGGCCCCACAGTGTCCTAATGGTCTTTGGGTGCCATGAAGCCCCTCTTTATCACCATGGCCCCTTGGTTCTATTTGGGCTCAGTAGTGCAACAATGATCTTCTTGGTTCCACAAGTTCCTATACTGTCACAATGGCCCCTTCCTTCCATGAGCCCCTGCAGGATCGCAATGGCCCTTTGGCTCCATGGGGCCCCACAGTGTCACAACGGTCTCTGTGATTCCACGGGGCCTTGCAATGCTCTCCATCAATCCACAGTGCCCTGCAAGATCACAACGGCCCTTTGGTTCCACAAAGCCCCTTGTGACCATGCGGCCCACCAGACCCACAATGATGTCCTTGGTTCCATGAGGCCCCACAGTGTCACAATGGTCCATTGCATCCATGGTACTCTGCAGTGTCACTATGATGCCCTGCATTTCACAAGGCTCCCGAGTGTCGCAATGGTCTCCATGGCTCCTCAAGGCCCCACAGTGTCACAGTGGCCCCTTGGATCCATGGCACTCACAGTGTCACAATGATCCCCTTGGTTCCACAGGTTCCTACAGTGTAACAATGCCCTTTGGCTCCACAACACGCTGCAGTGTCACAATGGTCTCAATAGGAAGGAAACAAGTGAGCCCCAGTGGTGCAGGGTCAGATGAGAGGCAGTCACCAGAGGCCAAGGCTGGCAAGACTTGACTGTATTGGTAGATTTTTTTGGAGAGTAACCCTTGAATATAGGGAATTTTAGAGGTAGAATCCTAATTTTGGCCATGTGAGCCTAGACAAGAAAGAGAGTCCTTTTCCACAGGAAGAAAAGCACAGAGCCCCAGTGCTTCATGGTCAAATGGGAAGTGGCCCTTGGCATGTCAAATTCAGTGGGACCTGTCACACAGTCCCCAGGAGGCCAAACCAGGCAAACCTGTTCCATGTTCCCTTTTTTTAAATGATTCCCCACACTGTCACAACGGTCTCCTTGAGTCTTGCAGCGTCACAATGGCTTCTTGGTTTCACGAGCCCCAACAGAGTCACAGGGTTCCCTTGGCTCCATGCGGCCCTGCTGTGTCACAACAGCTCCTTGTTTCTATGGACCCCAGCATTTGATTACTGACCCTTGCGCCCATAGGGCCCCTGAGTTGCACAATGATCTCCTTGATTCCATAAGGTTCCATAGTGTCCTTAGACCCACATTGTCACAAGTGACTCATGGCTCCATGAGGTTCTATATTGTCACTTGGGTCACTGTCATAGGCTGGATGAGATCGATGTCCCGAGATACCTTGGGATGTTTGGAATACCCATGTGTGGCCAGGGCCAGGTCAGGCTTTGGTTCATGGTGGGACAGAGCCCCGCCCCTTGTCCTGGCCCTGCAGAGCTGTCAATCACACAGCAGATGCTGTGCCAACCCCACTCTGATTGGCTGAGCTGTCAATCAATCACACAGAAACAGCTGATGCCTAGCCTGACTCTGATTGGACAAGCAACTGGCAGTCCCACCCCAGGGGCGGGCCCATGAAGGCCCAGGGTGTTAAAAGCCAGAGCACAAGACCAGCCCATGGTCTGGATCCTGCCTTCTCCAGGGGTTCTTCCATTGGTGACGCTCGAGCCCAAGCAGTTGGTACCTATGTGAGTTTCTTTCTATAGATCTTCTGTCTTTCTGATGTTCTCTATTTCTTCTCCTTCTAATCCTACTTACCTGGAACATTTTTGGGTAACTAAGCAACTTAAGGGTTAAAGGTTTTTAGGTTAAACCCTTTGCCAAATTTCCTTGACTGTCCATATTTTGCCAGTAAAATTTGGTGTCATTTTGACCTCTTAGCTCAGTTGATCAGAGCATGGTGCTGGTATCACTGAGGCTGTGGGTTCAATCCCTGTGTGGGCCATTCACTTAAGAGCTGGACTTGATGGTCCTCGTGGGTCCCTTCCTACCAAGAATGTTCTTTGCATCTGCCCATGCTGAGAATATCTGGTTGGTGTTTCTCCTGTGCACCAAACTCAAGGAAAGGAAGCTTTGGTTATCCCCAGCATTTCAGTGTTTTGGGCTTTTCCAGCCCTGCAGGCTCAAAGTGACCTCTTGCTTCCATGAGGCCTCACAGTGTCCCACTGGCCCCTTGGTTCCATGGGGATCTGCAGTGTCACACAGGTTTAGGACATTTGTCCTTGCTGTCCCTCACATGCCCCTGGCCCACAAACAGCCCCGAGCCACTCATGAGGGACAGGCCCTGCTGTCCCAGGCTGGGCTCAGGGCTTGGCCTTTCTGCTTCCCGCAACCAGCCCAGGCCTTGCTCAGCATTGCAGTTCCCTGCTCAGAGCCTTTGGCTGCCTGCAATCCTGGCCTCAAGGATCTGCTCTCATCAGTCCTTGGGGAGCCTTTGGCACTCCCTGCCCTCAGTGGGGCCCAGCCATGCTCCAAGGCACTTTGAGTTTTGCTTCTGAATTCTTGAGCAGCTTCTTCAGCCTTCTCTCAGTGCCTAAGGGTCCTGGACTCAGCCCCAAATCCACTGTGGGGATCCTCAAAATACAGAAAGCCCTCAGGAGCTCTTTTCCTTCCTTCCTTCCTTCCTTCCTTCCTTCCTTCCTGGGCTTTGGCAGCTGTTTGGAGTTCTGTTAAGGAGAAAGATTTCAAAATGCACCTCATACTTTTTTTCTTTAATCAAGCGAGTATTTATTATTTTCCAGATCAGGGAAGAGCTGATAGAAGTATTCTCCAGGTGATCCTAATGCTGAATGTCTCCTTAGGAGGTCTGGGCACAGAGAAGAATGAGCCCCTTGAGGGCTTACCCTGTTTGGACAAGCTGCTCCTCACCCCCAGCCTCACCATGTCTGACATGGCCCACCTGGCACTGGCATCCCTGTGCCCTGCAGCAGAACCTTGTCCCCTGAGCTCTGCAGCTCCATGTCCCAGCCCATTGCACCATGTCCCACCTGCTCTCCTCAGGGCTCTGCCTGCACACAGGCCCAGGAGAAGTTTTCCTGTTGGGAGAGAAAGCATGGAAAAGCCTGAGCAGGTTTCCTGAACAACAAACTCCACTCAGGAACCACCTGCTCAGGCCAAGCTGCCTGGAATGGTGTCACCTTTCTCCAAGGGACAGTGTGAGCAGAAATGATCTCTGGAAGCAGACATCTCTGAGTCTCCCAGCTGAATTCTCTGTCCCTGTCCTTTCCCTGGATCTCTGTTGCAGATGGAAGCTGCTGGTGCCATCCTCACCTTTAACATCTCTCTTGAATGCAAACAGATGTTTCCAGCTGTATTAGGCAGAATTTGCTCAATGTTTCTATGAAACTTTTGTGTTCCTCATGGAATGAAGGTGCCATTTTGACACTGAGGAAGTGACATGGAAGCAAGGAGCCAATTGTGACACTGGGTTGCCATGGAATCAAGGGGCCATGGTGACACAGCAGGGCCACGTGGATCCAGTGGTCCATTGTGACACTGTGGATCCAAGGAGACAATGGAGACACCCCCAGAACTTCATGGACCCAAAGAGTCCATGGTGACCCAGCAGGGCTGCATGGTGACACTGCCCATCCAAGGAAGCCATTGTGACACTGCAAAAGCTCATGGAGCGAGGGAGGTCATGTGACACTGAAGAACTTCATGGCACCAAATATCCATGGTGACACAGCACGGCATCATGGGAACCAAGGAACTGCTGTTGACAGTACAGAAACTCATGGAACCAGGGGCCCTTGTGGCACTGCAGAACCAACAGAGCTGCTGGACCTTGTCCCCTGGCCCTGCACAGCTCCTTGGGAGGCACGGCAGGAGCAGCACCCTGGGAACCTCAGGAATGCCCCTCTGGAATCCATGGCGCACACTCCCAGGGGCTGGAATTCCAGTTCCCAGACAGGAAAAGATGTTCCTGCCTCTGAAGGCAAAGCTCTTAAGAAGGAGCCAAAGGCCAAGGGGAGCAAGATCTTACAGTGACATTTCACAGCCAGCCTTCATAACTTCACCCATGGCTGTTGAAGCTCATGGATTGGGAATGAAATCAGGGCAGGGTCTTTGGTGGGAGCTGCCCTGGCTCAAGGGAGACACTGAGATTGAAACAGAGCAGGCAAAGAAAGGCAGGAGAGGAAGGAGAACACAAACACAATCAGCTGAGAAGGTGACACTGAAAAACAGACCTGGAACTGATGGAAAATGAATGGGACGGAAACTAATAGTTCTGAAAATTTTATTTACTATCAAAATACATCCCACACACCCAGCCCCCCACAATCCCGATCCCACACCCTCAAATTTGGGTGCGACTTCTCCCAGTCTGTATCCAATCCCATCTCAGCCTGGAGGCTGTGGAATTGAGTAATTTTAGCATGGGACTGAGTTTTTTTGAGGAGGGAACAAGGCAATTTATAATGGGATTGAGCCCATTGAGGGTAAGATTGAGGTGTTTTCAGTGGATCTGAGTCATTTTGAGGTGACAGGTCAATCTATCTTGACTTTTGGAGTGCAAAGATAGGGAGAACACTTCCCGAAATCCCCCAAGAACCCACAAATCTTCCAGAATATGTCCCAAAATGATAAATTGCTGCTCAAGTATCTGTTAACTGATGGAACTTTAGACATCTTTGATAAATTTCTTTCTTTTTAGTCCTATTCCAGGTTTTTTTCAGTGATAAAGAAAAATCAAGAGGAAATGGGGCCAAACCAAAAGGATAACCAGCCAGGTGTCCTCCCAGCACAGATCACTAAATGTGGGTCAGCAGGGCTCTGCCCAACGTGGATCCTCCCATGGGGGATGAAGGTGGAGTGGTACATGAAGCTCTTCCTGCAATTGGAGCATTTCCAGGGCTTCCCTTACCAGTGCCTCTGTTGGTGTTTGGTCAAGTGAGAGCTGTGGCTGAAGCTCTTCCCACACTGGGGACACTCGTAGGACCTCTCCCCAGTGTGGATGCGCCAGTGGGTTACAAGGGTGGAGTTGTCTCTGAATCCCTTCCTGCAGCTGGGGCATTGGAAGGGCCTCTCGTCTGTGTGAATCTGCTGGTGCCAGAGGAGATTTGAGCTGGTGTGAAACGTCTTCCCACAGTGGAGACGCTCGAAGGGCCTCTTTCCAGTGTGGATGCTGTGAACAGTTAGGGACCTGTGTGCAGAAGAAATCGGGCTGTAGGGTCAGTCAGGAAATCCCCCCCCTCTGCAGTCAGACCTTTGCTCCGCACCCAGCCAGACGTGAGCAGAAGGAAATGACACTGACTGCCCAAGCTATAAAAACCCTTGTGACCCCTCAATAAACGCCATTTGCTGTCCACCATGTTGGTGTCAGGAGCATATGGACCGAGTGACCCTGGGGTTTGGGCCACCGTGCCGCACTAAGAACTAGGTCGCCACGCCTTGAGAAGGCAACATCTGGTGCCAAAAACCCAGGACATGATCACCGCCCGGGGTTCGGGGATCTCCTGGATGAGGGACTGGCCACTGCGCAGCTGGCCTAGTGCAGCGGGGGGGATGCCTCCAGACCACCGAGGAGCATGGACGCTATCGCGAAGGTCATAAGTCAGATCCACATGCAGTGGGGTATCGAGTGTAAGCTTAAGCATTTATGTCTCGCAGTGCCAAGACTGATTAAGCTTGGGGCTATAGAAAGCCCGGTAGAAATTCTCCTTTCGGAGATTTGGGATAATTGCACGAAGGCTCTGGCCGAGGAAACCATGTCCTCAGGCTCAGGGAAAGCCCTCAAATCGTGGGGCAGAGTTATCCAGGCTCTGCAGAAAGCTCAGCAAGAGCAAGAAACCTGGAAAGCTGCATAAACTTGTTTATTAGCCACGCCGCAGTTGGGGATAAGGGCAGCGACGCAAACTGCAGAGGACTTTGACCCGGTCAGGCGCGCGGAGGCGCGAACGCCGGTACCCCCTCAGCGAACCGACTCACCATCGGAGGGGGAGGAGTGCACACGGACGTTTTGGAAGGGGCTACCAGAGGAGGCGCAGAATGCTACTATAATATCGGACCCTGAAGCGGTTGATAAAAACACACTCCCGCCATATGCGTTTGAAAATGGCGCCGAAGGGCGTGACCTCCAGAGGGCTGGAATGAAGACACGGGGGGCAGAAATGCAGAAGGCTCGCTGAACAGCGCAAGCATGGGTGAGCGGGGAGGAGGGGCGGCCCCCGAGAAGGAGCCTAAGACCAATCAAAGCGCTCAATTTAAATTAGGTCCTTATAGGGCAAGGACCTCCCCCAGCTGGAGGTAGGGGTAGCCCAGGGGGAGGGAACGGCCCGACCCCCTACAAGAAGGGGCGGGGTTGGAGCCCGAGAAAATGGCTGAGCAGCCCGGAAATGTCTGGCCAGTCGACTTCCGGCTCGGACTCTGACTTGAGCTGGGACGGGCTCGAAAGGTGGTCGGAGGATTCCGACACCGACTCGGGCTGTAACAAAAAGGGAGCAGCAGCATACAAGACCACTAGCTGCAGCGCTTCTGTATGGGTTAGGGGATATCAGAGAAAGATCAAACCCCGCTTACAGACTGGCGGAAAATAAAAATGGCTTGCGTGGAGTGGGCTCCGTCTGCCACACTGGTGTTCCCGGTCCGTGTGGGGGGGGCAGGTGGAAATCAAAGAACCTACTCCACGGTAAACCCGAAAGACATGCAGGCAATTGTTAAAGCGGTTGCAGACAGGGGGATTAATTCTGCCATGGTTTCCACACTCATTGACAGCGTTTTTGGAGGCGATGATATGCTTTCCTTTGATGTCAAACAGACTTGCAGACTGATTTTCGATGGGGTGGGGATGATGGTTTTTAAACAGGAATGGGAGTACAATTGTGTAAAGCAGCTAGCAGACCATCCACTGCACGGCTCCAGCATACAGAGGCTAATGGGCACAGACCCCACTATGATCACACCCCAGGCGCAGGCTGAGGGCCTGTGGGCCCATGAGGTTATGACAACAACCTGTGCTGCCCGAGAAGCCAGCCGTGTTGTTTCCAAAGTAATAGTGGAAATAGCTTTTTAGTGGACCATCGCCATGGTCCACTAAAAAGCAGAGTGAGAGTGAGAGCTTCACTCAGTTTGTGGACCGCCTTCAGGCAGCATTAGATTCCTCTGCATTACCCTCGGAGGTGAAGGGTCCTGTGCTAGCAGACTGCCTACGCCAGCAATGCAACTCAGCCACCAAGGACATTTTAAGATCACTGCCACCCAGGTCCAATGTTGCTGCTATGATCAACCATGTTGCAAAGGAAGAACACCTAGCTCCCATCCAAGCAGCAGTTCACACTGCAATAGCCAGTGTAATGGCATGCTTCAAGTGTGGCCAGGCAGGCCACGTGGCAGTAAACTGCCCCCAGTCGGACGCCCCCGCAACCCATACACCCCACTACCAGGAAAGAGAGAGAGACCCCCGAGCAACCCGACATCACCCGAGAAGCTCGCACCATCAAAATCAAAGCGGCAACGGTATCTCTGTGTGATCTTGTTTCTAGGGCTAGCAGGCGGAGGACAGGCAGACACAAAACATTACCCTCACCAGCCATTCAGGTGAGTTCTTTGCCATCTCTCAGGTGAGGGGGTCATCAAAGAAATTGTCACTGCCAACACCCCATCTTTCGAGTTCAGGCTAAAAGACATTTTTCCCTCGCATACAGGGCACCCCAAATTTGAGGAAGACAACATTATTTCAGACCTACTAGTGCCCTGCTTCCAACCCAGGAAAAAGTTACTGTTATTACCCAGGGTATGGATATTGTGGATATTGGGGGTGTGAAACTATTGTGATAAGCAATAGATGGAAACCAGAACAGCCTGATAAGTTCCTGCAAATTAAGTATGCTCCCCACAGCTGTCTCGAACCAAAATTTGACATGGATGGGTACGTGATTTTGCCCCAAGGCGGGAAACAGCACACCTGCACAGGCTATATAATGACAATCCTGCAGCCGAGCCATGATGGCTGGGCCATGGGCAAAGTGTGGACAGTGTTTGTTTATCTCTCTTGCCACATCTGGGTGAACACACAAATTATCAGATTCCTACCTCCAATATCCCAATCAGTTGGACCCAATCCGATTCTTGCAATGAGTAGACCCAGGAAGGGGATCGCAGCTAACGGTAGTTCTAGCCACAAAACACAGATGCTAAAACTTAGCTCCTCCCCATCCGATCTCTTAGCCAAACCAACCCTCTCCAATCCATTCTTAAGCATGTTAAATGCTATCTTCTTATCGTTAAACCAATCCAACCCAAACATCACAGAGTCAGGCTGGTTATGCTATGATGCACAACCCCCTTTTTACAAAGGTGTTGCCCTCAATCTCCCATTCATCTTCTCAAAGTCAGACAATCCACGCCAATGCAGATGGGACACCCCCTGGAGAGGCATAACCCTAAGTCAGGTTACGGGCCTAGGCAAATGCTTTGGCAATGCAACCTTGGCAAAGCAGATGGGCAACGTCTGCCGGGAATTCGTCAAACTTAAGGGAGGGAAGTTCCAGTGGGTGATCCCAGCTGCATTGGGAATGTGGGTCTGTCAACAATCCAGGGTAAGCCCATGTGTACCCCTTGACAAATTCAATCATTCTACTGACTTTTGTGTCCAAGTTTTAATTGTCCCCAGAGTCCTGTATCACCAGGAAGAAGAGTTGTACCACTTGTTCAAGGAACCCGACCGGCTCCACAAACGAGAAGTGGTAACAGGCATCACCATCGCAATGCTCCTCGGTTGAGGAGCTACCAGCACTGCCACAGGCATCTCGGCCCTTGCAACACAACATCAAGGACTGGCACAATGCAGATGACTGTCAACGAGGACTTGCAGAGGATCGAGAAATCCATTTCTTCCCTAGAAAAATCCCTTTCCTCACTCTCAGAGGTTGTCCTCCAAAACAGGCGAAGACTGGACCTTTTGTTCATGCAGCAAGGAGGCCTGTGTGCCGCCTTGAAAGAGGAATGCTGCTTTTATGTGGACCACACCGGAGTCGTGAGAGACTCCATGGCTGAACTGAGAAACTGACTAAACGTAAGAAAAATGGACAGAGAAGCTCAACAGGGCTGGTTTGAGTCGCGGTTCAACCGGTCCACATGGCTCACCACCCTGATTTCTACCCTAATAGGCCCACTCACTATAATCTTACTAACCCTAATCTTCGGGCCTTGCATATTAAATAAACTGGTGCTATTCGTTAAAAAGCATTTAGAAACGGTTATCATTATGTTTGTTGAGTGCCGGCAATTACTTTAAGGCATGCCAGTTCCTAACACACTTACGATTTTATACTAATTTTACTAACCCATGAAATTTTGTAACCTCTACATTTTATAACTTTATACGATTTTTACTAATCATGAGGGAGGGGGGAAATGTGGAGAGTTAGGGATCTGCGTGCAGAAGAAATCGAGCTGTACGGTCAGTCAGGACATCCCCCCCCCCTGCAGTCAGACCTTCGCTCCGTACCTGGCCGCACCCAGCCGGACGTGGGCAGAAGGAAATGACACTGACTGCCCAAGCTATAAAAACCCTTGTGACCCCTCAAAAAATGCCATTTGCTGTCCACCACAGAAGCATATGGACCGAGTGACCCTGGGGTTTGGGCCACCGTGCCGCACTAAGAACCAGGTCGCCACGCCTTGAGAAGGCAACAGGGTCAATGTGCTTTTCGTTCTTATGGGAAAAAAGCACCTTTCACATCCAGGCACCCATGACCAAAGTTGGGAATCCACCTCCAGAATTCCCTATATCCAAGGATTTCTCCCACACAAAAGCTGCCAGGAGAGACAGGTCTGGCTGGCCTTGGTTTCTGAAGAGCTGTTTCTCAACTGCCTTTGAAACACTGGGGCTCTGTACTTTCCATCTTACTGAAAAGAACTCTTCTTCCTATCCTGGTGCCCATGGCCAAATCTGAGATTCCACCTCCAAAATTCCCTATATTGAAGGATTTCCCCCAGATGAAAGGTGCCAGGAGAGAAAGGTCTGGCTGAGTTGGCCTCTCAGGAGCCTTCTCTCTCTGCTTCTGCCCCTGAAACACCTGGGCTCTGTGCTTTCCTTCCTGTGGAAAAAACCATCCTAGATATCATAGATATGTGCAGAAATGGCCAAGATTAGGATTCCACCTGCAAAATTCCCTATATCCAAGGGCTGCTTTCAGACCGAAGCTGCCAGGACAGAGAGCTCTGGCTGGCTTTGGCCTCTGATGGCCGCCTTTCATCTGGCCCTGAAACACCAGTGTTCTGTGCTTTCCTTCCTATGGAAAAGAACCGTCCTTCTTCTCCAGGCCAAAACTGGTATTGCACCTCTAAAATTCCCTATATCCAGAGATTGCTCTCAGACAAAATCTGCCAGACCCATCTAATCTGGCTGCCCTTGGCCTCTGGCGGCTTCCCCTCATCTGCCCCTGGAACACTGGGGCTTGGTTGTTTCCTTCCTATGGACACCACTGGGACACTGTGAGGACCTGGTGGAACCATGGAGACCATTGTGACACTTTGGGATACCATGGTGACACCGTGGGGCCTCATGGAACCAAGAGACCACCATGGCTCTGTGGGGCCTCATGGAACCATGGAGACCATTAGGACCCTTCAGGGCCTCGTGTAACCACGGGGCCATTGTGACACCTCAGGCCCTGATGGAAGCAACAGAGCCACTGGGACATTGTGGGGCCTCATAGAACCAGGGGAACATGGAACAACTCGGGCTGATTTGGCCTCCCAGGGGCCAGGGTCTGGCAGATCTTGGAATGTCAAGGGCTGCCTCTCATCTGCCCATGAAACACTGGGGCTCCATGCTTTCCTTCCTATTGAAAGAACTGTCTCTCTTTTCAGAACCCCATGGACAAAATTGGTATTCCCCATTAGAAATTTCCTGTATGCAAGGGTATTCGCAGAAGAAAAACCTGCCAGATCTGCCTGGCCTGGGCTTCTGGTGGTCACATCTCATCTTCCTTGGAAGCACCAGGGCTCTGTGCCTGCCTTCCTATGGAAAAGAACTGGCCTTGTCCAGGGGCCATGGCAAAAATTGGAATTTGGTTGCCAAAATTCCATCTATCCCAGGATTGCTCCCAGACAAAAGCTGGCGGGATAGACAGCTCTGCCTGGTCTTGGCCTCTGGTGATATTCTAAGACTATGAGCAGAATGTTTTCATCTGAAAACACCTTGGAGAGGGCAGAAAGATCTCCCAGGCTGGGATTTGCAGGCCTCAAGAACGTAACTCTTGTATGGAGGCTGACGTGCCAGGGCTCACCTGTGAAGAGACTGAGGATAGAACAGCAGTGGCCTGAAAGGGCTGGAAGGGTGGATTAGGAAACGGTTGAGCTTTTTCTCCATAATGGGAAGCAGCCAGATAGAGAAATTATACCACAAATGCAGAAGGAGAGACCAAGACTGGACATGAGGAGATGAGAATTTCTCTCCCAGGGCAGGGCTGTGGTGCAACA